>NW_023144621.1:10079327-10637484 GCF_012932325.1 Thrips palmi | reverse complement strand
AGGAGGTGGTGGGATGCAAGGGCGGACTTGCTCGAGCCGCAGGACCTCCTTACCTTGCTGTAGTTTACAAATTTACTCCCGTTTCTCCAAGGAAGTTCCTCCAAGTAGGAAGTCCATCTTCTCTCTCAAACAAGCAGCATTTTTACTGTTATCATTTTCATTCTTCAATCTAGAATACTGTACACTACTTTTTTCTACTATGAGACTTAATTTTTCTACATAATCGTCTACGTAATCTTACTGAAATTTTAGCTATTTTTTCGGTTGTAACTTATTCTTTGTCTCTTTTGAAGTAGCGTGTTTTATATGGTGGCTGCTACCGTCTTCCAACTGCCGGGCTCGTTCCGGCACAAACGTGCGTACCCTGCAACAGCCATGGTTGGTTTCGTGTGTGTGTGTGTGTGTTGTGTGTGTGTGTGTGTGTGTGTGTGTGTGTGTGTGTGTTTTTTGTGTGTTTATGTGTGTGTGCCTTTGTGTGTGAGCGTTTGTGTCCCCCTCCAGCCGAACAAAGGACGAGTGCAGCCGCACAGTGGAATACATTATATTGGCCAAAGTGCAGCGATATGTACCTGTGGGAGACTTCGGTTGGTCGGACGATGGAATGCAGGTACAGAGCACCAGAGCAAACATTAATCGAACAAGAGAACTGAATTCGGCGATATATAATCATCCCCTGCGCCGCAGCCACAGAGGCAGGCCTTGCCGGTGCCATCTCATTAAAAGAACATTCGAAGGTCGTCCATCAAATCTGTTGCGGCCCGCCATGGTGGCCACAGTCGTTGCAATCATTGCACACCGCGCGTGAATCCTACAGCCTTCGACGTCGGTCTCGCTCTCCAAGTCGGTCTTATTTTACCAAAGTTTACAACTCTTCAGCAAATGTTTCAGAAAACAAGTTGTATTTTTACGCAGTACCCATTGCAGTAGATCGAAACTAGCCAGCTGCGCTCCGCGGAGCACCGCTGAGTTCATCGCAGTTATGCGCGCGGAGCGTGCCTGTGGGCGTCAGTTAGTGTTATGCGTGCCTGCGCCGGACAGTTTCGGCAGCGGGAGGAGCCGGATCGGGAGGGGTCGGTGCGATCTCGCAATCTCACTCCGTCTGCGTGATTGTGTGTGTCTGTGTCGGTGATAGTTTGAGTCCCTGCCCGCTGGCTTCCACGATAGTTAATGGCTCGTGAGTGAATTTGTGTGCGCGTTGGCGAGCCTTTCTTCGTGTGTGTGTGTGTGTGTATGTGTGTGTCTGTTGGTGTGTGTGTTGGTGTGTGTGTGCGTGTGTGTGCGTGTGTGTGGGTGGGGGAAAGGGGGGGGGTTGGTGTGGAAATGGATGGGTTTAGCGGCGAGCGGCAACAGCCGTGTAGCTTGTCGCGGTATCGCCGTGTCGCGCTGTCACGGGGTTCGGCGTGATGCTCTTGGTGCGCTCGGTGCGCTTGGCGCCCCGCTCTGCGCGTCCTTTATTCATGTCGGTGACCGCGGCCCCCCGCCACTTATCGGGTGGTGGCGGAGTGCTGCTGCCACGCCAGCGAACGCACGCGGACGCGGCAATGGTGGGACGAAGGCAGCCCAAGTTTTTAACGTGTCAGATAGATACTGTCTTGCATTTAGTACGGTAACTCCAACTCCTTGGGTGTGGGTGAGAGAGAGAGAGGAGAGAGAGAGAGAGAGAGAGAGAGAGAGAGAGAGAGAGAGAGAGAGAGAGAGAGGATATGCACTGCGGGCGTGACATTTGCCGCCCTACACAATGGGATAGCTCCCTGCTTGCCGGCGGGTGGCGCAGGTCGCCCCGCCTTAAGGTTGTCGTCGTTGAGACACTGGTTGGTGGCGGGGCGCACTGCCGATGCGCATCGCGTGGCCCCAGGCGGCCCTAGGCGGCCCTACGCTGCCCCGCTAGGCCCTTGGCGTGTTCGGCATGAATTAAAGCGGCCTGGGACCGCACAGCTGTTCATGCCAGATGAGCCCTTCACCGCGCCCCGCACCGCACCCCGCACCGCTCTGCTGTCCCCAGCGGCCTCTGACTCTTTTCTTTATCTCGAGCGCGCGACCTGGCTTAGGCCGGCCTCACCTGGCTCGGCCTTGCTCGGCCTCACTCCCCCCTGTCTCCCTCTCCCCCTCCCTTTCGCCTCGGCCCTGGTGCATCGCCCTAGCCGCGGCGGCCCTGCTGATGCTGCTCTCAAAGGTCGCGCTGGTGGTGCCAAATGGGCCGGCAGCGCGCAGTCGGGTCGGACGTTGCAGACGCCAAGGAAGCGGCTTGTCTGGCCCGGCCCCGGCGCGGCCCCAGCCGAGCTCGACGCCCTCTCCCGCTGCTCGGCTTAGCCCCGCTCCGCTCGCGCGCCCCCTCTCTTTTAGTTGTCCGCTTCGCTGCCAGGGCGGCCCCGGCGAAGAGTCTTTCCTGAATAACGCACCGAAACTCCCCTGCTGCTGCCGCTCCGAGTGCGAGTCGTCGTCCACGTAAACTGGATATCGAGCTTCATTCCCAGGCCAAGTGGCCGAAACCGTTCCCGGAAGCACTCCGCCCACTGCCGCGCGCGTTGGAAACACGACACCACAACCTTTGTGACTGCCCTTCCCCTCGATGTGTGTGTGTGTGTGTGTGTGTGTGTGTCTTTGGGTGTGATCCCGGCCGTATGGCGCACACGCGCGCCCCGACCCTCGCTTTCCCATATTATCCGTCCATTTTCTACCCCTCCCCGCGATGCAGGGACGCCATGCCCTTTGGTCGCGACCGGCTTGACGCGCTTGATGTGCTGCTCCCCGCGCCACCGCGCCCCGCCCTGTGCTCCGCCGGGACGCGGTTTGGTGCCGCGCAAACAGACTGACGCCGTCCCCTTTCCCTGATGGCCCGGCCGTGGCTGCCGGCCTGGCGCGGGGCCTCCAAGGGGGTGGCCGCAGCACGCCGCCGTCGACCGCCAGGGGCAGGGCAAGTCCGCCGCGCCCCGCTAGCCCCGCTAGCTGCATGTCCAGGCCGCCATCAATCATTGGACACACGCTGGCCGCCCTGGCCGCCTTGGCCGCCTTGCCGAGCCGGAAGGACCCCGTCTAACGACCCCTGCGCCGTGCGCCGCCCCGCCCGGCCCCGCCCCTACAACGTGCACCGCGGCCAGCAGTGGATTCCGAACACTGCTTTCGTCGATCTCTGTCTCGCTCGCACTCGGTGCGTCCTGTAGTAGTGCGAGAGAGACAGAGCGACTGTCGAGTGAACCCGCTGGGTATCAGCGCGCTACCCCCGTGCTGGCCGTGCAGACCGTGCCGGTGGTTCCGCATGCGTCACAAGACAGGTGGCTCCATTCCTGGCCACATTGCTGGCCGTCGAGGCGAGGCAAACAGGCGTGCGTGCCGGGGCGTCTGGTGCAGGGCTATTCCGGGCGGCGAAGGCGACGCCGGGACGCAATTTCTCTCTATCAGTTGCCCCGAAACCCCAGCCGCCGTCCCGTCCGTCCAGTCCGTCCAGGCTGACGCGGCGGCCTCCCCGCTCGCACCTGGGACGCGGACTCGCCAGACCCTGCCATGCCGCCCCGTCCGAGAGCTCACGTGTCACGCCCGAAATTGGCGTGACCTTGCTGTCTGTTTACCCTGTTTACGCCCCGTATATTGCAGCATCTCGTGTATGACGTCACAGCAATAAACTGGCTCTCCTTTTCCTCTCCCCGTTTTATTGCCCCTTTTTTGTCTCCTTTGGCAGCTACCTTTGTTTTTTTCCCGCTCTTTACAGCGAGTGTCACTTTCATCCGGACAAGGGCAGCGGGGCAGTTTGAGAGAGGGAAGTATTTTGACGCGGGGCCGGGCCGGGCCAAGCGGGGCTCACCGCCATCGCCGTCCTTTGCGTGTGTAATGTGTGCGCGAGCGTGCGCGCTCTCTGACGCGCGCGTGAGCCCGCCGAGCGCACGGGAGTATGTGCGGGATTAAACAAAAAAGCAAGGTGTAAAAAGGCTGTTCCTTTATGAACACTCGGAACTTGCGTCACTCCACGTCCGCACGGCGCTCACTCGCTCCCACAAAGATGGAGAGAGAGAAAGAGAGTGGGGAACCCGTGAAAAAAGAGGCGGTAGAACCAGGAATCCGCGGGGAACGGCAGGAAACAGGTACCCGTCGCGAGAGCAAGTTTTGGCTGATTCTCACACACTGCAATCAGCAGTGTATGGGGCTAATTAATTGGACAGGCGGCGTGTCTTGTCCTTGTCGGCCGTGGCGTTGCCGCGTCGTTGCCCATCGCGCTGCCCCCGACAAGCAGCTGACTGCGTTTGATTTGATGGCTGTAAATCAGGCGGGCTTTGCGCCCATGTCAATGAGACGCGATGGGCCCTCTGCCCCGATTACGCCGGTATACGCCAGTGACGTGGGGAAGGGGGTAGCGCGCAGGACCTATGGCCCTTCGGACACACGCACACACACACACACACACACACACACGCGCGCGCGCGCAAACACACTCACACGGACAAACACACGCACACAGACGGAGATCCTGGTCGGCGCTTTGTGCACCACTGCTCGGCCAAGACAACAGCCTCGCCACGCCTCGCTCCACCGGGCCTGGGTGTGACGTCGCCAAGGGGCTAAATCTTTGAGCGAGCCCCTCTGTGTGTGTGTGTGTGTGTGTGTGTGTGTGTGTGTGTGTGAGAGGAGAGAGAGAGAGAGAGAGAGAGAGAGTGTATGTGCTGGAGCAGGAGTACAGCAGGTTCTTGGTGTCTCTGCTCACACACACACTCACAACGCACCACTGCTAACAAAAATACCGAAAAAAGGGGAGAGAGTCGTAGAGGAGAAGGCTTGAGTGAAGATTGACAGAGGATTTGGTGGGAATCCCTGCGCCGCCTCGTCGAGGAGCGGCCCGTCGCGAGGATAGGCGAAGCTAGGCGAGGCTAGGCGAGGCTAGGCGAGGCTAGGCGAGGCTGTGGCGGCCGAGGCCACGGCCTGACGGCCTCACGGCCCGGCTATGGGTGCCTCCACCGCCGCCTCCGCCCGTGGAACGAGGTCGCGCTGCGTTATGAGAAAATAGCCGCGCATTCATCAGGCGGCCGGCGGTATTTTCGGTTAAACTCTTAACGGCGGCGCGGGGCGGGGGCTGGCCTCGCCCGCCTCGCCTCGCCGGGAGACTTGCCGGCCCAATATGTGCACTCGCCTTATCCTTGGTTTTATGCCGGGATTATGCGCGGGGACGCTGCGGGACGCTGCGGGACGCGGGGATAATAAAGAGACAAATTTTAATTCGCGACCGCTAACAATGCCGCGGGCGTGTCGCGCCAGAGTGAGTGAGAGAGAGAGAGAGAGGGGGGGGGGGGGGAGGGGGGCACCCGCTCTCTCTCGCTCCCGCCCACTAAATGCTTGGTTATGCACGACCTCGCGCATGCGTCAAGACGCAATGGTGCGCTACATCGCGAACACCGCCCCCCGTTCCGCAAGTTTGGCGCGTTGAAGAGGCCTTTGCTCCGACAGCAACACGCGTCTCCGCCCGTTTCCGCGTGTGACGCACACAGTCATTACGCTTTCATTTTCCGCGAGCAGACAGAGCGAGTTGCGGGGAAGTTCGGCGACCGCCTTTGCTGGTCCGCTCGTCGTGTTCGAGCGGTTCGCCAGTGTGGGCGTGTGAGTCGGCCGTGCGAGTCGGCCGTTCGAGTCGGCCGTTCAGGCGCGGTGACGGACGGAGCCCAAATTGCGGCCCAGTTCATTATTCACCGCGCGCTGCTGAGTCACAGCGATCAGGTAATATTTGTTGGTATCGGTAAAGCGGCTTGATTGATGGAGCCATAAATAATTGTTATGGCGCGGCGCGGGGATGCCAGCGCGGCCAGCACGGCCAGCACGGCCAGCACGCGCTGCCGGTGAAGTGGCTGTGTAAACGAAAACGGATACACCTGGACCGGCGCGGCTTGGCCTGGCTCGGCTAGTGTGGCGGCCAATAGCGTTGCACCGCCAAAAATAAATCAAAAGCAGGCAAACAAAATGAGAGCAAACGAAGTCCTGTCACCACACCAATGGACTCGACCACGCGGCCGTCCCAGCGGCCGTCCCACCGTCGGCCCGCCGATTGCTGGGAAAAAAGGACTGGTGGTGTAGCATCCCGAACGAGGAAGTTTGGTGCACCTCTCCCGCAAACAAGCTCTCCTCGTTTCCGCTCGCCTCTCCTCACATTTCCACTTCGGTCGCCTCGCCAGTCGAATCGGGTCTCGAATCGGGTTCGCTTTGAATTTCGACCGGATCGGCTTGGCCCTGCGTGTGCACTGTCGGGCCCGTGCCCCCGCACGGCACTGCTTTCATCGCACCTCACAACCTCGGCCTGGGCAAAGTTTATTCCGCCCGGAGCCATGCCAAATTATTATGGCTAATAGTAAGCCCAAAGGTTTGCAGCCGGGGTCAGTCGCAGCGCGTGAGACCGGGTGCCACAGTTTGTCCGCGCTGTGCCGAAAAGCAGCACAATAAACCACAACAAAACAAAAGTTTCAATTTGTTTGTACTTTTCAAAAGAAATAAAAGAAAATGTTGCTTGAAGATGAAGCAGCATCCAACCGAGTTGCCTCGCTCGTCTTGGTGGGCGGTTGGAGGTCTTGCACCGCAATGTATATGTGGGGCAATTTTTCATCGAGCCCTTCACCCTCTATTTTTTTTGTTTCTCCTCGGCGCAATCTCATTAGTGTTATTATTTTTTGTTTGGAAAGCTCCAAGTTTCGGCCTTGTTAGGCCGCTGCCGCTGCTTTAGTGCCGCGATGCCGGCGAGCGCCGCGGTTTTACGCATTCATTACTGCGCGCTATGAAGTGCTCAGGGGCGTGATTGGCACCCACAAAAGAGTGGCCCGAAACAAGAGGCCGCGCGATAGCGGCGGGGCGGGGCGTGGCGTGGCGGGACGTGGCGGGGCGGGACGTGGCGGGGCGGGGCGGGGCGCAGCAGTCGTTGCGCCCGGCGATAAACTACCAACCGCCCGGACTTAAAATCCCCCTCCTTGGGTTCCCCGGGTTCCCTGCCCCGCTCACGTTGGCCAGACCGCCACTTTTCAAAGCTCGCTGCCAATTAGCGACCGTAATGGCTGTATTATCCGAGTCGTGTGACCGCCAGGCCGCCGGGCCGCCGCCTGCAGACAGAAACCGAGAGTCACTCTGTCGCTCTCGCACCTATACGCGGGACGCCCCATGAGTGCGAGAGAGACAGCGAGCGATGAAATCCACTCTCGGAATCAGTCTGCTGGCCGGGAGGAGCGACAGGCCGGCGCCTTCCCAAAATAAAGAAATAAAAAAAAAACTGAAAAAAATGAAGAGCGTCATGAAAGAGGCCAGTCCTTCCGCAGTGTTAGTGCCGCTTCTTATCAAAGTATCGGCGCTGAGACGGCGTCGTCCCGCTGGCGCTGCAGACACTGTGTGTGTGTGTGGTGTGTGTGTGTGTGTGTGTGTGAAGGCGCGGGTGATGGAAGCAAAAGTGCGAGTGTGTGCGTGATGTTTACCGTCCGTGTGTGTGCGCCGCCTGATTAACTCTCGTCCCCAGACCGTGAGGCTACGCACCATCACGTCTTTATGTGCTTCATAACCTGAGCACGGTCCTCAGGAGAGGCTTCATCCGAGTATGAAGGTGTCCACGGCCAGAAAAAAAGATGGATAATACTACCTCTTTTGACGTAAGGCCGATTCACGCGCCAAAAAGTAATAAATATGTTGGACATGCAGCCAGTTCACGAGACAAAAAGATAGTATTATCTTTTGGCGAGCTGCCGGGGCCTCCGCGACAAAAAATAATAATATTACCTTTTCGGACGCACGGCCCGAGCGCTCAGCTCGCGTGTTATTTTCTTCCTTAAAAAAAATAGATACTATTCATGAAATAAATGCATTCCCATGACACCACGTTGTGCCAACAGAAACGCTTTTTTCTGTGTCCACTCGACGTGCGTGTGGCAATTTTCCGTTGGAATGCCTTTTCCGCGGCGTGCCACTCCAAGATGACATTCGTTATTGATTCGTGCCGTGCCTGTCAGGTCGCGGGGACTCCGTCAGTGCTTCGGCCCCCTTCCCCTCCGGAGCCACAGAGCCGTGCCGACTGACCAGCGCAAGACGGGGCCCTTCGCGGCCCTTCAAGCCCTCGCGGTCCTCTTCGATTCGAGCCGGACCCTTTGCTACTCTTGCCTCATCTCCCCCTCCCTTCTTCCTTCTTATTGGACATGGCTCCCGGCTTCACCCTTCTGTTTTCCCCGGCACTTCCCCGACCATGGCGCGGACCCTCGACCCCCGCGGGGCCCCGCCCCCCTTTCGCTTTCCGCCTCGCTCCGTCTGCCCAGGCCCCTGCAGGGGTCGTGCCGAAGCTGATAAAAATCGGGGGAGAGCCCCGGCGCGCCCCTCTGTCGTCCTCAAAGGAGCCATTTTATCATTCTAGTGTTTTTCAATGTATTGACAATGCGATGCTGGGTGGGGCGGGCGGGGGGCGAGGAAGACGAGGTGGCTTGGTCGGTAACGCGGGACAGGGCCCCAGACGCCTCCTTGCAGTTTGATTGCAGATTGGCGACGCTTTTTCCTTGCCCGTTTTCGCGCCTCATTGACGCCCCTCCACACACACACAGACTGCGCCGAGAGTGGACAGCACAGTTGCCGTGTTTTTCGGCCCTTTTAAAAAGTAAATTCTTTTTAATCGGTGGAGTGTTGACACACCACTAATTGGCACGCTGGCACGCCTCACCTGATCCCCTCGTTTTTTGTTGACAGGTTCGTTGGCCCCGCGTCGCTGCTGCCCAGTCTGATTTCGAGCTGCGCGCTTCGACGCTCTGTCGCTCTCGCTCGCGCGGGCAGCCGTGTGTGTGTGACAGAGACAGAAGGCGCCGCTCGGAATGAGCCTGTCGCTACTTTCACTCCATTACAAAGTGGGTGAGCCCGGCAATGCCGACTCCGGCCGACTCGACTCGCCTTCCGCGCTTCGGTGTCTCGTTTAATACTTCCGCTCCAGATGCGACTGCGGAGATGAAAGTGCGCCGCTGTAATTGTGCGCCGCCCTGAACTCTGGTTTCGTCGCTCCGTCCTCCTCGCACTCGCGGGCCGGCCCGTAGGGGTGCGAGGAAGACGGCCGCGGGTAGGCCGCGACGGTGCCGCTCCGGCTGCAGGTGAAGTGAGTTAGGACCTTAAGAATGAGTAATGGCGCAGTAATGGTCTCTGTTCGTTTATCATCGCCTCGCCCTCCTCCTTCGTGTCTGCTCGCCTTGTCTGTACACCCTGTCTCTACACCCCGTCCGCCCCGCGCCCCGCGCACCGCGCACCGCCGCAGGCCCGAATCGGGACCCTGCGCACTCCAGCTCGCCCCCATGGACGTCCAGAAGACTGATCCCGAGAGTCGTTTCCGTCGTTCTGTCTCTCTCGGATCCTTAGGGAACGTCTATCGAGTGCGAGAGAGACAGAGCGGCGACTACACGACTCTCGGCATCAGTCTGCAGGGGCCGCTGGGGCATTGCCCGTCGACGCCAGTCGAGTTGACGCGACGCCGGAGGCCAGGCGAGCCGAGCGCCCGTCGAGTCGAGGATAGGCCAGCCCGCGACGCACGCGCGCGCGGCGGGCTGGCTGCAGCACGGCGCTCCCTCCGCTGCGGCAGCGCGAGGCAGCACGTGTCCCCCTTGAAGCTGGTTGCATCGCTGCTCTGCCGCGACACTGCAGCTGCCGGTCCCACATGCACCACCAGCAATCCGCCTGGCCTTGCCGCCGCTTGCCGCCGCTTGCCGCCGCTTGCGGCGCACTCTGCTGATTGGCTGGCGTGGCACAGCCAAGCCAAGGGCACGGCGGCCACCTCCCGTTTTCATATGTTGAGGGAGCCAGCCAAACGTTGCAACCGCCCCGCTGGCTGCGCATTCTCTTCCGAGCCAGTGGAGCCGGCGAGATCGGGATTCCTATTCCGCCACCGCCCTGCCCGGCCCTGCCCGATGTAGGCCAACTGCGTTCCTTGGAGTGGCTGCCTGCCTGCCTTCGCCCTTCCTTCATGAATAGAAAACTGCGTGGCGTTCGCCGCGCGTTCCAGCGCCCATAATTCACCCACACACAGCCGGCCGCTCCTTTTCGACGACGATGATGATTTTACTTTTCACGGCCGAAGGGGGCGCGCGCGAGGGTGCGGTGACTTACGCCCTATGGGAGAAGTTGAAGGCGCGCTTTGTGCGGACGGCTGCATCGATTTTCGGCTCGGTCGAAGTTTTCTGGCCGCACGCGCTGAGTGGCTGTGGCCGTTCTGTCTGACCGTCGCTACGCACTGGCTAAACGAGGCCATCGTACGCCGTGTGAGTGGTCGTTGTAAGGTCAGCCATCAACAGGTTTTCCAAATTTTGACATTTTTTTTCCTTTTTTAAGGTGTTGATGTTTTTGGCGACTGGTTGGTAGTTCGTGTTGATTCCATTGCTGTCGGGCAGCCTCAGGTGAAACGACACCACCCGGCCCAGCAGGCGCGCGTGACTTTCCAGAGTGTCCGTTGACCCCGCGCGGCCACGGCGCGGCCCGCTGACTCGCCAACTTGCTGTGTATGACGGGGCGCGCGCGCGCGGCTTTGGCCCTGGCAGCCCGAGAGCAAGCCGAAGGCAGGAGAGATCCGGAGAGCCAACAGACGGAAGGGGAGAGTGAATGGCCGAGAGGCCGAACGGCCCGAGGGGGCACTGGCAACATGGGGCACATCCCCGCCTTGCCGGGCGGCCTCGGCCAGCTCGGCCAGCCCGGCCCGCCCGGCCAGGCGGGGTGAGGGAGAAGTAAGCGGATTCCCGCGATCCTAGATAAGTAGCACGCTACCACACCGGGACGAGGGCAGGCCCCGTCACGCCCTGCCACGCCCCGCCACGCCAGTGGCCGGACGGTGGCGTATAGAATATCAGGCCGGGAGGTCGCGAGAGACACGCAGACAGGCCGGCAGACGGACAAGCGGACAGCCTGGCAGGCAGATGGTAGTTGCTGAGAGGCGGGAGACAGGTCAACTATGACAGACACGGACTGCGCCACGCCCCGCCACGCCCCGCCAAGCCTAACTCCGGTGAGGGGCGGCGCGGTGCTTGCGAAGTGGTTACCCACCGAAAACCCGGGTATGTTCCGAAGCCTTGTTTAATTACGCTTTTGGAAAGCATTTATGAAATGCAATGATGTAAAAAAGGAACGTGAAATGTGATTCACCTAGCAAGAAGAGAACATTAAATGAAATGGCGCCCTTGACCCCACGCTAAATGAGAGGATCTTGTTTCAAACCTGGTTATCGAACAGCTGTCGATTCCAGCAGGACGCCGTCAAATCCAGTTTTCCTTCAGAAAAAGGAGAACGTAACAACGGTGTGCTTATTAAATTGCTCGCCGGGTGAGTAACGAGGCAACGAAGCGCGGTGTTTATGCTCGGCATATTGCATGAAGGGGGCAAAATAAGGTCGATCCACTGCGATGATCCCAGAGCGGGCGCCTTCTTTATTTATGGACGCTTCGGCATGCTGGAGGGGGAAGGGCTCGCCTTGACGAATGGACGCCTTAGATTCCTCGGGGCCTGCCGGGCCTGCCACCCGGGCTGCCAGCCGACAGATACGGTACCCCTGCCCCGCCAAACAGCTGAACGGGGTCCCGTTCAACGCTCGGGGACGGAGCCCCCCTGCGAGCGAAGCGCCGTGCGTCGATGCCCCTCTGGAAGGGCCGAACAAACATGCTGCTGGAAATGAAAACAAAAGTTGGCGGCCGGTCGGGCGAAAGACGACGGAAGGGTGGCGGGGCGGAGAGAGTGAGTGAGAGAGAGAGAGAGAGAGAGAGAGAGAGAGAGAGAGAGAGGAGAGAGAGAGGCGCAAGGCGTTCGACTGGGCCGGCAGCGAATGGACGGCGGGCAGGTCGAGGGGAAAGGAACACGGACGCCCTTTTTTCGGGCTCCACTGACTGTTGCTGGTTCCCTTTGAATTCATCAGCTTTTTGTTATACGGGCCGGCGGGAAACTGGCAAGGCCAGGCAGTTTCCGAACCGGTCGGCCGGCTCCCGGAAAAGCATGGGACCGACCACCGCGGAGAATGTGAACCGAGCCAGATGACCGGAACTGAGCCGCTTATTGAAATTAATTTGCCGCGTGTGCGCGCAATCTCGTTTGGGACATCATGTGATTGATGAGTCTGTTGATCACCGCTCCCTTTTCTCGATCTGCTTTTGTCCAACTTCTCGGCCACCCGGTGGACGGACGAGCGGACGGAAGGACAGGCAGTCAGACAGAGAGAAGGGCGCCCATATTAAAACTGGCTTTCGGAACTCGGGCCGTCAACATCACCGCCGCTAGCGCCCGCTCCTGTTCGCGGCTACCCGCCGCACACGGCTTAATCATTTTCCAATTACCCGCGTCTGGGGAGCGAAATAAAAAAAACAAAACGCGGATAAGAAACCGAACGAATTAGCGCGGCGCCGCGGTCAGGCGGAAAAATCAAACAGGAATAATGTGGCGGCCTGTCGAGCCGAACCGCTATCGCGCCGCTGGCGCCGCTTAGCAAATTGGTGCTTTCTTTTCTTTGCGTCTCGTATCGAACTCGAGAGGGGCTGAAGGCTGAAGCGCGTTTAATGGGTTCGTGTGTCGAGGAGGGAAGGGGAAGGGGGGGGGGGCTCTGTTCGCTGCGTGCGGGAGCCGAAAGGCACTGGAAGGCCGTGCACGTGCACGCGCGAAGATTTGTACCTTCGACAAACGCGCCGCGCGTCGTCGCGAAACTTGTCACGTGACTTATCGGCACTGCGCTGTGCTGCGCGCCGCGACGCGTCTCAAAGCAGCACGTCGCTGGAGCGTGGCTGGAGCGTGGCTGGAGCGTCGCTGGAGAGGCAACCGAGGGACGGGGCGTCGTTACCGCGGACAGTGTTGGAGCGCGATACTTTCCCTGCAGCCTCCCTCCGTCCGTCTTGCCGTGCCGTGCGCTGCCGTGCCGAGCAAACGGCAGGAGCCGCGCGACGGACTGCGATCAGTCACAACATCGGGTCGAAACCGAATCCGAGGCGGGAAGAAACACAGAGTGGTCCACCGTGTTTTTCAGCTAAATTTATTTTTGCCGCTGGAACGCTGGAAGACTAGGACTCTGGCTCCCCGCCCTGCCGCCCACCTGTCGCGGCGACTCGGCGCTGCATGCGGCCTCTCCTCTCCGTCTCTCTCACTCCCTCCCTCCTCGCGGCACAATGAGAGCGAGATTAGAGGCGGCGCATTGTTGTGGTCCATTGTGGTAGGCCTGTCCCAACAATCGCTTCTGATCCCTCCACAAATCTAGCGCGTGCGGTGCCACCAGCCAAGTGCCAGTCGTGGAGGGGGCAGGCCCAGGCAGGCCCGAGCAGGCCCGGGCAGAGCCAGGCAGCCCAGGCAGGCCGGCCTAGGTCGCCGTGGACGCCGTGGGGTGGGGAGGCCGGCTTATTACGAACGTGTCACGAACACTGCCACCGGAATACAAGCCAGCCACTGCCCTGCGTGTATAGACTATCCATCTTCCTGGTGATAGGAAAAAATGGGAGCAAAAAGTCGCGTTTTACCGCCGTCGACCTTGATGGAGGGCGTCCCCGTGCGCTGGCCGCCCTTGACTGGGATCACTTTCCGAGCAGGGTGTTTGTTTTAATATAGCAATCAGTACACAGCTCGCGCTCTCTTTTTCTCTCTGGTTCATTTTTGACGCCGAAATGGTACACCACTGCTCGTCACGATCGGTTTACGCTGTCACGGAAGTCGGGGCCTTGTCACCATGAGCCTCGAATCGTCGATACTACATTCATACAGAATGCAGCGGGGCTTGCTGCACCATTATAATGATCTGGAATTGCCGTCGGCCTGTTGAGCGGGGCAATTTGTCGGCCGGGCCATGTAATGTGGTAGTCCCCGTATACTTAAATCCGGGCAATCAGCGCTGGATCGACAGAGTAGTGGTTCTGGCGGTCAGTGGCCTTCTTTACCCTCAAGTCGCGCAAATAGTAGGCTTTTCAACTTCACTTTTCCTCTTTCCCCCACCTCCACCAAACACTGGAAGGACACCGCACTGCGCGCGCCTACACGCGCCACCCGCACACAGCACAAGGGCTGCCCTGTCCCTGCAGGGGGAGGGGAGGACGCCTAGATTTTTATTCCCCGAACCGCATCCGTATATCTTTCGATTGGGAGGAGGGCCTGCTGCAGTTCCACACAGCAAAGCCCGGCGTTGTCCTCCACGGGGCCGCAGGGCCGCAGGGCTGAAGGAAGGGCTCCGGTAGGGTTGGGTCCGCCCCACCCAGCCCGGCCCGGCCGCCATGGCGCCATCTGCCTCACTTCGGGGCCCGCGGGTATCAGTCGCAGGGCTTTGTTCCGGGTGGTGGCCTCTACGGGGCTTGGGGCGAGGCTAGGAGTGATGCAAGGAGTGAGGCTAGGAGTGAGGCTAGGAGCGAGGCCTGGGGTGGGGCGTCGCGGCCCGGTGCAGTAGTGAAGTGAGACTACTTGACAATGATGGCGTCGTGCATTTAAGAGGACACTTGCGGTGTCGATGCAGTAGTAAGTCCCAACGTTCATTGCCAACACCGAGTGCCGGGACAACGAGGCGAAGCGAGGCGAGGCGGGGCGGGGCGTCTGGGCGGCAAGATTCCGCCGCAGCGCCGTCGCTGGCGGACTTTGGCGGCGGCAACACGATGCGAGGCAGATTCAATTTAATTTCAGTTACGATCCCATCACCATCTCGAGCAGCGCAGAGCGGCGCGGAGCAGCGCCACCGCAGAAGGGGAGGGGACCATGAGATCTCGCCAACTGCCTCTTTCCTCTGGCCGCCTGCCTGTCCATCCGTCTGTCTGTTGGTCCGTCTGTCTGTCTGTGGGTCCGTCTGTCTGTCTGCCGCTGGTGGCGCCGGCCCGTCTGATTGGGATTCCACCTCGAGTCGAAACATATTTTCTCGTCGTTGCTGCTGGCCTCGCATTTCGAAGTTGCGTACGAGTGACAAGAAGGGAAATTGAAAAAGTCAAGCGTCGCGGCGACGCACTGGCAAAAGAAGTAACCAGAGTGAAACAGTCCAGCTACCTACCTTAAAAGTCGACGACTCGAGGACCACGCGTCCCCTACCATTCTCCGCTCTTTTTCCTCCTCCTCTCGTGTCTTTCTCTTTTTGGATGCGGCAACTCCGGTGGGGGACGCGTACTGGTGGAAATAAATGTTTTCTTGCGTGGCGGGGCGTGGCGGGGCGTGGCTGGCGTGGAGCAGAGGGACCACACCACGGTGGGGACCGCGCAACCAAAATGAGACAGACCGCTGCGCCGGTGCGGTGCTGCGGTGCCGCTGTGCACTCAGCCTGCCGCCAGCCTGCCGCCAGCCGGTCCCCATCCGTCCCTCTCCGCCTCACTTCCGCAACGAGTCCGTCTTCTGCGTCGCGCCGCTCGTTCGCGGGCCCCGTGGGCCAGCCCGTGGGCCAGGCCGTGGGCCGCGCTCCACCCCGCCACACCCTCGGGGCGAAGGTGACGGAGACCGCCAGACACGAGGTGAATAACTGTTTCTCGCGCAGCGCAGCCAGAGCCTGCGGGACTGAGCGATCCGCCTGGCGACTCGCAGGTCTGTCGTCGCGTCTTCTGCAAGTCCTTCGTAGATGCTTCTATACGAGTCCAGTCCCTGCTGGTCAACTAGCTCGCCGTCAGAGCCACTGGACCTCCGGACCCGCTGTCCGAGGCTCTCACGTCACGGCGACTAGGACAGGATAGTCCAAGACGCTTGGCACGGCGATTAATTATTCTGGACTCTGGGAGCGGGTGGGATGGGCAGCCCCGAGGGCAGCCCGTGGCAGGATGGCTGGCACTTCCCAACGGAGCCGCACGCCCAGCCCAGTGCATAGTGCATGTCCGGGCACCGCGTCAATTATTCCTGACGCGCCCTCGAAACGACCTTGGCGACCTTCACGTTGACCTTGACGGCCGTGACGCTGACCTTGACGTCAATGCAGCTCCACGCCGCGGAGTTACGAAACATCAGGGAGGAAAAGGGTGGAGGTCACGATCTTTTATTGCCACAGTGCAGCGCGGCGTGTCTGCGCACGACTCCGCAATCAACCAAGACAGTCGACTGGTTGACGTCAATCTTGGTCCGCAGTGCGATCGCTGGCACTACCTCCGACACATCCTCTTTACTCGCTGGTGTCAGACCAGCGTGAGTGGCCTCGCAGACTGGTCTTGCTGCGCCACGCTACGCCACGCCCCGCCACGCCGCGCCCTCTTTCCCAAGTATTTATCTCGCTCCCCCGCCCCGTCTATGACTTGGCACTCCGTGACTTCCCGCACTGTCCAAGTTTTATGCAGTTTTATTCGTCGGGGGAGAAGGGGTGGGGAGCGGGCGTTACTGGATGAACCGACCTTGTCTGCGTCCCTGACGTATAAATAAGCGCGGCTCGGCGTCGTCTCGCTCCGACTCGGATTCAAGTGGGCTTGGCGCGGCGACCGTATCACGAGTTTTGCGATTGACATTGATTTATGAGTTTATGCGCGCAACTTTGTGGCGGATCCAGGTGGCTTTGCCTGAGCCAGCCGGCTAGACGCTCGAGACACTGCGGCGGGGTTACGTGGAGGAGGCCCTCTGAGACGGCGGGCTGGGTCATCGTGGTCGGGGCGGACCGGGGCGGACGGCAAAGGTGCGGCGAGAGGGGACTAGTTGGGCCCGGCCGGGCCTGGGCCGGCCTACAACTACAAGCTGGCTTAACGACGCACCTTATTGTTTCTGCACGCCCCGCTTCGCCCCGTTTGGCCCCGTTACCGCCCGTTACGCGCCGAGCCAACAATCGCGCTGAAGAATGGAACGCCGCTGTGTCCGTCGCACCGCCGAGACAAACAATGCGCGGCTTGGCCAGGCCAGGCCGCCGCCGCGTCGCCGCGCGTCGCGAATTCGTCGCGTCACAAACGACTTCCTTCCGCCGTTTGTAAGAGGCTGAGTCCGCCGAGGCCGCGCCACCGCGTAATTGCGGCGAGAACTATGATATTTAACGGCCTCGGCTGCGGCCTCGCAACGGCCTCCGCGGGACTCACTGCAAAGGTCGTCCCGGCCGGCGCGGCGGACAACGGCACCGAGGCGTGGCCGTCGGCCGTCGGGCCGTTGCCTCGCCCGGCTGCCACTTCTATTTGAATGCGTTCATATCCGGGGCCCTTACGACTGCAATATCCGGGGGCCGGTGGGAAACGCTTTCTCCAGGTGCGCTACAACAATCTGGCCTGGCAAAGTGTACTGCCTGAAGGGGGTGGGCACGGCATGGGCGGTACGGCCGGCCCTGCGTTGCCCTGCGTACGCGATTCAAGGCCACACGCACGTCCCAGGTGGATACTCTGTGCTCTGACCTCGGAAACGTTTGCGTGGGCAAAAGGGTTCGACTGTCCGCGCTTTATGGACAACACTAAATAAACACTGATCTGGCCCAAGCTTTCTGCCGCAGTGTGATATCCTGCAGTATTGGTGCAGGAGATCTGCGCCGGTGAATTATTCGGAAACAGAGTCGCAGAGTGCAGATGGAATCCCTCAAAACTGGCGTTGTTTGGCTCTGTGGGAAAAAGTGCATTCAGACTGGCTGACAGTGCCAAAACGATCACGCAACCTTTACCACGACTCAATTCTTGTTTCAGCCAGCCGCAGTTTTTATTTTGTGGTGGCGGACTTTTAATTGTCAGGCTACGTTTAATCGACCGTCTGCGGTTTCGTTTTCCACAATTTGGAAAGGTCGACAAACTGGCACACGAATGATTCACTAATTGTTGGACGTGGCACATGTGGCGCGGCCCGGCGGCCCGGCCCTCTCCTTTTCACTCCCGTCGTAAAGAAGCCACCCCCGCCGTGACCCGCCCCACCCCTTCCCCCACCCGGTCAATGCCGGTATAGATTGCCCCATAACGGTCACAATGCACACGATTCTGTCATATTTCTCTGTCGGGCTACTAATATCGAGCCCCCTGGGAGAAGGAGAGGATGTGGCGGGGCCGGAATGCGGCGATAAATATGTTGCGCGACTCTTTTTTACGACGGGGCCGGACGCGGCGCGCTCATACCGCGCGGCGGGAGGACATTTTGAGAGCATTATTCGACAGACTCTCCCCGAGGATGCGATGGGCCGAACACGGCGATGTCCCGGTGGAGGATGAGGTGACTGCCAGCCAGACCGAGCGGCAGAGACGCGGAGACGCCTTGGCAGGCCTGCAATGGCTGGAGATTGGCATTTGGATGAGATGCAGGATGCACGGGGTGCAGAACGGCGAGACGGAGGCCCCGGGGCGTCGGCGGAAGGCGCAGGGCCGGACGAGAAAGACATTATGCAGGTGGAGGCGGACGGACTGTGGGGCCCACAGTGTAGGGCTCCGCACAGGCGCCACGCCGCCACCCTTTTCAATGTAATGATATTCAAGGACGGCGCGACGGAGGTTCAAGCGGCCCCGCCAGCATTCCAAAAGACTTCCCGCGGAAGGTCGTCCGCCGAGACGGGAGGGGGTGGCCTGCCTGCCCTGCCTCCCTGCCCTGCCGGGCAAAACGGAGGCACGAAGAAAAGGAAAATTAGGCCGAGCCATGCCTGGCCAGGACGGTGCCGTTACTCCAGCCGAAGTGCCTGCCGATGCCGATCGACGCTGCTGCTCAACCCGTCACCAAGTGTTTCGTTTTTCATCCACCAAGTGACTCGGCGACGCGCGGTGACGTCACTTGGCACCTTTCGGGCCGCAAGCGAGAAGGAGAAGTGGGAGCAGGAGGACGCGAAGAAGGATAACCAACGCACCCCTTCGAGTCATCCCATCCTCAGGGCCTGATCACACACACCCACACACACTCGGGGATAGTCTCTGAGATTAATGGACGACAGTGTGTGTGTGTCCCTGGCCCCGACTGGCCAAGTCAAACACTTCGCCCGATGCCACTGCCCCGCCTGGGGCCCTCGGCCTGGCCCTCGGCCTGGCCTGTCGGCCAAGGGCAAAGGGCCCCCGCTGCCGTGTGGCCCAGGGCGGCCCTTGGACGGTCCGTGTTGTTTTGCGCGTCCCGCCGCCCTTCGCGTGACCCTGGCGGAGGCACCGCAATCCTTAGTGAATGCGGGGCCGGATTGGCGGTAGCCGCGGTAGCTGCGGTGGGGACCCTCTAATGCGTCGACGACTGTTACTGCATCGGACTGCGACTCGCCCCGCCAGTCACTCTCCGCTTTTCTGGAATGGGAGGCGCGAACGGAGTGGCCGCGCGCCGGAAAAACGGGACGCGCGAAATGGGGGCGAAAAAAGAGGGCGAAAAAAGGGGCGCGCGCGGGGAGCATGGAAAGTGAGAATATAATTTCCTTTCGCTTGATGGTGGGTGGCGTCGTGCCGGCGTGGCGGGCTTATCAATTCCTTTCCACTGAGGGAACACACTTGCCTAATGGTGCCGTTGGAAAACAAGCGACTGGGCCGCCGGCCGGGGACACCAGCCAACGTGGAGCTAATAACAAGGCGGCCCGTTTCTGCACAGCCAGCCAGGCCTGCCTCTTTGGCTCAATTAAATGAAAGCGGCGTCTTCCCGATTGCAATCACACGCGGCGCCAAAGCATGGCGAAGCATGGCCGAGCGCGCTCCGACTCGATAATAACGAAGCCGACGTGTACTGCCTCGCTCTGTCTCGCTCGCTCCCCGCCAGTTCCCCCCATAAGCCCCAACAACAAGCGCCCTCTCTCTCCCTCCACCCCCTCTACTTTACCAATCTCCGTACA
Organism: Thrips palmi; assembly: GCF_012932325.1. NCBI lineage: Eukaryota > Metazoa > Arthropoda > Insecta > Thysanoptera > Thripidae > Thrips > Thrips palmi. Next base: position 10,617,887 of record NW_023144621.1, on the reverse strand, counting down.
ACCCGGCCATTCCGCAGGCCGATTCCCCCACCCCGTGTCTCTGCTAACCTGCTGGCACCCTTTCCTCCCTCCCCCTCCCCCCCTTCCCCGCTGTAACCGTCCGCCTTACGCTGGCCGCATGCTGAACACGTCCGCGCCAGAACCGCTGCAGTTGTTCACGAAGGCGGTGGTGGCCAGCTTGGGGGAGGGGTGGGGGGACACCGACCCCGTGCCCCGCTTCACGCCCCGTCCTCCCCTGATCCTCTTTTTCGCTGTCTCCCTTCTTGCTCTCTTGCTTGCTCTGTCATACGAGTTTTGAAACTGATTTGGACCAGGATGCTACGCTGCGCTGTGCCCGGGGAAAACTTTGAGTTCCAAGGTCGGGGCTTACCACACACCCACACTAGAGGCCTTTCTCTCTCACTCACATTGCGTGCGCCCCCCACCATGTTTGCGTCAGCCTATTCATGAGTCCGGCCGCTGCACGTGCGGCTCCAAGTTGACGCTTCGGGCGGGACACGGAGGGTTTGAATGGCCGCGGCTAAGTAGTGGCGCAGTGGTGCCACTGGCCCACCCGTCTTTGCCAGTTTTGCGGTGGATAGGACCAGTGACGAGGTCCAGGCGTCCCGGCGGCAGAGGCGAGGGTCCGGGGAACTTGGAAGACGCTGTCCTCACTTTGGCCTCGTTCCCTCGGTTCGACACTGCCATGGTTGACTGCATTATTGAGCTGACAGTCCCTCCAAGCAGTGCACTGCCGGCGAACCGCTGGCGCAGGGCTTTAACGCCCCTGGAAGTGGATCCGTTGAAAACAAAGCCACGCCTTCCGGCAGCACTCACCTCGGATAATGCGGCTTGGTTCGGCGGGGGAACGGGCCCACCCTGCCTCGAGAATGGGCACTGCTGCAGCGCCTCGCTGTGTACCTGCTGAAGTGAAGAGCAGCTTGGTTCCGACCGGACGTCCAGATGCGCCACGGTGCGCACGTAGTCCGGCACGGACCAGTCCGACGAGGTGAGGTAAAGTCTAGAAGACAAGGAGGGCCGCGATGACGGGGAGGTGGTGAGGAGGCGTCCAGGAGATAGAATTGTGTGATAAGCATTAGTAATTTACAATGAAAAAGGACCTTTCTGAGATGGCACGTACGGACCTTTGCCCTGAATCGACCTTTCTGTTGCCAATGGATTTCGTATAACAATGAAACTACTCTGACTCAGCCTACTTGAAAAGACGTGAATATTATTTATGTTAATGAAGCTACTCACGACGACAGATGTGCCATTTTCGAAGGGTTGCGTGCCAGTTGGTAGGAACGGGCTGTGGGTATGCTTAAATCCAGGCCAGTGGGAGGGATGGACCGGGATAGTTGCGCTAGGTGTCGCCAGGGACCGTGGGGGTGCCTCCGTCGGTCCCTTTTCGGCACACAGTGAACTTTCCGGCCCTAACACACTTAAACAGTTGTGCAGGCAATTATGGCGCCGAGGGAGGCACCGCCTCAAAACTGCCTGAGCTTTGGCCCAGGCTGTACTGCGGCCCGGATTCACTGTTTGTGCGAGGTGTTCGGCGAGATGAGTCAAAAGCCCTGCATGGTCAATGCGTGATGGAGCTCAAGGGCACGTGGATCGTTGGCTGGTTTGCAGTCAGAACTAGTTAAGAAAATTAATTTATATATTTTTCAGCGCTGCTGGCTAGCGCAAAGGCATTAGGAAGTGCGATGGTAATGGAGGCGGGCAATGGAAAAAATAAAGAAAAGAGAACGTTATCGCAATGAAAAGGGGAAAGGCAGTGCAGATAGGGTACTTAGGGAATTGGAATTCTAATTAGCCCTACAGAGTGGAGTCGCGTGCAAAGGTTGAACGCTGGCGTGATTTTGATGAATGGTTTAGACGGTCAGGGCCAGTGCTAAAGTATGATGTTTTCATTTGTTTGCATGCCCAGCGCAATCGGCGTTCCCTCTGCGCGTCTGCGCCTGCGCTCAAAAGCAGTGCGTTTTTTGTAAATCTTTGAAGATTTTTTGTGCGTATTCTTGCTTTCCCTCTGTGGTGCCTCATTCTCCTTGGAGCAAAATCCGTTCACAGGCGTTCACAGGACTGAAGCACGCACCCTCTTGCTAATATTATTTTTCCCTTCGCTCCTCTTCTCTAAGTGAGGTGGTTTAATGAAGCGATATGAAAATTGGTTGACGCTGCGCCCTCCTTACCTTCAAGTTGCGTTATTAAATATACAATCGTTAAAAGAGTTTTGCATACTGGTGAGTCCTTAAATTAACTTTTGCCCACTTCCTCAAGTGTCATCGCAAGGCTTTCAGTGATGCAGATTTACACGCGACGTATCCTTTCCCCAAAATAATTCATTTTTGCCCCCTCCGCAGGGGGACAGTATTCTGTAGAGGCCCCTAGTCAGTTGCTGGTCGGCATGGGTCCCGCATGGTCCCGCATGGGCTGGGTGGGCTGGGTGCGGGGTCGCGCGCCCCGAGCCCCATTTCTCTGAGCCGCTGAGCCAGCCGCTGCTGTGTGGGGTCCTCTTTGAAGGTGACCGCCTCGTACCCGGCCTACGCGCTGCGTGGCACGGCACGGCACGGCGTGGTGCCGGCCAGCCTGTCCAGTAATTAACACGGTGCGTCGGTTCCTTTCCGGCATTAGAAACCGGTGCTGCCCCGCTGCCCTCACGCCTGCGGGTAGGCAACCCGCAGCACGCCGCCTACACTGCCAACCCTCTCGGCGGCCTAATTTCTCTGGAAATTGGTGGCGTGCATCGCGGCGGCTCGTGGGGGCGGCCCGTGCGGCTATCGAGGCTTTTGCGCCTAGCCGACCCGCGCACTAACCACCCCGCCCCCGCCTGCCCCCAAAACTTTAATATTACGCTAACTTCTTCGCATAAAGTATACGGCACCATAAATCGAATCTCGCCGCTGCAAGCTTGCGCTAGCGCAGTGCTGTTGTGCTCCCCCTCTTTCTATTCCCTCAATCTGGCCGCCCCGCCCCACCTGCTCGGACGAATTCAGCCTCCACCATCAAGGCTCCCGCTGCATCGCCACTTCTTCCAGGGCAGCCTTCCCTCAGCCTCGTCCCCGCTGCACACGGCGGTTCGCGACGCGTTCTCTCGCGTTGTTTGGCTTGTTGATATTCTCGCTGCCGCTGCTGCTCGCTTGGATCCGATAAGAACCAAGGCTTCTTAAAGCAGTCAGGTAGAGGGCCGCGTCCCCGCCCCTCAGGAATAAATTTGGCGAGCCTGATGCCGAGTAGCGCCTTCGTCGGCCTGTCTCCCTCACTCGCGGCATGGTGGCATGAGAGGGACAGCGACGGAGCACTGTTTTTGACTCCGAGCAATGGCTGTCCCGGCAACAACAGGAAGTGGGTCGGGGGCTGTTTCGAGTTGGGTCTCGCCGAGATTGGAATCACTATCGATGGCGCCTCGGTGTTGACCAACAGATGATTTATCCGCGGCTCGTGTTTATTTCGTTCCACCGAATCCAATCGGACGCCGACAAATAAGGCGGCCGCGTTTGAAGCTGCCGCCACCCCTCGTGTGGCTGACGCAGCGCTAGACAGACGCCCCGGGGCTGGCTGCAGCGCTGAGTCGAGAACCGACGCAACACCAACACGAGACACTCGAGACGTGAACGGTTCTCTCGGTGCGTTGACAGTTCCAACTACATGGAAAACGATGGCTTCTCCAAGGGGTGCCGGTTGGGTGCCGGCAGGGGGTAGCCGGGGGCTGGTCGGGGGCTCGCTGGGCTGAGGCTCGAAGCAGGACAGTAATCGGTTTCCTTTATCGGGATGTGTCCGCCGAGACCTCGACGGCTCAGCAGCCAGGCCTTGCCGGCGAAGCCATTCGGGAGGCCCAGTAGGCCACCAGGACACAGGCGGAACACCCCCTGGCCTCCTTTCGTCGGCAGAGAGGGCCTCGGAGACGGCCTTTGCCGTTGAGGCAGTCGTGAATCCGTTGGGCGCCGAATCGCAGAAGCCTCGCCTCTTCTGGGGCCGGGGCTGTTTTTGATTCGGGCCTCGCACGCGCAGGACGCGCAGGCGGCGCGACAACCCGGATCGCTGCCAGGTGAGTTATCGGACTCGCACCAACTTCGTGCCGCCTGCCGCCCAAGTTGGGATACGTGAAGGCCGGAGATCAGTCCGGTCCGGGGAAGCAGCAAGAGTTCCGGCAACGTGCGTCCGACTGTGTGCGTGTTGGTGCGCGTCGGTGGATGCTAGTGTGGTGGTACAGCAGCAGCCCGTGGCTCGACTGGGAGTGCGCTCACCGGACGAGCTACACCAGTCCTCTCACCGTGCAGCAAAGACATTCCGTTCTCTATCCAGCCTCCAGCCATCATGCGGCCATCCACGAGTGCGTGTGGGAGAGACACAGAGACTCATGTTTCAAGTCAGTCTGGAGTCCATCCGTCTGACTGTCTATCTGTCTGCTTGGTTGTGACGCAGCCCAGTCCATTAGAGCCGCAGCGCTAATTTCAAGTACAGGCAATTTGATTGTTCGGACACCTGGAGTCCCGCAGCGTGTCGCTACCGTGAAATGTCCGCGGCGCGCCCGCCATGCTCCCGCCATGCGCCCGCAGTGCTCTCGAGTGATTACGGGCGATCGATGCCCTTTCCGCCTCCATCCGCGGCGCGACCCGCGGTCATTACGCCACCGCTAATCCACCGGCCGGATCGTCACCTGCGCGCCCCGCGCGGCCACTCCCCGGTTCTTGCGGATCGGCGCTCGCTTGGGCGGCAAACTTGCTGACGAGAGTTTGAAAGCGAGCCTGCTGGAGGCACCTCGAAAGGTTCCGCCGACAAGGCGCGGCTGAGGCGTGGCCTCGGACTCCGTGACGTTTCCTCCGCGGCGGTCGATGTGAGTTGGCGGTGGCTGCAATATTTAAAAGTAATCCTGACCGCGATAGTCTGTCGGCCGGTAATAACAGTCCGTCGTAATCTCTGTCAGTATCAATTCGGCAACCTGTTTGTGTTTCGGCACGCGAGGGTGTCGTTACACCGACCGATGGCAGCGACAGCATTGCGTCTCGCACTATCGTCTGTCGGACGCGAAAGCATTCCCTCTGTCCGCACCTCAAAATCGGTCGGCTAAAACGCGATGCCGGGGTGCTAATTGTCAGGACAGCGTTCAGAGGCCACAGCTGTGATGCGACTCGGAGATTGTAATCACCAGCGGCTTGTCGGAAAGAGTCTCCCGACTTGAACGACCTTCGTTCGATCGCGTGGCCATCCCGGCAGACTTTACGAGGGAGTGCCGTTTTGAACCGTGTTGCGGCGGCAGTATTGCTAATCCACCATCCTTCACCGCCCCCTCACTTTTGGAAGAGAGTGTCATCTCTGCCGGACCGCTTGCGTCGCCAACGCCATGAAACTTCGGCCGCACGCCACGGCCGGGCCGGCCACGGCGCCCGCTCCATCACAATTCTCCGGGATTTGCCGGGCGGCCGTATTTTCCCCGCTTCCTTCCCCACCGTTCGTCACGGCCCGGACCGCCGCAAAAAATTAGCGACCAAAAAAAAGGAACAAAAAGTTTCTCAAAAAAATTGGCCTTTGTCGGGGGAAGTTCTGCTGTCGTTCTACTGAACTCCGTTTTTTGGGCTTTATTGTTTTTGCTGCAGTGCCTCACTAGAAGCACTGAGTGAGTTTTCCTGTTCTTCAGGTCTGCTGCACAAGGTCAGATCCCATGAGGCCCTAGTGCCTCCTCTCAATTCTGCGACTCTCGTCACACTGATAATTCAACAGCAGTCGAGGATAGACAGAACGCTGGACCTAATCGGAAACACTAAGTTATCGTTGGTCACTTGAACTCAGCCGCCATCGGTGGTTCCGCACCTTTCCCATGTTCCGTCCAATGTTCGCATTAGCCTTTGTGCTGCGAGGCGGGCCGCGGCACGGACGCCAGGATGGGCCGGGCAAGGCTCGAGGGGAATATCGAAGAGGGATGAGGGCGCGCCGAGGGGCCGAGGGCTCGGACACAATGGAAAGCAATTATTTGGCAGTCCCTCGTCCTTCGGCTGGATCTCAATGTTCCCCTCCTGCACTGTTCTAGTGGAGCCGCAGACGCCGCTCTCGCTGGATGGAGAGTGTCTCGAGCCCTTTCGATGCATTGTGCACCACTGCACAGCCGGATGAGTTGCAAGGTCAGAAGGCCGACCGAAAGCAAATCGCGTTAAGTCCTCTTTGTTCTGCTGGAGGGCGGGCGAGGCCGTGGCGCTGTCGCGGAGGAGCCCGTCCTCAGCAAACGCCCTAATTGCTGCGACCTGGCTGCCTTATTGATGAAAAGCGGGTCGCCGGAGCGCTGAATCTGTTGGTTTGCCTCGGCAAAGTGCACGGGGGCTGTTCGCTGGACCACGCTCTAATGGAATTTTCTCTTTTGTTGCAGGTGTGTGGCACGCCGTATGGCAGACGCGGCCGACAGGTCGATATGGTTGTGGTAAGCTGGGTGTTGGCTGCGGATAATGGCTGCCTCGCCGTGCCTGGCCCTGCATGAGAAGGGGATGGCCAATGGACCCAGAGACATGCTCAACTCGATTTCAACTCTATGGCCCTATGTAGATTTTGTGCAATGCTTTGGGGAATAGAAATAAGTCTCGCGCAGCAAAACACATTTCCTATGAAAACAGGCTTTTGAGCGGCCAAGCCTCACACTATGCTCCGGGGCAAAATGACAAGGTCGAGCCGAAAAATTATTTCCACTTCCTCGAACGGCCTTCATAGCACGCCGTGGCACGGCCAGGTCCAATCTGTCATGTCTGCTTCAACTACACGTCTGTTTACCCACGACGCCCCGGCGACGCCCTGGGCGAGGCGCCACCCCGAGACGTCCAGCCAAGGATCCCTCACGACCACGCTCACAGACACACACGCGCACACTGCCACGCGCGTGAGAGGACAACAGACCCGCCAGAAGACATCCCTCTTGCCAGTATTTTTCCGAACCGGCGAGGTCTCCTACAAATAATTGAGAAAGTTTTCAGATCAAAGCGAGAAGACCCGGGAGGGGTGGCGAACGACGCGTGTGTGCGAGAGAGACGGAGGTGGTGATGGAGCGGGCAGACGCGGTAGGGCCGTGGCGAGCCAGAAAAACTCGAGTAGTTTACAGGAGCGTAAAAAGTTGTCGCAGTTCTGGGCGTAGTTGCGTATGGTCCCAGAGTGTTCTTTCGGTCGACTAGCTCTAAAACAGTCAGAAAAAAAAAACGTTGACCACCTTTATCCCTGGTTCGAAGTGTTTATTTGGTACTGGAAATGGGAAAGGTTCGTGCCTGACATTTTTCTGCCCTAGCCAAAGTGGTTACCCGCTACCTTTCAGTTTTTCTGTCTCGTCAATTTTTTAATAGCGGAAATTCCGTTTGGCCACCGACCCGGCGGCGGTGCCTATTTCAGTAACACGTGGAAATATGCATAAAGTTCATACGAGTCTTTCCTCGATCTGGACGCAAAACTGTTGCGCGCGAGTTGGACGGGGAAAGACGGGGACGGGTCAAGTCCACGTCATACGCACCCCCCAGTCCGTTGATTGCATTTATAAATTTATATTGCGACCTCAGCAATTTAAGACCTAGCATGACCGTGAATCCTCGACCCGTTTATGTATAAACTTGGATGTCTCCATCATCCCTCTAGAGTGCATTTTATTTCCAAACACCGTTCTGTCGCCGGGGTACTTTTTTTCGCCCTGCCAGTTCGGCCAGGCTCGGACTGGCCAGGGCAGACAGGCAGAAAAATCTGCCGGGGCCTTCGGGTTCGGGACTGGTCAGTAACGTCACAAAGTTGGTCAAAAAGTGATTGAATCTCCGAAAGTAGCCGTTTTCGCTGAATTTGGGCGGCCACTGTGTCCAATCTAGCTGCCGTAAAAGGTCTCCCTCGACGTCCTAGTATTCTTAAGACCCTACTCTTTCATGCCCTGTATCGGGAAGACGTTGACCACAACGATTTTGCCTTTGACCGCAACGATTTTGGGACCAAAGTTGGTCAAAAAGTGGTCGAATCTCGGAAATTTGCTGATTTTGCTGACTTTGGGCGGCCACTGTGTCCAATCTAGTTGCCGTAAAAGGCCTCCCTCGACGTCCTAGTATTCTTAAGACTCTACTCTTTCATGCCCTATATCGGGAAGACGTTGACCACAACGATTTTGCCTTTGACCGCAATGATTTTCCGACCAAGTTGGTCAAAAACTAGTCGAATATCGGAAATTTGCTGATTTTGCTGACTTTGGGTGGCCACTGTGTCCAATACAGTTGCCGTAAAAGGCCTCCCTCGACGCCCTAGAATTCTTTAGACCTTACTCTTTCATGTCCTGCACGGGAAGGCTGTTGACCGCAACTAGTTTGGGAGCGGTAGCCTCACGAAGTTGGTCATGGAGGGTAAAAACAATGATGATCGGGGGCCTTTTGCGGTCTTATCCGCCCGGGCCTTTTGGGGGCCAGTCCGAGCCTGAGTTCGGCGCCTCGCAGTCTATGGCGCGCCGCGTGAGTGACGCGTTTAACTTTGAACGAGCCCCCGTCGAATTCTTTAAGCGACTCGCTCCGCCCTGCCCCCACTTAAAGCGTGTTGAGGCGCCGCGCAACGCGACCCCAAAATAAGTTCCAAAGCCTCCCATTAAAATTGGATGGGGTTTGCACCACGGGGGAGGCAGGCTCCATACTGGCAGGTGTCGACCGCGGCGGGGTCGTCGCAGTGCTGCTGGAGCTTTAATGCTGCGAGCTGCTTTAGCGGGCGGGCTGTGACCGATACTCGGCGCACATGACGCCAACCTCGTGGCTGCATCTCTCTCACACACAAGGGGCGTGCCGTGAAGGTGAAAGAAAGAGTCCGCAGCGAGGGGTTACCCACTCCGGGAATCGTGTGTACCCTCAGTCCGGGAATCGTTCGTAATTTGCTCAAAATTTTATCGAAAATCTTAAAAGTTTCAATGGAGAGGGATATGTAATAGACACAAACACTCCAAAGCTGAGAAAAATCTTCAATAACCTCTCTTTTTATGCAAGATTTGTTCAGGAATCGCGGGAATCCGGAATCGTGTGTACGCCCAAGTACCGAGTAGGTAACCCCTCGGTCCGCAGACTCCGTTCCGACGAGAGCAGCGGTCGCATGGATTCGCCCCTTGAGTTACGCCCGTGTTCTTGCGGCGGCTGTTTCGTGCCTACCAGACCCACGGGGGCTCCCACAGCGCAAGCCCGCAAGGCCCCCGCGAGGCCCACGGGCAACGCGCCCCAGAGATTAGAGGTGTGGGGAAGGCATATATCACGATGGCCTGCACGGGGACACTGCGCTACGTGTGCGATACGGCACAGGGCACCGCGACTCGACGCCCCGGGGCTGCCTGGCTGCTGCTCGGCGCGCGGCGTCGATAAGGCTTGCTGATGAGGCAGCACTGCCCCGTGGCGGCGCCCTGCCGCAGTGCCCCAGGCCGAGGCCCCGTTGCCCCGTTGAAGGTAGGTGGTGCTGCCGATTGACAGTGAGTCAGTAATGACTGAGCGTCTTCACCGGTAGTCTTGTCGATTCTCTGGCGTCGGGAACACCGTCTCGCCGTCAAGCCGAGTACTGCCGCCACTGCCGACGCGACGCGCAGCGCTGGGCTGACAAAGCTGTCCCGGCGGTACCGTGGCAATTAAAAGAAAAGCGATGCCTCGTTAATCTGGGACGTCGCCTTGCCCTCTTTCCGCTCCTCCTTCCTTCTGACTTGCACTGAATCACTCGGCCGGCCGTCTGCCGCTGACACCTTGACGCATCGAACCCCCTCCCCTCTGAATAAATCTCCCAGGCTTTAAAGTATTGCGCCGGACGGTACCTTGGCCGCGCCGCCGCTCTCTGTCTGGCGTGGCGGTCGCGGCGGCGCCGACGAGGAGGGCCTGCTCCCCTCGGACTCTCGGACGCGCCTGGCCGCCGGACGGCTCTGTTACCATCGCAGTTGATGAGGCGCGGAGACGAACTGCTGCCTTCGAACGGAATGAGCCAGTTATCCGAGGCTTTGAGACGGGCTGGGCCGGGCCGGGTGGGCCGGGCCGGCCGGCGAAGCGGCTGGTGGCGTATCGCGTTGCGAGCCACGTCCCTTCACTGATAAATGCGGTGACGTCACTGCGGCCCACGGATCTTGTTCTCAACGCCGCGCGCTGCCGCAAGCACCGGACCAGTCTCGCTCCATCTGCGTTTTGTAGTTATTTGGAATTATGAATTTAGATGGCGTGCTTGCAGCGCCAAACCCTCCCTGTTTCCGCCTTTCTTTCGACCCGGCAGCAACACGGCCTTTGTGTTCGGACGCGCCCCGCCCGGCACAATGTAATTTGCATCGCTCAAAGCTTGAGGAGGCGCCGTTCGTCTTGTGGAGTGCGCCGGGCCGGGGCGGCCATGGGGCGGCCGGGCCTCCACGCCGTACTGGACTAACAGTATTACCTGATTACAGGGTAGGCTGAGGAGCGCCACCCCGCCCCGCCTCGTCTTTCTGACGACTCTAAGCCCTGCTAACCCGCCTAGGGGCGGCCCCGAGTGGCCGACTCTGTTGCTCTGCGTGGGAACCGAGGGAGGGCCGGGGCCCCGCGCGGGGAAGGAGAAGGGGGCACAGTGGGTTCCGATTGCCCCGGTGCTGTATGACGTCCTGGCCGACTCGACGACGCGCACGGGGGGCTTCATCAAGCCGGGCGTTTGCTTTGTCAACAGATCTGCCGGGCGGCACGGCACGACCCTAGGCAGAGCACGCTGGAATGTCACACATTTGTCGCAGACACCACCCTCAGCGCCCCGCCCGGCGATCGGGTGGGGGCAACCAAACGCCAGTGTGTCTCGCGCACCTCTCCAGGGGGCCACCCCCTCCCTCCACCCCGCCGCGCTTGCTGCACTCCTGTTCAGCGTGACCGCGGCCGTGACCGAGGTCACAGCGCCATTGGCATTGGCGTTGCAAGTTTCTTTGCTGGTTCTGCACGAACTGACTGTTTCCCTCGACACGGGGGTGCACTGCTCACACACTTTTACACTCACAAGCACACAGAAGACGCCGAGGTGCTTAACCTCCGCTCCACCAGTGCGCGGGACTCACGTCCACGTGCGCCGGTTATTAATGCGTGTTGCGGGAGGGCCTAAATGAAGGGATAAATGGTGCGGGGAGGCGGCGCTCCGGCGCTCCCAACTACTGGACCGCACGCCAGGCCGCGCCGCGCCACGCCGCGCACTACGCCACTGCCGCTGTCGTGATAAATTTGCATGCGAGAGGCGAAATCTTTGCAGGCATTTCGCTTCCAGCCACCACCGCTGGCGCCCCGCCCCACACCACCGCGCCTCGGCAACCCCTTTGCCGCTTACACCCCCACCCCCTTCCGTCAGTGTACGCGCCTCAGTCCGCCGCACACTTATGAGTTTGCGGAAAACGTGATATAGGGTATGAGAAAGCGAGCAGCCGCCGCGGCGGGTCTCCGTAACGCGTACACACGCGCACACGCACATTCACACACACACACACACACACACACACACACACACACACACACATATCGCGCGTGCGCGCACATTTACTCCCAAGCTGGCCGGGATGATACGCCGTATGAGCTTGCCCCCTCCCCCTCCCCCTTGCACCACCACTAATCTCTCATTCCCCGCTCATACATCCAGAATTTTTGCTCTCTTTTGCTGCAGGCGCGCTCTCTCTCCGTTTTGCTTTTTGGGCCCGCTGGCCGTGACGCTCTGCAAATACGCACCTTCGGGTCAGGTGCGACGGGGATGGAGCGCGTGCATGCCGCGCGGCTTATCTTTGTAATTACACTCTAATTAAGTAATTAGGGAGTCCCCGCCTTTCTTCGCGGACCGGCTGCGTCTCGTTCCAGTGTGCTAGTCGCGCGCCGGGCGTGGCCGCGCTGCGACTTCCCTACTCCCGCAGAGCCCTCTCTCCAGAAATCAGTCTTCAATATCCTCTCCCGCGCCAGCCCGGCCCGATCGGCAAGCAAACGCTGTACTGCAAAATGCTGTGTGCTTAGGATAACACTATGTTTGGGTCAGAATGTTTGGCGAAAGCTGCGGCGCTATTTGCTCTGCCTAAGTCCAACGAGGACGTTCCCCGGAGGAACAAGATAAAGAAAGTCGGTTGGTTTCGGTCTGGTTCGGCGCTTGCGACCAGAAAGCGGCCTCCCGGAACGATTTGACGCTGCGAGTAAATCTTGACTCCAATTCCGGCCGCCGCGACGCGGCGAGGGAGGGAGATAGAAGAATGTGACGGAATGAATGTGCCAGGCGCTGCCCGGCTGCCCGCTCACATTGTGACGCAGTCTCTTTCTTCCCTTCCAGATTACCGCGCCCCGCAGTACAGAGCACTACTGCCGGGCAGTGCGAGCGCCAGGCGAAGCGGCCCCGAAAGCACGGCACATAAAATTTGCTCGTGATTAATTTTTACATTCCGGACTGGCGCTCTAATTTTTAGCTCCTTTTTGCGCCGCTCCCCTCGCCCCCTGATTTGTCATTCTGTTTGACGCGCCGTCGGCTGCACTGCCGAGTGTACCAGCGAGCGAACACGCGGACCTAAAAAGAAGGACCCGCTGCGCCGATCGTGAGAAAACTTATCAGAATAAGAGAGAGTTCCTCGTGAGCACCCACGGATGGTAGGCCCCGACAGCATGGTCGCCGGCCGTTTGAAACTGGTCTCGTCACCGGTTCGAGGAATCCATCTAACCAGGCCGCGTTGTACGCTCGTGTTTTTATGTTGTTTTTTCCAGTGTCGATTGACTGTCTGCTGCAGCTCTTCCGTCCGCGGCCCGTCTGAAGGGCTGAGGGACGGCTGTCTGTGTGCGGACGGGCTGCGGCGCAGGGCCGAGGCGGCAGGGGGTTGGAAGAGTCAAAGGGCAGTTGACAGCCGTAGCGGCCGAGGCCGTGGCACGGTCGGGCGGGGCAGGGCGGGCCGACCCTGTCGGGCAAACACTCCGTACACGGCCAGGGCGCCAGCACTGCCAGCCCTGTCGGCCGGCCAGCAGGCCCCTCTCGAGGCGATGGTATCATTGGCAAGCCACTTTGGCTCTCTCAAAGCGAGACACCGAGAAGTGGATCTGCTTCTGGGGATGTGCCGTTCCGCTCTGCTCCGCTCACCACCGCCCGCCACGACGCTGAGTGGAGTCCCGTGTTGACGGCGCGCCCTCCGACCTTGGGGAGGGGCCCGGGCCGGGCCTCGGGGAGGCGTCAATAAGTAAGAGGGAGTCATCGGCAGTAATCAGCCGCGCCACCAGCAGGAAAAGCGCCTTCTTCCCAGCGCACGCCGCGCACGCCCCCTTAACGAGTGCTACAGTGTGAAGACACAGTAAAAAGGGCGTGGCGGATGGCGTCACCACAGATCCATTAGCCGGATGAGGCGGAGGCGAGGCGAGGCGTGTGTGGCATGCCTGTTTGTTTGCCGTCAGTCTTTCCTTCTCGCTCTCGCAATGCTTCGCGGTTTTCCCACTCGCACTCGCCGGCTTGCTTTTCCTTTGGCTGCGCTCGCTGCGTTTCCGCTTCTCTGCGGGGGATGCCGGGTCGTCGTTTGTACCGCTTTAGGTTTGCCGCCTCCGTGCCGGCCGCAGCGGACTGCGTCGCTCCGTTCCTCTCGCATTCGCACCCCGTGCAGAAGCGAGAAGGACAGGGCGACGAAACTTCTCCTCGGGTCGCTGGGCCGCCTTGCGTGGCGTGCGTGCGGGACTGGTATTGATCGTAGATCGCATTGATGAGGAGACAGCCATTGGGTTCCGAGTAACGAAACCGGGGCCCCACTGCCGCGGCCCCGCGGCCCCGCGGCCCTCTGCGTTGTCACCTCGTCGTCGACCCGACCGCACGCCATGCCCCCGACGGGGAGCACAGCGCTGCTGGCGCCGCTGGCCTTCGTGTCCTGATTGCGGGCGCGTTCGCGTGCCCCCGCCATCGGCCATCGGATTGTTTTGTTGGAGTGCGCAGTCCTGGCGCAGCCCGCCGCAGATTCCATCATGTAGCCCATAATTGGTCCAAGGGCTGATTTTATTCTTTTTTTGCTTTCGAATGGAGCGTGTTTCGGCGCTGCTACACTGACCTCGTCCTACGCGCGCAGGGCTCTGGTGAAGTAGGACGAGGAAAATCGGAGTAAATTCTCTCCCCTCTCTGAGGGAGAAAAAGGTCTCGAGTATGGAAGAGGAGGAAAACGGGCGATCAACGAGGTCGTCATCGAGATAAGCCATGCTGCCCCACTCCTGCGTCGACACTCCGCCGCCGCGACCCCGAACCCCGAGAGACCCAAACCCCAGCGCAGAAAATCGACTTCAATGTGCGGTGGGACCTCGGTACAACTTTTTGGTTAATAACTGCTTGACATATTAGGTCACTGCACTGCCTTTTAGGTACGGCTTGACGCACAGTGCCAGCAAGACAGTTGAAGGACCAATTCGAGGAGTGCTGCTTTGGAGGCAGCAGCGCGTCAACGAGGCAGTCTGACGGAGCAGCACTGGGATTGCCTGGCCTTGCCACGGGGCGGGCTGAGAGGCTGTCGATTCAAGCGACGGGCGGGCCGCACGGTGTGAGGAGCCGATGAAAGCCACACGGCCCGTGTATCGGGTGTTTGTCTGGGGCACGCCGCCCTGCCCTGGGGAGGCGGAAAACACCTCGAGTAAGGAATACGCGCTGATGGGCCGCGCGTAGTGTATCGCATGTATCGGCCGGATGTGTTGGAGATTCGCAGTGCCTCTGGGAAAGCCCGACGGATCAAAGTTACCGTGTTTCTGTGCGTCCCAAGGAGCCTGCTTGTCTTTCCTGCCTAGTGTAGTCCTGCCTCGCCCCAGGGCCCCGGTCCCAGGGCCCCCGGCCCCCGGCCCAGGGGAGGGTGGGGCGCAAAGCCGGCTGTGGCAGGTGCACTGAAGGGGGTGCTGGCCGGCTTAGTACCCGTTGTCGAGTTGCAAGAGCGGGGACTGGTGTATGTTCACGCCTCAGCGCCGCGGCTCGTGATACCCCTCTGGCTGGACCGGTACGGCGAGGGTCAAGGGCCTCTCATGCTCGCGGCGAAGACGAAGGGAGAGTGGGATGGAGGCCAGCACGGGGGCCGAGGCGGTTCGAACCGCGCTTCACGTGCTGCCCGTTCATTTGGAGCCACGCCGCTCCGCTGCGCGACCACAATCCGAAGGAGTGGCCCCTCTCTTGTCGGGCAGGCAGGGAGCTTGGCACGCTGTCGGACGCTGGGGCACTTGCTGGGCTGACGGCACAGGAACGCGCACGCACACATGCGCGCGCGCGCACACACACACACACACACACATTCGCAAGCGCGCACAAAAAAAAAACGGTGCACTGCCCTCTTTCCCTCTGATAGACTGTACTCTGTTCGGGAGTATCGCGGGGCTGAGAGCTGAGCGGAGCTGAGCCGGCGGGGCTTGCCCGGGCTTGCCCCTCTGCATTCTTTTCAGCTGGTCCCAGTGGAGCTCGGCGGGGCGGGGCTCGGCGGGGCGGGGCTCGGGGCTCGGCGGGGAGGGGCTGTCCGTGGAGTGCGCACCCTACCTCCCTCTGCCCGAATTTCTGCCGGAGCGGCGTTGCAAGCGGCGGAAAGGTGACCGCACTCGTTTCCGGCTCCCGGTTTTATTGAGGCCTTCGACCGCCCGTCCGGACGCCGGCTTGCTGCGATATTATTTAACGGTGTCACGGCAGGACCTCTGCCGCGGAGCGTCACTGGGAAAGCCCGCGCTGTTTCCAGGAAGGTCGCGAGAAGAGAGCCGATTCCCCTATGGCGTTCCGGTCCGGCAAGTCTGAAAGGCTTCCGATTTCACGAAGAGTCGTCCCACCTAAAGCCTGAACAACAACAAACCCTGTTTGCTCGGTTCGAAAGAAAGACCGGGGGACTTATTCGTCGAGTTACGGAGTGCCTCGTGCGAAACGCAGCGCGGGAGACCCGCTGCGACCCGCTTCGAGGCGACAGAGTCCCCTGGGATCTGACGAGGTGTAACGGAATCCACCCCGCGCCTGTTTGCAACACGGTTTTTCCTTCAGACCTGTTCACCTGGCAGGCCCCGCCCCGCCCCGCCCGGCCCCACCTCGAATGCGTGACGAAGTCGGATCGTCTGGCCGCCCCTCCCCGCAGCCCCGCCCCGCCCCGCCTCGCCCCGGCCCCGGTATCGCGAGTCACGCTTGGCCGCCCTGAAGGGCACTGCGCTGATAAGGAGCAGTCGTCATCGGCCATGCGCGCCGCTGGCCCGCCAAGAGGGTTCCAAAAAAGAAAAGCATTCGCGCCGGACCGACCCCGCCAGCGATAGAGCGCTGCATCCCTATTCAATTTTTGCGTCCCGCCACGGCGCGCACGTGCGTGTGTGAGTGCGAGAGAGACGGAGGGTGTTTGTGCGCGCCGCCTCACCTTGTCGAGGGCCATCTTATCTGGCTGCGCCTCGCCAGCCTTCCCCTCGCTGCCGGCGCTGCCGCGGCACTGCCACAGCACCGCCGCCACAAAAGGGGAAAATCCGAAGGGAAAGCGGCCGCTTCCGTTCACTCGCAATGCATGCATGCATCAAGGCTTATCTGGGCGGTGCGTCGTCGTCCTGGTCGAGCGGGCACCGCGGCACACAGTGGCCGATTCTCACTTGTGCGTGCGCCCGAGAGAGAGAGAGAGAGAGAGAGAGAGAGAGAGAGAGAGAGAGAGAGAGAGAGAGAGAGAGAGAGAGAGAGAGAGAGAGAGACTCCCCGGCGAGGCGGTTTAATATTCTGTGAAATGAACGCTTCCGCGGCGAGGATCAATCACAAGAGACCGCAGCGGGCTCCCCGCCGCGCCACTCTACGCCACGGCGCGAACGGGCCCAGGGGCGGGGGAAGGGGGAATAATACAGGAGGCGCCGGTAACGAAATAAGAGGTGCACGCCATTTGAAAGGCGGTGGCGGCCTGGCGGGCCACTGGCACACTGGCAACGGGAAAGAGAGAATAAAGCGCTCGTCGTGTGTTCGAGGGTTCGCGGCTTCGGGAGAGAGGCGCTAGGCACTCCGAGTCCCCGCTGCGCCCCGCTACGCCCCACCGGGCGGTGCCGGGCTTTGCGCGGAACGGAACGGGACGGGGAGCCGAGCCGCGCCGACAGCAGCGCCTTGAAGCCGCCCCGCGTAAATTGCAGGCGCGGCACCGTTCTTTTGGCGCAGATGAGGCCAAACGCGGGATTGTCTCGAATTAGCATGCCATAAGCACCGCGCCCCGCCCCACCCGCGTGTCTCCCAAATTGAAAGTGGCCCTCGCTATTCCGCGTGCGCGCGGGGCGTGGCGGGGCGTGGCGGGGACCCGCGTCCTGAATCGGTGGGACCCTCCCTCCCACGTCTTCTTATTCGAGCCACGTGGGTGTACCTGCTGCACCGACCCTTTCGGCCGGCCATACAGTGGCTGCGACCAGCGCGGGACCAGCGCCCTTCCAATGCAAATGGATCAAATGTGGTTCGCGATCGGATCGAAGCCCCACCGCCCGCCGCCCCACCCGGCCATCTCGCGTCCTTGAATGGGGTGCGCGGTTCGGCCGTGCCCGAGAGGTGCATGCATCATTTGCCCTCATCTGCAAGTCGAGGACGGCGCGTTTTCAATTTCGCCAAGACATTGTTACCGACAAAAGGCGAGCGCCCCAGCCCGCCCCACTCCGCCCCAGCGCGCTTCGGTCCTGCAGCAGTCAAAGCCCCGCAGTAAGGAGACGCACCGGCTGAAAAAGATAAGCCAACGACACACTGCGGCGGTGCGGCGGAGCGGCGACACACCCCTCTTCGCCTCCTCCGCCTCCTACCTCGCCGTGCTCGCAGGCCGCCACCGCCGAGTCCAAGAGGCTGGCGCACCCGCTGCACAGCCAGAGGGGAGGTAACCGCGGCCTTCCTTGTTCCTATCGCCACAAATTTCCCGTTTTCCGTGCATTCTTCGCTCGTGGCAGCCGCGCCTCCGAGACCGGGGTGGGGAAAAGGGGAAGGCTTACCGTGCCAAGTAATTGGCTGCCAATTCCAACGACTCAGCAGGCGATCCATCTCCGAAGATGATGCTCCATGGCGCGAGGGGGCGGCGGACACCCCCACCCCTTCTCGATTAGTGTAGTGTTTTGCCTTTAGCCAGGTCCACCGTGGCGCGAAATCGATAGATCGAAAGGCCTTTCCGTCGATATCGCCCTTCTCTCGCAGCAACGCGCAGCAACGCGCTAGCACGGCTTTCCGTCCGAACGACCTCGAGATTATTTTTTTGCCTCCTTAAACTCCGTGGCGCCGCGCCCCCGGCCCTCGGCGGCGAAGCGAGGCGAGGCCTCCCTTTGGTTCAGCGGCAGGGGCGCCGGGCCCTGATGGTAACTGCGCGGCCGACGAGGCGAGTGCCGCAAACGCCGCGAAATGCAGAACGCTGCAGAGCACGGCGCGTTAAAGTTTTACGCCGAACGGTCGGCGGAACACTGACGCAGGAAGGCAGGAAGGCTTTCGCGTCACGAGTCGGCCGCGCCTGCTGCTACCGCCTGCAATGCCTCGTCGCGTGCCTGATTAAATCAGGCGAGATCAGACGAGTCTCTCTCTCTCTCTCTCTCTCTCTCTCTCTCTCTCTCTCTCTCTCTCTCTCTCTCTCTCTCTCTCCCGCCCTGACCGTGTCCTGACCGAGGCCGGGCTGTGCGCTCAGACGCACGAGGCGCCCGGGATGGAATGTGTAATGTCGCGGATCAGTGGCCGTGGCCGGGGCTGCGCACGGCGTCGGCACGGCGGCACGGCAGAGGCCGAGGCCAGGCGCGGCAGGGGCAGTAAAGTAAGTGGAACAGGAAGGCCGGGGATGAGGCCAAGGCTCGGAATGGACGTCTTCACTCCTACAGTAGGCCAACGAGTGCGCCGTAAAAATCCGTCGCACCGCCGCCGTCCTGGACACTTTGGCGCTACGTGCGGCGCTGCCACTGCGTCCACTGGGGAGAGGGGGGCGGGGGACTCGCCGTCGCCGAGCAGCAGTTGCGTTACGGTTAGCAAACAGCGGGGACGGCGTTTTTCGCGCCCCGCTGCTACCTGTCGCGCAATCTTCTCCACGCGCCAACCCTGGTGGGGGAAGCAGGTCGCGGCGACTCGCCCCGTCCCCGCTATGCTGCGCCGCGGCACCGCGGCCGGGCGGAAAAGCCGTGGAAAGCCGCGAAGAAAACGGCGTCGCTGGAGTGGGAAAGGCGACTGCGGAAAATCAAAAGGAGGCAGCGGCGGCAGCAGTCGAGTGTGGAGATGAGTGCAACCTGTAAATTGGCGAACAGGGGCGCGGAGTGGAGACGGGGAGCAGGTGGGAACTGGAGAGAGTGGCTTAGAGTGTGAGAAGAGGACCTCGTGGATGTGTGTGTGTGTGTGTGTGTGTTAGCGCACGTGCGTTTGTGTGTGCGTACAACGGAACTCGCTTCCATCGCTTCCGTGCTGAGCCGGAGAAACAGCACCTCAATATGCTCCGTTCGCTCCTCGAGGAAGTGTTTGTCTGTGTGTTCCTCTGCGAGGGCGTGGAGGGGCGGGATAACGCGGGGCTTTCTATGGCCCGAGGACTGGCCGGGGGTGGGGGGAAGTCTCCGTCCGCAGCTGCAGTCCTTTGGTTTCAAGGATTTTCAAATCAGATTAGCGAGGCTCTCGCTCCATCAAGCCAGCCGACACCGCCGTGTGCCACGGCGCGGCCACGGCGGGGAGTCGCGCAGCTTGTCGCGCAGCGTCACGTCCAAGTGGAGCAGCCTTGTGACGCTGCAACACTCTGCATCAGATAGACGGCCGCAGTGGGCGGGGCGAGGCGGGGCCACGATCGGCCCTGATAAGAAGGTCCAGTTTATGACCCTGCCCGACACTGTCCCTTGGAGAGCTATCTCTTAAATGTTTACGGCCGGCCCCTATTGATGTTTAGCCAGCGGGGCCTGGCTTCTAATGCTAGCGATGCTGGCGCCGCCGGCCCGGCCAGCGCCTCACTGTTCGTTCGGTAAACGAAAGTAGTGGCTGGCGGGGCTGGCGGGGCCAGGGCCCTGGTGGCCGGGCCGGGCGGGGCGGGAAGCACGCCAGCCTCGTGATTTACTCCTCCTTCCCTCGGGTGCTTAGTTTGGGGCGCCTTGCTGCAGCGTCGTGCGGTGTGCGGTGCAGCAGAGCGGCGAGAGCAGAGAGAGAGCAAGAGAGAGAGAGAGAGAGAGAGAGAGAGAGAGAGAGAGAGAGAGAGAGAGAGAGAGATACAGAGAGAGGGGGCAGAGGGAGGAGGGGAGGAGGGAGGCAGAGAGAGAAGATTCGCGACCGAAATGTGTGCGCCTTGCGACGACTCCGCGCTGCGCCGCCTCCGCGGTGTGCTGTGAAATGGTGCGGTTCAGATAAACTGGTTTCTTGAAAAGTGCGATAATTCTTTGGTTGAAACTTTGGTGGCGTCGTTTGTTGTTGTTCTGGCCGTTGCTTGGGCGGTACATCGCGCAGCCGCCGTATTAAAGTACTGGGCGCTAACCCCCTTGCTGATTGCCTCCACCTGCGCAGCCTTTCTTTACGCGGCCCCTCTCCGCTTCGCTTTTCGCGGCAGAGGGACGGTCCCGTGAAAATAGCCCGAATTCCTGGAGCCCGCTCGCCCGGCCGCCCAGCGCCGCCCGGCCACGCACAATGGCGCCCAATAGTCGGCACTTCATCACCGGGGCATCGCACCGGGGACCCAAAACGGCCAAAGTTTTCTTCGATTTTCACCTTCGGTGCACACCTGCTGTATGTATACCTGGATTGCTTCCGGCGCGGCGAGCGGCGGCGAGCCCCCGCACCAGCCCTTTGTGCTCTCCGCCGAGACTCTTGTTTTGGATAGAAGACTGCCGTTGTTGTTCGTAAGTACCATTTGCTGCGGCGGGCCGTGGCCGGCGGCCTGGAACAATTGGACGACAAAAACCTGCGGCCCGAGTTGGGCGCGTCGTCAAGGGGCTGCACTGCCCGGACAATGGCCGCGCCCTGCCCTCCCCGCGGCAGCCACATCAGTGTGCTTGTTATGGTCCATTCCGAGTTTATGGATCGGCATGCAAACCGCGCGAGGCGAGGTAATGTGGCTTTTGGAGCCCGCAGCGGCAAAGCAGCGCAGCGTGTGGTGATGGATTCCCTTCGCGACGCCGCCTCGCGACGCCAGACGCCGCCAGCTGAGTTATGAAGGGTCTCGCCTCGGCGCGGCGGTCGCCGAGAGGTCGAGAGGTACCCAGTCAGGGGGAACTTGCAGTGAGTGCGGAAGACTGGAGGGCCGTTCTCGAGGGGCCGACTGGAGTGTGAAGGGTGGAACCTGCGAGGCAAACACACACACTCACTCACACACACACACACACACACACACACTCACTCACTCACACACACGCACACACACACTTGAGCATTGCGACAGGCAGCTCCTCCGCAAGGCGGAGTAGAGCGTCTGGGCCGGCACTGTCATCGGTCCTGCTGGGCGTCCTCAAAAGGAAGGCGTGTGCGACGGGACGGGTCCCCGACCGAGTCACTCCGCCCGTCCGTCCGCCGCTAGAGGGCGCCACCGCCGGGCGCGCGGGGTGCGCTGCGGCGCTGCGCGTAGGGTCGGTGCCTTCTTTGCGGTCGGCGACATGAAACGAGGCAGCACCAATAGACTCTTTTTAATAGAAAGTGGAGGGGCCTCGGGGAGTGGTCGGTTGGCAAGGACGGCCAGGACGGCGAGCTGAGAGGGCTAACGGACGGACGGACGCCACCACCGCGCGCTGCGAACTGCTCGAGGCTTCACCGGACCGCTCTTTGATCTGTTGTCGTGAGCTGAGCCAGCCGAGTCCCAGCGTCCTGTATGCAGAGGCCTCGCGCGCGAGCCACCTCGTGCGGCTCGCCCGGGTCGACAAACGAAACGGCAACAGGGAAAAATGATGAACTATAGCCGCGCCAGCGCCGCCAGCGCCGGGAGGGAATGGGGACACCTCCCTGCACTGGTGTAAATCAACTCAGAAATTTTCTGATACTTTTGCATATCAGAACATTTCTCATGTCTGAGTTCTGATGTTTTTTCGGACACCTATTTCTGATGTTTGTGTGTCTGATGCCTCAATTTTCTGATGACTTTAGTTCTGATAACATCGGCTGGACTCATAAAGAAATAAATCAGAACAATCATTTTCTTCTGTAAACATATATTTTGATCTACATGAGACTCGGAAACGGGGAAAACGTCTTCGGGGGGTCGAAATCGAGCCCGATCCAAATCTGCAGTCCAAATTGAGCTAGCTCGCCATCAACTCTCAAAAAGACAGTAAATGTGATCCTATCTCTTGAGATAAAACTGGCCTACCCAAATCTTGCAAACGACACTCCCCAAAATTTGAAAATGAAATTACGTAAACTTTCTGTTTAACAGGGTCTCATTTTTGGAACATCAGACATCTGAAACATTTCTGACGATTATATTTCTGATAACTGGCAGTTATCAAAATACGATCGACTTATCAGAAAGGTCTTTTTTTCTGATGTCTCTGTTCTGAAAACCCTTTGAAAGTATCAGAAAAAACCTTTTTCTGATGACCTCTTTCTGATAAATAATTGATGTTATCAGAAAATACTCAATCTGATGTTTTTTGTCAAGTTATCAGAAAATCTACCGTTTATCAGAAAATTTCTGAGTTGATTTACACCAGTGTGGAGTTCGCTTAGTTCGCATTCTCGGATTGGATGCAGCGCCTGCAGTGATGATCGCCTCCATCCGTGGATGTACCGCAACCAAACTCCCTGGAGCGCTTTCCGCTCGCCGTGATCCTCCCCCTCCCCCTCACCCGGGCCCCTCCAACTCGGCAAACTTCCAGCCCGGCAGCCACGATACCATCTCACCGTGTCATCAGTTACGACCAAAACGCTCTTCACCTAGAGCCACACCCCTTCCCCGCTCTCGTATCTGCTCCGCCCGGCACTACATCTCGTTTACTTTCTTCATCCTCTAATTATCGCTCGAGCTTCGGCCGTCCACTCCCCCTCCCCCTTTCCGGCTTGCCGCGCTGCCTCCTCGCGCAAATTCAATGCCGCGCAGTGGTCGCGTTCCCGAATTGGATGGACGGAATCGGATCTCCACCGTGATGCGTGCCCCCTCTCCCTCCTTCGCGCCTGACGCGCACCGCGCCCCGTGACTGACAATGCCTCCTTGCGTCGCAAGCAGTGCAAGCCCCAGCGGCCCAGCCATTATTTTGTTTTTGTTTTTCGCTCCTTTCTCCTCCTCCGTGCCTGCTTTCACTGCCGTCACTGCGTGGCGGCGCCGCGGCGGCGCCTCGCGGGACCACCACACTGCGGCGCTGCCCGGCGTGGCTGAGATCGGGAGGAAGTGTGCACGACGCGACGTGCGCGGGATTTCTATATTTGATGCACCGCACTCTTTGTCTGTGGCTGCTCTCATGCCTCTGCGCTCAGGCCGAGCCGCAGCCCCGAGTACCTGGAGTGCATGTGATCCGCTGTCCTGCCGGCATCGCAGCCCTTTCGAGTGTCTGTCTGTCCGTCTGTCTGTCCGTCCGTTCGTCTGCCACTCGCACTCCCCACTTGAGATCCGCACGACGACCGGACGGATGGCCACGAAGGGTTCTCTTACTGCGGGCGATCCGGACGTACAGTGACAATACGGTCAATACGACGTCATGAAAGAGAGAAGTTAGTTGTGACGAGTCCCCTTGTTTACGTTCGTTCGGAGCCCAAGAGGCCCGACAGGCCCGAGAGGGTCGATCCGCCCAACTCGGACCAACTTCCGCCATCGCCCCGCCGCGGCGCACCGCCGGCCATCCTTACTCTTTGTCTGCAGTGTGTGTTTGCCGCGCCACTGTGTTTTCCAAAAGCTTACTTTCTCTGGTTGCTTTTAAGTCCTTTGCTGACGCTTCGTCTCTTCTTCTCCGCAGGTTCGTGAAAAGACTCCAACGCAATCCGATGGTGCTGAGTGAGTAGCTTAGCTTCGGCACTGGGTTCTTCATCCAGCGGCCGGAAGCACCTGCGAGGTAGGCCACGCGGAGACAGCTTGGCGCTCGCATTGCCTACCCGCCGGCCCTCGCCCGGCCGTAGCGCCTGGGAGGTAGGCTTCTCGCTGACAGCTGTGCGCTCACGTTGCCTACCCGCCAGGCGTTCGCTTGGCCATAGCGCCTGGGAGGTAGGCTTCTCGCTGACAGCTGTGCGCTCACGTTGCCTACCCGCCAGGCGTTCGTCCGGCCGTAGCGCCTGGGAGGTAGGCTTCTCGCTGACAGCTGTGCGCTCACGTTGCCTACCCGCCATTACCATTCAGGGCTAGACCACACATTATCAGATCAGGCGTTCAGCAGCGAGAGGCAAGATGACCCGGAAGCACCACTTGATTTCGTCCTTTTCTACCTGCACCTTGATGGGCGAGCGGTCGGGCCGACATGTAGGCTGCCGGCCTTGTAACCTTTTTTTTATAAGCGACCGCTGGCGGCGGTTTCACGGCGGGAAGCAAAGCCCGGAGGCTGAGGGGTTGCGCGGCGAGGACAGGCCGCAGCAAGTTTAGCGTGGCGTAGCCAAGCGAGGCAAGGCGGAGCGCAGGGTGAGCCGCACACGTCACCTCGCTTTACTCCCCCCGCGCCGTCCTGGCGACAAGTACCGTCCCACCCCGCCCGCCACATCCCGCCCCGCCGCGCCCCACCCCGCCCGCTCAAATTGGCGTGTTTCACTTAGCGAGTTCTCCGTCCGGCCGGAAGTGGGGCCAGTCGGGGTGGCGCGCTGTGGCGGGGCGGGGGTCAAGAGGCGTGCGTCGAGAGCAACAGGAAGACACGGAAACGGTAGGTGCTTGTGACACTTTCTTGTTTTCCACTGTGGCCCGGAGGGGAGGCCGGAGGTACTTCCTCAGCCCTCGAAGAGTACTTTGGAGAAGAAGAAAGCTCCCCACCTCCAACCACCACCGGCAAGGTGCGGCGTGGCTCGGCGCGGCTCGGTGTGGTGACCGGACTGGTGTTTTATTCATGTGAAGGTTTGCCAAGGAGGCGCGG
This sequence comes from Thrips palmi, assembly GCF_012932325.1. NCBI lineage: Eukaryota > Metazoa > Arthropoda > Insecta > Thysanoptera > Thripidae > Thrips > Thrips palmi. Next base: position 10,593,075 of record NW_023144621.1, on the reverse strand, counting down.
CGTGGCGGGCGGTGCTGGACGCTGGGACAAGAGAAGGCCCTCCTTGGGGGCGGTGGCGATGTCGTTGTCCTGAATGGCACCCTGCCGAAGCTCGGCCGGGCTCGCCTGCTGGGGGCTCACTGCACTAACACTAGGCCGGCCGGGCCCCGCCACCGGGCCCCGCCGCCACGCCCGGCCACGCCCACCCGTCGCACAAAGGCGCTCCTGTTTTATACAAGAATGTCCCACCCTCTTCTAACGTGCCGCCGACGCAGTGTTTTCCCCGTGCTGCATTTCCCTGCACACTGCGAGCGAGGCCGGCGACCCGTACCTTGGCTGCGCGCAGCGGCGGCCAGTGCGGTGGCGCGCTGCGGCCCGCCTTAACGCCCAGTGCGTCTGGCGTCGAATTTGGGGTGGCGCCGCACTGTGTCGCCCGGCAAAGCCAGCGGCGGCCAGCGGCCCGGCAAGCCTCTCCCTCTCTCTTTCTCTCCCCTCGCCAACCGCTCGCGCTCTCGCTCGCACTCAAAGGCGCTGACCTGACCAGCGCGGATGACGCGCCGGACGCGTTACTCTGGCGGGGCCGCTCAGCGTGCTTGGCCGGAGAGCTCGGCCGGAGAGCTCGGCCGGGAAAGGGATTGCTCGGCCAAATAAACGAAAGGCCCCGCTGTGCCACGGAGGGGGAAAGCTTCTCCCCTGAATCGGAAGTTGTGGAAAATTCTAGCAGAAAACGGTGCGCAACCGTGCAAAAATAACCAACTGAAATGCCACCTCCAGGGCAAGGCGGAACCAATGCCAACGCCCGGCGGACTCCCGGCCAAATGTGTTCAGAGACAGAGAACTGAAAAGCACGAAGCCTTACGTCCTCGCCGCGACGCGTCCGCGGCAGGTGGAGTCGCCGCCACCCTGCTGGCGTGCCGCGACGTGGCGGGGCGTGCCGCCTGACCTCCGCCACGCCACCAAGCGCCCCCTCTTTATCTTCGCGTGCCTTTCCTTTTTGTTGTTCCTGCCCCACTCTTGGAGGCAGACGCGAGTCAGCTGGGTTCGGTGCTATCGCACGGTGACTCCGCAGCGCGCGGCAGCACGCCCGCCCGCCCCTCCACTGCGGAATTTCGCTGCTAGCGAGAGGAAAAAATGGCGCCGCTTTGGCGCTTTCCGCGCCCCTCGCGCTCTGCGCCCCTCGGTGCGCTAATGGCGACCGAGTCGGGCGATAATCAGGAAGCGGCGCCTCGGGTGGCCAAGGCCAAGGCCGATCCGGTGTCGTCGTCGCCGGGCTTCCCGTCGTCATGGTGACGCGCGCCGCCGTCTGTGTCGTCAAGCCTCGGCAAGCCTCGCGCTCGAGGGGGAAACGACTTCAGTTATCCGATGTACAGCAAATTGGTAATCCGCTATCCGGATAACCAGAAATTTCGAAGTAATCCGGGGAAATTCTGAGGTAATCCGGGGTAATCCGGGGAATTTCTGAGGTAATCCGGCGTAATCCAATGGTAATCCTGGAAATTTTTCGATATAATCCGGAGGTAATCCAAGGGTTATCCGGGGTTATCCCTATCCGATGTACACAAAATTTCTGAGTCGTTTCCCCCTCGCTCGCGCTGTTTACTGCGACTTCCCCGCCACCGTCGATGTCACCCGCGGCGTTTTTATTGTGCCAGATGATGCGTCTGGAGCAGACGGGTATTCTTCATGAGGCCGGAGTGGCAAACGCAGTCTTCCGGGATCGTCTGCCGCCGAAACTTGCTTTGCAGTGCGCCATCGCGGCGGGGACTCGCAGTGCGGCGCCAGGTGGGGCCAGGTGGGGTGGGGCGGTCCTGGGACGAAGCACCGAGGCACCACCGCGTCGTGATTTCCCCCGGCATGTACCACCCAATGGCTTCTCCATCATTCATTGCTGAAAAATCATCGCACTGCACCGAGAGGGACGGGCCTCGGGGCCGCAGCGGCGGGGCGGGGCGCGTGGAAGCCCGCAGTGTGCACCGGGGGGTCCGGCCCTAGCCAGCGTAGCCAGGGGAATTGAACCCGGTGGTTGAAAAGCTCGCCAAACACAGCGCCACCCGAAACAGCATACTGCCAGCAGTTTCTCTTGCTCTTGCCCTTTTTCTCCCTTCTCTCCGGCCCTCCACCAGGCGAGCCAAGCGGCGCCAAGCGAGGCCGAGCCGCGCCAAGCCCACTCATCCCGTGCTGCTGCTCTTGCGTTCCCAAAGCTCCTGTCCTTCCTCCCCCTCGCCAACTTTCCATTTCCACTCGCCCCCTCCCCTTTCCCTCGCCGGAGCCGCCGATCTGCAGGCAGGAAGCGACGCCCAACCTCGAAATTGGCCCCATGTGGATCGGAAGATAAATGTGAGCAAGCCGAGGCCGTGCGCGCCGCGCCGTGCCGTGCGCTCAGGCAGGCATCACGCCGCCGCACCCTGCCGCGCCGCTGCGCCCCGCCGAGGCCTGCGGACCTTGTTCCTTGCGCTCCAGTGCGCCGCGCTGCGCCAGCTCCTGCCGCGCCCCGCCACGCCCCGCCACGCCACGCCACGCCCCGCCACGCCCCGCCGCACCACGCTGCGCCTTCTGCAGCAGCAATAGCCGGGCCGGGCCCTTTTGTGGGGTTCGCACGGGACTGATGCCTGCCAGCGTGCTGCCTGTCGGAATTTCAACCTCGACGACCGCACACCACCATTCCGATGGGCTTCGGCCTCGTCGGCACACGTCAGCGCGCTCGGGTGTGTGTATGTGTGCGAGAGAGAGAGAGAGAGAGAGAGAGAGAGGGGGTCGCGGCTAGCAACAGCGCTCGAAATACTCATTAGCTTTGGAGAATAACACTCAGAAATAGAAAATCAAAACCATTGCGGCATGCGGTGTCTTGTGTGTGTGTGTGTGTGTGTGTGTGCGCGCGCGCGCGCACGCTGGCTGCCAGGGCCATTGTATGTGCGTGTGTGTGCGTCGTGATGAAGCAGACATGTAGCGCCCCTATTGTCGCCACATGGACCAAGCTGACGCTGGCTGCCGCTGGCCGAAACACCGTCCACATTGCTGTACTTTTGCGCGCGTCCGATTGTCACGCATTTGTCCTCGTAGTGACGCAGCGACGCATAGTGGCGGCTGCATGTGTGAAAGGCACTTGCAGGCGTGTGCGTTAGCGGCCGAGTGTGAGTAACCCATAGCGGCCGAAACGAGAAGAGATTATCCCTCTTTCCTGCTCGGCGTGTGTGTTTCTGGGAGCTATCATTTGGTGCGGTGTGCGCTACTCGGCTTGCCTATTCCGACTAACACAGACGCGCACAAAAACACACAGGACCACAAACAAACACGTGACAATGCATTACCGCCCGCACTGGATCTGCGTAAGTCGTAAGTATTGGTTGAGTTGATTGGCGACGCGTGCCGCAGGCACTATGCAGAATTATCCGGTTTGCAATTCAAGCTGAGCCGAGCTGGACTGGACTGAGCCAGGCCGAGCGGTCCACGCGATAAATGCAGTGCGATTGTCGATTATGTTAATGCAGTGAGCTGCTTGCTCTACTCGGGGGGCTCTAGGCCGGCCCGCCCTGATTCCTAGACAGACTAGACAGGCAAGACAAACTGGGTGAAGAGGGAGAGTGACTGGTGGAGAGTAGCCGCCCTGCAGGGAGCCTCTTCGCAGCCCCACTTCATTGCTGCGAACAGACACGATTTACGAATGATTTTTCGCAGCTGCGCGGGCGGACTCCTCTCCGCGCCGCCGGGGCCCACCAGGTGTTGCTGAAGTGGGTCTCCGCCACCGTAAATAAGTGTGTGCTGATGTAGGGGCCGTGGGGCGGGAGGCGGCTCCGTGGGGTGGGACTACCCTCTCCCCAACGCTGCCGCCGCGTAGACCCCGTGACCTGGATCATATGTGACCACGGCCCCGAGCCCGGTCTAGCCCGGTCTAGCCCAGCGAGGCGGCAGCTGCTGTGCCGCCGTCCGTCTGCCGCGATGTTCCCCTCCGGTCTCCGCTTGGGCCGCCCTGGGCCGCCCTGGGCCGCACTGGGCCAAACGCGGCGTATCTTATTAGCCACTGCCTCCCTCCCCGCCCGCCTTCAACTACCTGCTCATTCCAGATGAGTCCACCAGGGAAATCCGGTCGCGGTAATACTCCGGCAATTATTTTCCGATGCGCCTCGGCCCTTCCCGGCTCAGCCCGGCCCCCTTTTTGATGTCGACGGGCGGGGCTTGAAGAGGGCTTCGGGGACGGGCTTCTTAACCGTGTGCCGTAGTTGTGACTTGTTTACTTTCCCCCGGGACGCGCCTTATACCCGGCCTGGCCTCGCCGGAGCCACCGGCGGGTTGTTCTTTCGGCTTGCGCGTCGCGTCGTCGGCCTGTCTGCTGTATGGTTTTCCCTCGCCAACCGCGTGGCCCGGCCTCGACCACCTCTTTGGACAAGCCTCAACACTATTCTCACACACAGCGCGCACTCTCACACACGAGCTGAGCTTTGCGTATTTATAAGTTACTTATTCAAAGCCCCTTCCTTACCTTCATGTCTGAGTATGTGTGTCTGTGTGTGAGCGTGCGTGAATGTGCGTGTGCCCTTGCGTGTCTGATCCATCGCCACGGGGAGCCGCCGTGTCCAGATTCTCCCAGAGAATGTTTGCTAGTGTATGTGGCCGTGAGGCCGTGTGGCCGTGGGGCGGTGGGGCTGGGAGGCTTTCGCAGACGTGATTCGCCCCGCCGGGTGACTTTGCCATGGAAGCCTTAGGCTTGGAGCCTTGGGCTTCAACGCGATGCGGCCGACTCCCCGCCGCCAAAATTCAATAAAATGTTGTCACGGGGCAGCAGGTTTCACTTTTATTCTCTCTTTGCCTCGGACAGGCAGGTGAGGAAAAAGTGCCCGCTTGCAAGGCACGCCGCTTGTTTCGGCTTTGACAGCGTATCCACCACGGGGGACGGTGAGAGCCCTCACCAAATCGTTTAATTAATTTTCGCGTCTCTGAGGCGCGAAAGGGGAGAAAACCACCCGCTTTATGTGTAACCGCGCCCGTCAACGCACGCGACTAATAAGATATTTTTTCGGGGCTGCAGAAAAAGTGGCCGAAAATGTTGTGTCAATGTTTTCCCACGCTGATGACGCGGCGTATCGTCTCGAATGACGGGTCGGGACGCACAGCCTGTGCCTCGCCCCGCCTCGCCCCACCTCGCTCCGCCGGGGCTTTGCGGCGGACGGCCGGAGGGGGTGTTGTGACCCCTTAAAATAATGAGGATGACTCCCCCCCCTTCTTGTCGCACCAGTCCCCCAATCAGCATTCCACCCCCACCGCCCGACGCGGTGCTGTGCGGTGCTGTGCGGTGCCGCGCTCCCTCGTGGACGTCGTGGACCCGGCAGTCCATCTGCACTGCGCCAGCAGCGCCGGCGGCAGGGTAACGGCCGTGACGGCACTGTAACGGTACGGCGGCGCGGTAACGGTACCTTGCGCCAAGATGGCGGTGGAGGTGCCGTTCCACGCTTGACGCGCCGTGACGAACAGTGCCGCACCGTCACGCGGCGTGACGCGCAGTGACGCGGCGTGACGGCACAATGCGGAGAATTAGGGCGCGTCGCCATGGCGTCGCTTAACGCCATCATAATTATATTAATTCGTTTTGCGCGGGCCGGCCGAACAGATGGCAAAGTTTTGAAAAACTTGTTGAATCAAGTTAGGTCCCGGCCAGCCCGCCAGGCAGCGGGCCGCCCCCCGCCGCGGCCTCGGTGCCCCCGCCGCCCTCCACGCGCGCCCTTTTGGTCCGACCAGCTTGGCTGCAAATTGAATATTACGACTTTTGATCCTTTTCTAGAGGATTGCGTTTGGATAGGGTTGGCGGCGCGGCGGCGGCGCTGGCGCTTTCGATTTGTTTTGTTTCCGCCACTGCAAGTTCCACGCTCCGCGCTCCGCCCGGGGAACTCCGCGGCGCAGCGGCGCGCTGGGCTCATCCCGCCGGCAGCGCCAAAATGAGAAAGTACCGCTCCTTGTCCTTTGCGCCAAACTTGTTTGAAAGGGAGCAAAAATCCACTTCGCGGAGTCTGGAAGAACAGCAACATACAGCACGAGGCGTATATCAGAGAAAATCCAGAAGAGATGATGCATTTTCAAATTCGTTTCAACGGAACTCAGCTGCGCCCCGGCCTTATGATGCTGTGACTCACTTTCAAACGAATGGGACAAGACATCCAAACGAACGCGACATCACATTCCTGGGCTCCCAGGGAAGGAGGACAAAAATGAGCCGATTTCCATCTTATTTCTCGTTGTTCCGACCCCTGCACCAGCACTTCACACAGCCTGGCCCGGCGGCCTCCCCACCCCGAGGGCCTATTAGCCTTTGGCAGCGGGGCCCGGCTTGCCCCAGCAGGCAGGCAGGGCGGCCCCACCGGAACCCTCTTTGGGGCCCCTGCCGCGCCGGCCCGCCCGGCCCGCCCGGCCTCCAGCAAGGACCCCTCTGGGCGCCATACGCGTGGCCGTGTGAATATCAGTGGCGGTGCCTTCATGGCCACCCTATGTTCTTATTCCCGTGCCGTTACGAGTATCGCCTGGATTATTCTCACCGCCAAACTTTGGATGCGGATCGTAAAAAAATGTGCGAGAGGTTGTTGCGCGCAAACTGTCCACCGGAGTGTTGTTTACTCGGCGGATTATCGCGAGTGCAGCGCTAACCAGCCGCGTCCCCGCGGGAATAGCGGCCACGGCGGCACTGGAGTTTAACTTGGCTGCGTTCCGCCGCCGAGCTTTTCTTTCAGCAGGTATAGTGCTCTGGATTGTAGTCGCTCCCGGGGGGGCGGGGCGTGGAGCGCGTAGCCGGTGCCGCCTTGCACAGATTCCAAAGCCAGAGGTCTGCGTCCACGGGGGCGGCGCGGGGGCCGAGCGGTAAGACGACTAGGGGGCCTTACTGACTATTAGCCCCATTGCAGCCCGGCCTGGCGGCCTCCCGCCACAGAGGCCCCCGTTTGTTCTCCAGGAATGCCTGGAGGAAGCCACTAGCGAGTCGCTGCTTTAATGGCAGCAACTCCCCATCCGTCAGGTCGGGACGAACGCGCTCGCCGCCAGGCTCGCCGCGCATTCGGGCCGTTTTAGAGGCTGCCTGATGGGCTGCGGCCAACGCCACCAGTAGGCTGATTCCGAAGGCTGGTGTTGTAGCTCTGTCTCTCACCTACACACGGGGCAGCAGACATGTGAGGCATTGTCACGGCCAGTATAACTGGCCGGGGGCATTTGACCGAATCCTCAGGAAACACTATCTTAAATTGCCTACTTAGCTATTTTGTTTTAGTTGTACCATGCTTGCAAAATTCCTTCGCGATTATTTCAAGTGTTTCTCCCTGTATTTTCGACGATTTTAATGACTACCCGGGCCACCGTTCGAGGTCAGACTGCAGCTCCCGGCGCGGCGGCGTCGGCGCTCGTCGTGTAGAGCATTAGTGTGATGATTAATGCGAGTCAGGTCCTTTGCCGCGTCGACAGGTTCAGTTTGTGGAACGCGTGCGAGCTCGGCGGCCCGCTCCGCCTGCTCCAGACATGAGGGGAAACAGTTATCACGCGTCGCAAAGTCCTTCCGGCCTGGCCGTGTCAGCCAGTCAGGCCGCCAGGCAGGCAGGCAGCCAGGCAGCCACATCCCCAACGCTGCCTAGGCAATCAATTACGATGCCGGCTAAGTGCGGCGGAAGCGGAAACGCTGGTTTCGCCGGCGTGAGGGAAGACACCTGCTCGGAGGTACTCTTCGAGGAGGAGGCAGCCCAGCCTGGTGGGGCGCACAGGCCGCACTATTTTGCTAGTGGAGGCACGGCTCGGGTCGACTTGGCGCGGGCCCAGCGCGACGCTGCGTGAGGTCCAGTGACCTGCCGGCCTGCCCCATCCGTCGTGTGCCTCTCCGCCCCGCCAGGACTCCACTCTCGCTTCTGGCGACCGAAACCGTCTCGCTGGGACACTCGTTAAATACGGCAAAAAAGGAGCCTGGAATTATGGCTGACTGCTCGGCCCTCGCTGAGATTGCAATCCGCGCCGCCAGGCAGGCACACTGGGCAGCCCAGCGCTCTTTCCGCTGTGGCCGCCTTTCACACACGCAGCCAACCTCTCCATTGCCAGCAACTTTCAAAAACGGCAAAACGGCGAAACGGGCCAGGAGGAAATTAAAACGGGCTTCCCCGTGATAGGCCGCCGCCGCGCCCGGCCGCGCCCGGCCCCGCCCTCGCCGCGCGCACGTATGGTTTTAACTTTCTTGTTGCTGGCGGTGGATGGCGGCAGTGGCGGTCGTGGTTCGGGCCGAGGCCCGGCCGAGGGCCCGGCAATTACGAGGGGGCGTGGAATAAGAAGGGAGAATGTGTTTACCGTATCTCGCCTCGCCCGCCTCGCCCGCCCGTCCCACGACCTGGAGCGTGGCGCTGTCTCCATGCGGGTCACGGAGCGCCACCTCCTGATGCTCACTCCACGGCCGCACACCGCACGCTCTCTCTCTTTCTCTCTCTCTCCCTCGTCTCCGCCCCGTCTTGTCACGGCTCGCCACGCACGCCGAGATTCGCGCCACCACAGCGACACGCTGTGGAAAGAAAGGCAGAGAGCGAGAGAGACAATTGTCACTCCTAGCCTAACCCTGCCGCCGGTGACCGCCGCGTTCAAAGTTTGCGTTCCTTTTCTTCTTTTTTTTTGCGCCGACAATAAAGCGTTTCCGCCGTCCTTGCCAGTCCGCGCACGCACGGCACGGCAGGGCGCGGCACGCCACGCCGGCCACGCCAGCCACGCCACGGAACGACGCTGACCACGTTATCTGGGTGCACGGTCGTCGTCGCCGGGCAGCCTGCACGTGCCATTACCATGTTTTTCCCTTCTCCGTCTTCTTCTTCTTCTTCTTCTTCTTCTTCTTTTTCTCGTCCTCCTCCTCCCCCTGCCCCTCCTCCTCTTCCGGGCAGTCATTGGAGCCTCGCATTGAACTTGGCTGGCAATTACAAAGCAGTCCCGCCCACAACGTGCAGGGCTGTCTGGCCGCGCCGTGCTTTGCCTCGGCTTCCCCGTTCGACGGGCGCATCACAACGGCAGGGGAGGCGGCGGGATTTGGCGCTGCAAAGTTGGCGACACGACTTTCTGAATTTTAAGGGTCAAGTTGTTGTTATCAGCAGCTCGCGCGGAACGGGCGCAAGTTTGTCGCCGGGCCGCCGAGGAGGTACACTGTGTACTTCCTGCCGCTTTTTGTGTTCGGTAAAATTGATGGTCTTGTGCATTTCTTGGTGCGGCACTGGTGTAGGAATAGAAGCGCGGTGTCCAAGTGGCCGGACTGGCCGGGCCGCTCTCCTCCCGGTGTAGGGTTACCGAGGGTTGGGACCCCAGTCGGCCAGCAAAAAAGCGACTGCGTTGGCTGTCCCGCCGCGTCTCGGCCCAGTCCCGGTTTCGCTGGCTCACGCTCTGGCCGCGCCCCGCCACGCCCCGCCCCGCCACGACGCGCTCCAAAACTGTTTACTTGAGCCAAGTTGGATCGCCACTAATGACGTGAATCGAGATCGGACCGTAACCAACTTACACGGGTTGCTTTCAAGGCCGGCGGGGTGGGTCCGGCCGTCCGGCTGGGCTGCCCGTTGTAGTTGTTGGCCGTGCCGACGTGCCGCAGCGCCGCGCGGTCAGCTTCGGAGTGTTTGTCACGGCTTAAGGGCCAGGCCGGGCACTCCACCCAAATTATTGTCAAATCCAAAGTCCCACCACTGTAAATGTCTTACGGTGAAAGGCTGCACCAACATATTATGGTGGAGATTTTCTCCATAATACCAACGATATTCGTCAAAATATCTATAAGGTACAGTGAATTCTCAACGGCATGTTACGAAGTCAGCTGCACCACCATAATATGGAACATTTTCACCACAACATTTAGAGTGACGACGCAAAACAAAGATGGACACACTGGCGCGTGGGTCGCTGTCATCGTTCTGTCTCTCTGACGAGGGGCATTCCGCAGGCCAGAAAGAGACAGCGACAAAACGCGCGCCAAAATCCGTCCCCGGGCCGCGGCCTGTCGATGCATTAGGCATGGCGACAGCGGTTCGCACTTACAGCGGCGCTGCCCGGCCGCCTGGCTGTCGCTGCAGCTGTCTCTCTCACCCTCCATTCGATCGTATTTGTTTGGGCAAAGTTTTAATTAAGCCCGGCGACCTCCTGCAGGATCGGGAAAGAAAGACGGGGCGCCTTTTCGAAGTTATGAATTGTCGGTCAAGTGGCGCCGCTTCGCTGTTCCGGCGCCGCCAGGGCCGCCAGGGTGGAGGTGTAGTGCGGTGCTTTCGAGTGCCCGCCGCTCCGCGCCCCGCACCCGCCGGCGATTCCCGAAACTGCGATGCACTCCGAAATGGCGCCGCGTCCCCGGGCGGTTTAGTTCCGCCTTCCGCCGTCGGCTGCACTGCTGCGCGCCGCTGCGCGCGCTCCACAAGAAAGAAGGCTTGCCTGTTTTCTCCGCGTCCCTGTGCCGCGCTGCGCCGCCGAACCTCTAGTTAGCATTTAATTGGCGCACCGTGATACCATCTAATAGCGGGCTAGTGCCTGCGGTGCGCCCGTGTTGACATTATTAATTGTTCGGCTTGGCGTGCTCGCTCGCCTCGTCCGACGTGTCCGCCCTCGCCAAGGCGGCCGAGGCCACGACGCGCACCCACCGGCCACACCCTGGCCGTCTCTCCCGCACTCTCGGGGCGTGCCGAGTCGGTGCGAGAGGGACAGAGCGACGGAACTCTGTTCCGGACTGCCGCGCCGTGACGCCGAAATTGCGCACAGTCCGTTATTATTTTTGCCATCGCGGCATAAGTCCGGTAATTGGAGCGCTGCAGCACTGTTAAATCTGTTAGCGAGTTTTGCGTGCGTCCTGACTGCGTCCTGACTGCTGACTTGACCCCGTGCCGAGTTCGCCCGCTGGCGGCATCCCTGTGCGTTGTCGCCCCACCGCCTGGGCCCAGATTTGATTTGCGTTGTGGGCGTGATTCAGAGTCTCCTTTGCGGTAGACGAGACCCTTCCCTTCCCTCCGCAACGCCCCGTGTGACCTCTCGCTCCCAGAGCAGCTCAGCATTTTGCCTTTGAAGGGGGCCTGACGATGGTTTCTGTACTTTCGGTAACACGGTTTGGCTTCGCCTTTTTCGGTGACTAGTGCGCGTGGGGTGCTCCAAAGGGCACTGTGCCGCGCGGCGCCGCGCCCTGCAGTGCGTTTCCACGACTTTCATCTCACGATTGGTAGTCGAGGACAAAGGTTGCACCTGAGCCAACAGCATCCCAGTGCTGCCAGCGCACTGTGTCGGGTCGGGCTGGCTTCCGGGAAGCGTGGCGAAATCGAAACACGACGGACTGGCAGAGCAGCGCGGAGCAGCGCGGAGCAGCGCCGCTTGCTTGGGCCCGACTACGCTACGCACGGCGGCCTTCTGATTCGGAAGATGAAAGGCTTGGCTGCATCGCGCTGTCCCGGGGATCTCGAAAAAGTGGTTCCGTCGCCCGGTCTCTCTCGCACCCCTACCGCCCCATGGGGGAGACGGAGCGAACTGAGCGAAGAAGGCGGCAGGCACGGCGAGGCGTCCGCCACGTCACTGCGAGGAAGGCGCGGCCGGGCGCGGCCCGCAGTGAATTCCTCGGCGAGCACCTTGATGTTCTTGCGTTTCATGCCTTGTTGGCGGCCACCCTAGCGTGCGTAATGTCCGCCCTAGCATCGCCCTGCCCGCGTACGGCGTGGTGGCGTGGCGCGGCGCAGACTGCCGGGCTGACTGCGCCGCCTGCACACCGATGCCGGGCGCCGTTTTCGTCGCTCTGCCTCTCTCGCACTCATGGAGCGTCCAGCATAGTGCGAGAGGGACAGAGCGACGAAAACGACTGGCGGCATGAGTTTGCTGCCGCGGCCTCGGCCTCTACCGTGACGAGACGGGCCTCGGCGAGGAATAAGGCGAGAGAGGCGCTGAAAAACGCTTCCAGCCGAGATGACGACAACTCGCCGCCTTTTTGAAAAGCGAAATGCCGAGTCCAGATTATTAAGTCGCGTGACACGCTGCGCATTTCGCCGGAAACTCGGAGGACTTGACAAAAAAGTAGGCAAACCCTGTGGCAAACTCTGCAGAAATTTTAATGAAATCATTGATCAGAAAATTAAAGGAGAAGTGACCTCTTGGTGGATTTTGCAGGCACTGCCCTAGGAAGTAATCACCTTCGTGATTTGAGCTTCCGGTCCAGGTTTCATAAAAAAAAACTCGAGAGAAATGAGACAGGGGACGCGGAAAAGAGGACACACCCACCTGGGCTGGCTGACGGCCACGTCTTTATAATGCAAGACGGCTCACTAGGGGCCGCCGCCGGCCGGAGGCTCTTTTACATGGCGCATCGACCGGAGGATGACTCGACTCGCGGGGCCTCGGTCCCTGCCCAATTGACCCCTCCATTCACGCCTCCGCGCTGGCCCGGCCGGCCCGGCGGCCCCGGCACCCATTTCTCCCCGTCCGCCTCGCGACACACGCGGAATAATACGGAGGGCGACTTTTGCCTCGTGCCTTTCGCAAAATGGACATGGACACCCGGAATACGGAATGCGGTGGCCCGCGTGTACAGTGTGGGACCACCCGCCTCACCGCATACCGTTTTCATTTCACACTTTTTTCTCCCTTCTTGGTTATTTTCCCCCCTCGGTGTCCTGGGATCATGACGAAATGCTAACTCTTTTCTTTCTGTCTGCCTGCAGGTACGCTGTCACTGGACTGCTGTGCGTGAGTCTGAAACAGACGAAAAATGTCGAAAAATGGACCCCGAAAAGGAACACGAGGGGAGCTCCAGCGGTGCGACGGACCTGGCTCTAACTGCTCCGAAGGCGTCGCGGAGCCACAAAGTGAATGCGGAGGTGCATTCCGCTATCGCGGCATTACAGCGGGCTATTAGCGGCGCCGTTTGGCTGCCAGCGCGGTCTGCGCGGCGCGCTGATTGCCGCTAGATTTACTCCGGACGCGTGATTTAATAACCGACCTGGGGGAGTCGCGGCGTCGCGGCATCGCGGGGCGAACTGGCAGCCAAGGTGCGTGCGCGGGGCCGCGCAGCGCGTGTGTGCGATACACATAAAACTAAATGGGTGTTGAGTTGTCCTTATCGCGTGCGCCAACGTCCCGGGATATTCGGCGCCCCATCCTCTGTCTCTGTCGCACTCGAAGGGCGGTCCGACAGGCGTGCGAGAGAGAGAGCGCTGTTCGGTGTATCTCTCCTGCAGCCCTTTGGCCCGGGCCTAAGCCATCCGTATACAGCAAATCATGGAGCCGTACACACGCACACGGCTGGGGCCTGGCTCGGTCCGCAAGCACGCAGGGTGTGCGCCCCGCACACGCACACACACACTCACAGGGATGATCCACCACGACTCACATGGCTCGCCGCTTCCCAGTGGAGGTGCCGGGGGTGGCTCTACTTATCTCCCCGCTGTTTATTTCATCCGATAAAGCCGATATATATTTTTTTCCTGAGAAGGGAAATCTGGAGAGCACCCTGTCGCCAGAGCGGATGTGTGGGTGTGGGTCGGTTCGGTGTATCGTGTCAGGGAAAAAAGCGCATGGGTCAAGTCGGGAGTGTGGAAAATCTATCTCGCGCGTGATCGTGTACTTTCTTTTCTCAAAAAAGAAAAAAAAAACTGTTTGAATTTTGAAATAATGGTACGTAAATGTAGAACAGGTTGTTGACTTCTGGCGTTGGCTGTTGGTCCCACATCCAGAAAAATAAATTTCATCAATCAAGAAAATTCACTCGAAAAAGTGAATTTTTCTAAATGTTTTGAGTAAATTAACTTCCTGCACGTAGATTTTCAAGAAACGAAAGAGTGGCTGCACGCGCGACTCTACGTTTCCGAGTCCGCGGGCAGCAGAGCAGGATGGCGGGGGAAAGGAAAGGAGGACTGTTGGCGAGGAGGAAATTCGCCGCCCACAATACGGCTTCTGCCCCGACGCTTTATTGTCAGTCGGTCCAAAAATGAGAAATGTGCGCGGCGCTGCTTGTAACGCGGGGACGTTGATACATGGCGCTCGTAATTGGCGTCACAGAGGGTAGCCGCGGGGCTGGCCGCGGGGCTGGCCGCGGGCATCGAATGGAGCCACGGGCGCGCGGCTAGGCGGGCGCGCGGCCACGCCGTACGGCATAAGGACCAAACGTGTGTCCGCATTGCCGCCGCGGCCGGCACGGGCCCTCCCCGAAAGGTCCCTGAAAGGGAGTGCCCGACAAAAGGAATGAATGGCGACCCGCACAAAGTGATATCGTCTCTGAGGCCCGCGCAGATAATGGCCGACCGCGCTAACTCAAACCGGCAAGCCAGGCGGCCCTCCTTTTCGGCGGGGCGTGTGTTTCCCGTGTGGGGACACGCCGCGCCCCGCCCCGCACCACCCCGACACGCACTGCTTGGTAAGTTACACACGCGAGTTTGAAGAGGGCGCAGCGATGCTCGATCTCATCTCCGCTCGTCCCGGTGGTGTAACGGTGTAGCACCAACGGCCCGGCCTTGCCCCGCGGCAGACCCACCCCCCCCCAGCCCCAGCCCTGCCGGACCGCGCGATCATTGTTCGAGGAATGCAGTGAAATACATTCCGAGCGGTGGCGACCCTCCGCTGCTTTTTGCTCAGACAGTGGTGGGGCGGGGGGACTGCGGAGTCATCCCCTTTGGCGCGAACTGTGTGTGCGAGTCGAGCGTGAAATATTTAGGCGTGAAAAGCGCGCAAAAAACGTTGGATTTGATCGTGAAAGCACTTCCTGGCGGCAATTGTCTGCATGTGTGTGTGTGTGTGTGTGAGTGCGCAGGTTCCCGCAGCCTTCCTGCCCCTTTTTTATTTGTTCTTTATTCTGGAATATGCATGAAATACCGTTCCCGACCGCGCTCGGCAATCGACGCTGGCCTGCGGGGCCCGGCGGGGCCGGGCGGGGCTCGGCGGGACATTGTAAAGGTTTCCGAATGCCACCATTAGGGGCCCGGCCGTTTAATGAGACCATTGGGGCCTGGAGGCCCGGAGTCCGAGCGCCCCGCCTGGACGCCGGCCAGCCTCGTGGCGGCCCGGCTAAGCGCGTCCAGTGTCGTGCCGAGTCCTAGACCTAGGACACTGTCGGAGTGCCGTCCTGGCAAGCCAAGCCCGGAACTACGCACTACTTGCCGCCAATTTAAAACCCAATTTCGCCTCCGCAGGACAAAAAACACGTTTTCTCAAAATAAAATTGGTAACTTTTTTTCGGCCGTGTTTTTAATTAAATTATGAACCGAAATTCGGGTGAAACCCACCGCCATCCCACTTTGGGCGCCACGAAATTATGGCTCGCGCGTCCTCGCGGGGCGAGGCTGACAAATTCCAGCACTGGGCCGAGGAAATTAATTTAAACGCGTCCCGCCTCGCGCGCTTCGCCTCGCGGCGCCCACGGAAACAGTCCCTTAAAAATGGGGAGCGGGGGTCAGGGAGGCCGCCAAGTGCTTTAGCTTGCCGGGGGCGGTGGGACCGCTAGGCCTGCCTTATGGGGCACGCCCGGGTACGCCCTGTACGCTCAGCACCTTCTCATACATTTGCGCCGCTTCTTCAAGCGCGCCGCCGGCTGTCTCCCGTCTCATACGCATTGTTGTCAGTCTCTCCCGTCTCGCTCGCACTCGCAGCGCGGTGCCTGATTTATTAATCCGTCTCCCCGCCCCTACGGGATCGACCACGTAGGCCGTATTCTCCTCGACGTGCACCCCGCCCCGCCCCGCTCGCGGCGTACCCAGCAGGTGAGAACGAAGCCAACCTCATTACGGACTAACCGGCAGGCCGAGACGCCTCCACTTTAAAACCCTTTTTTACCTTCCCGGGCGGCGCTGCCTCATAAGTACGCAAAAATTACCAGGATGCACACCCCTGTTGAAAGGGTTGCCAACCTGGGCCTGCCTAGGCACTACCTGGACTCTGCTCTCGAGAGGTCACCCTGGCCTGAATTTGGTCCGTATGACGAGGCAACCCGAGCGTCGCTTCGTTTGCTGTCGCTGGTTGTTTTTTGCAGCGCGTGTGAAGCGCAGTGTGCGATGCAAGCGGCACGCCCAGGCACGCCCGCACCGCGGCGCGGGGCCAACTCTGCCGCCACTTGTCCAAATTACTCCGCCAGGACGAAGAAGATAGTCGGCCCGTTATTTCCTCTTTTGTTTCGGCAAGTTGGAGGACGGCACGCCGCAGCAGCGTGCAGCAGCCAGCCAGCGGCCAGGAACGTGCTCGGCTGGGCCCCGCCCTCGGCGGCGTGGCGGCACGGAGGCGCAGCCTGTACGGGTTTAGGTGACCGGCCGAGACCGGCGAGGACAGAGGGAGGAACCCCTTGCCAAAGCCAACCGCAGCCAACTTCATAGTAGGAGGCAGCTGCTGCCGCCACGCGCGTTAAGTACGAAAGCAGTCTCCGCGCGACCACACGATGCTCCGGCTGGGCGGATGTGATTGCCCGAAAGTGGGGCAGACAAAGTGTGCGTACGCGCCCCAGTATTCCGTGTGTGTGTGTGTGTGTGTGTTGTGTTTGTCGCGCGTGAGTTGGTTCACGTGCCAGGACTTTCCGATTTATTTTCGTAATCCTCCCCCTCCCTCGCACTCTCACGCTGCACCCGCTTTTTGGCGCCATTTGTCCGTCTGGCCGATGACATAGATGGAACTCGTCGCGCGGAGCACATGATCAGAACGAGTGAGGCCGACCTTGGAGTCGCGGCGATGAGATGCGGTGGCTTCGATAAGCGAGTCGGCAAGTGGAACGCTCTTGCGGCTAAGTGAGAGAGTTTGGACCGCGCGGCCACGCGGGTGGTTTTTGCACGCTCCGCTAGGCTGCGCCAGGCCCCGCTAGGCGGCCCGAAACAA
Organism: Thrips palmi; assembly: GCF_012932325.1. Classification (NCBI taxonomy): domain Eukaryota; kingdom Metazoa; phylum Arthropoda; class Insecta; order Thysanoptera; family Thripidae; genus Thrips; species Thrips palmi. Next base: position 10,576,317 of record NW_023144621.1, on the reverse strand, counting down.
CTAATAGGTTTACCAGGCGGAGACCGAGACCAACTCGGCGCGCGCGCCGCTCACTGCCTTGCCAGCCTCCCGCGGCACGACAAGAAAGTTGTATCCACGACTATCTGGGTCGGGCCTACGTCATCAGATGACGGCAGTGGTTTTTAACCCCTCGGCGTCGCCACACAAGAAGGTGAACATTCCCACCCTGCTAGCACTCATGTCGAATGGCTTACCAGTCTCAGCCTGCCTACTGGGCAACGTCTCGAGAGCAAAGCTCGGGCAGTGGGCATTGACATGGCCAATTGACAAGCCTTTTGACTCATCGTCGGAAGTCTCCAACCGGCAGGACTGTTGACTTCCATCGGCCAATAAGATAGCAGGGTTTGCTTTTCCTCGGCAAGGACTCCCCGGACGCGACACGCGAAGATGCGTGAGTCAAGTGACGGACAACACCTTGCCACCCTGCACTGCAAACACGACGGGCTGTTTGCGGGTCGACAATCGTCTCACTTGGTGTCCGGGAGAATCGACCGGGACGGCCTCGGTGGCGTCGATGGTGGTGACCCCGCCGGGCTGGCCACGCTCCTTGACCCCCAGGTCGCTGTCGAGTCCACCTGCCACGCGGCCCTGTGAGTCCTGATGCAGCGGCTTCCTCGTCGTCGTCCTCGGCGCGCTGCCTTGCCTCTTGATGGAAGGCCGGCGAGACACTGGAGCCCACGATGAATGCCCCGGGCTCAGTGGAGACGCAGAAGGATTAGACGTGCTCCGAGGTTGAGGCTAGAACTGTGCGTGGCGCGGGGACTCTCCCACCTCCTCACACTGGGGGCGTCCTGCAGGGGTGCGAGAGAGACAGGGCTGCACCTGATGGCGGCGGCGAGCGCAAGAAGCCCGCGACCCGCTTTTACTTTCACTTTCTGCCGCTGCAAAAAAGGGAGAATTAGTCGGCTTCTTGCCGTGTATGCTCGCGCTGCAGGCAGAGGCCGCTGGCGTCACACTGCGCTGCTGGGTCTCCACTGCGCTGTGCTGCGCGGTGCTGCGCTGTGCTGCGCCTGGCGGGGATGCCTCGCCTCTCTGGCCCAGTTCCGGCCGCGCAGGCTCGGCAGGCCCGGCTCGGCAGGCCCGGCTCATCCTTCAGCCTGTCAAAGGCCTCCCTAACCACGGTGCGCACCAGTGAGATTTGCCGTGCTCCCCTCGGCCTCGCTCTCCCCGGAAGCACCACTGGCACAGAACGACGAGCAGTGCTGGAGCAAGGCGCTGCCGGGACAGAGCGAGAGAGACAGCAGGCAGCGCAAGGTGGGCGCGGCAGTGTGAGTCTCCTGATTGCCTCGCGCCCGAAAGCCGCCAAAAGTCAGCTCCATTTTTAGCGTGTGCCGGCGACGGCCGTGTGACTTTGACGCGCGTCGGCGTGCTGGCCTCGCAGTGTGTCAACTCGTCGCCTTCGACCTTGTCGACGGGGATCAAAACGTGAGACACGCACAAACAACGGCAGCGACAAATTAATATTCGGCGGCACTCGCCGCCTACGTGAGGCGGCCACTCCGCCAAGCCAACGCGGCAGTCAAATTCCGGGGCCAAAAATCCGGGCATAAATTCGGCTCGAGAACGGAGCCTGCCGATGACAGCGACGGCGGCGCGGCACGGCGGCGCGGCGGGAGGGCCGAGGCGAAAAAACACGAGAGACGTACTATCGGTGCAGGTTCCTTGAATATTCAGGAGGCTGGGCCACGCCCACCCCTCCCTCTCCCCCTGCACTCGGCTGCCCGATTGAAGACTAAAGACACTCCAAGTCTTTCCGGGGGCGGCTTTAGTTAGCCCTTGACTTCCCCTCCGGAGGGCCCTCTAGACAACGATCGGGGCGGGGCGGGGTGCGCAGCCTGCTTCTAACAGGCTGTTTGATTATGGACGGCCAAATTTTGGAGATCTTTCATCATTTTTCGGGGAAAGGGTGACGTCGCGGCCCGGCCAGGGCCAGGGCCCCTACCCGGCGCGCGACTTGTGCAATCAAAAGTTTAAATTTATGCATAACTTGGCGGTACTTTTCGAACTCGACCGGCTCGGCGGCACTGTGTCGCTGTAGTGTCTTTGGCTCTAAAACCTCCCAACTTGCGCCACCTTTATCCGCCCGCCGCAAGTATTGCACAACAGGTGACAAGCAAAGTTTCCCTATTCCAGTGTGGGAGCTGCGGCCTCGAAACCTTCCCCGCCCTTTTTCTGCTTGCTTCACCTGCCATTTCCTGGAACGCATTTGACCCCGCAGTCCTTTTCCAGCCAGGCCGTTCTTCCCTCTCCGTGCGTCCCTCTCTCTCGCACCAGGGCTTCTCTCTCTCTGTGCGTCTGGCCATCCCGACCGTGTAATGTGGACGCTGGCGACCACTTCATGCATGCATATGGCCGCTTGTTCTGGTAGTGATTGCCATGGACCAGATACAGCTGGGCCGCAGCGTGTGTGTGCGTTTGTGCGCGTTGGGGCGGCCCTGAACACTGCTGGGCTGACTTGGCAAAAAGAAGCGGTCGTTGTCCAGGCCCGCCTTGGGCCCCACTGCGAGACGCCGCGCCCTCGAGGAGGCGGCGCCCCTACACTACACGATGCACCGACATGAACTGCGGAACTGCGGCCAGAGTTTATGGGGTCGAGTTTACTCGCAGTGTAATTTGGGCCCCATAAGCCGAAAAGAGGACGTAGGCATGATAGAGGGGGGGCAGTTTGGCCTTTAATGGTAATTCCCCGGGGGCAACACGTGGTTGCAATGGTTGACTTGCTCCGGCGTTGAGGACGGCGTCGAGGACGGCGTCGTGCAAAACATCCGGCCGAATGCAGGTCACTTTCTTACGCGCTGAATTATGGTCACGGCACTGGAGCCAAGTCGCTGGCAGCGCTGGCGCCAGAGCAGCAAAGCGACGACGCCGGCCGGGGACTTGTTTAGCGTTCCTCTCAAAAAGCGCCCGCGCGTCACTTCTTTCTCGGGTACTCTCTGGCCAAGAAAAGCGCACTTTGGCCTAGGGGCGCGTGGGGCTGATACGCAGTGATATACGTGGACGCTGGTCGGGAGAGTGCCCCCTTCGTGCGAGGACGTATCAAGTATGCATCGGGGTTTACTCAGCGGCGGTTCGATGAGGCACGGCCGCGCGCACGACACTTGCCTTGATGTTCCAGGCGACGAAAGGCGTGCCGGCGTGGGGGGGTGGCATGGCGCTGCCGGGGGACATTGATTGCATTAAAAGTTAGCGCTGCGCCAACAACAGCGCCGCGGGCAGGGCAGGCCAGGCCAGCAAAGGACTGGGCTCGGCCCCGCGGGCCTCGGCCAGCGCGGCCAGCCCCGCCTGCCACGCAGCACTGTGGAGTGCCACGGAGTGCTGCGGGGTCGACGCCCTCGCATTGTTTACGGCAGACGCGTCCGACAAGTTGCAATTATTGTGGGCCGCCGACCTAAGCGGCCACTTCCTGTGGGTGGAGCCAGGCAGTGCGGCAGCAGGGCCTGGACGACCCGGACGCGCTGCAGCCAGCAGAGAGCAGGTCTGTGTTCCCAAGTTTGTTTGGAAACCGTTGCTGTGTGTGTGCCCCACCCCAGCCGCCCTGGCCCGCTAAGCCCCAGTTCGAGGACAGTGGCCGGAATTCGGGATCGCCATAGTTCTGGCATAGTAGTCTGGCCGTTATTTGCTTTGTGTTGGCCATTGTTTGGGTTGACGACATAACCTTGTTGCTAAACTCAGCCTGACCCACTCGGCTTGATGGCGTTCTTCGGCAGCAGCAGGTGGTTTTCGGCGGCAGGGCTGTGCCGGCCCAGCTGTACCGGTGGAGCTCTGAAATGAATGAAAGATGACGGCGGATCCCAAGTTATTGCTGCTGTTGCCGTGGCGTGGCGCGGCGTGGCGCCATCTGCAGCCCAAACAACAACACGGTTAATGGAATAATGATGGGGAGGTTGCTGTCCCGAGGAATGGCTGGGCGCTGGGCGGCGCCGCCCGGCCACACCCCTTCCAGCCTATTCCAGTGCGGTCGCCGTCCGCCAGCCGCTCTGTCTCTCTTGCGCCCCGCAGTGACGCCCCACGAGTGCGACGAAGGCTGCGGCCCCGCGTGCTAACGAACCGTTCCGCGTGCATTAGCGTGTGCAGCCTGGACGCGCGGCCATGGCGCGGCCAGCACCTCGGCCCCAGGCAGGCAGCCAGCCAGGCAGCCAGCCAGCCGGGCACTGCGCTGACTGATGCCACTTGATGACGGGTGTGCGGCCCGGGAGGTCGGCAGGCCGGAAGGAAGCCCAAGAGGCTCCCCGATCGACGGTTATCAATTTTAAAGCGTTTACACTGCGGCAGGGAGTGAAAATGATACCACATAATGAAATACATATATACCCTCTCTGTTGGGGGATATTCTCTGGCGTGACAATTTAAAGTTGAATGTGCTGTTTGCCATACGGATCAAACGAGGGCTCAACCACTTTTATTTCCCCATGAGTCAAAACTTTCAGAGGAAAAGATAAATAAAAGCAAACTGGTTGGCGCAGCCTTAATTTGAACTCCAGTTTAATGACAGTGTGGGAGGCAGGGCGGCAGGGCTGCCGGCCTGCCAGGTGAAGCGACCCGGCCCATCCTTGACAAACTCGTCATCAGGGAGGGCTTTGGGGCGTCGAAATGAGATAGCTGCCGATAACCGGCACGGCCGGGACTGGGACGGCCGGGCGGGACGTGGCGCCAGCTAGGACCACCGCCACCCTTGTCAGCGCTCACCTCGATTTCTCCTTCATTAACCATAATTCCCATTCGCCGAGGGACAGCCCGCCTCGACCCCCCGCCAGCCCGCAGGGTTGGGCCGCTGGAGACAGGTCCCGAATGGGAGGGTTAGCGCGGACAGCAGCTGCGATTCGAGAAAGTTGACGATTTCAAGGGGTTTCAAGCTTGGTTCCAAGGTCACTGGCGGCCTGACGGCGCTGCGTTCCCGTTTTCGGAGCCCTGGTCCCACTGCCCAGCTGTCACTGCGCCGCAACTTAGTTGGATTGTTTGTTTTCCAGTGGTGGCCCGCCCCCTAGATTGCCACCTTGCAGACGGCATTGTGTCGCCTGCCTTTGAATTGCAAACTCGGAGTCTCCAACGAGCACAGTTCGCCACATCGGTTCCTCGATTGCAATTAGAAGCAGGTCTGCGTGGACGGCGTGATGTGCGGCTCGGAAGGCAAATACACTGTTGGAAAAGTTAATTCATGGTTTTACGGCTTATTTTAACAGTGAAGGCTCGCTCCTAATTTCACCTCCGCGTGAAGGATCCCCTCGTGAGAGGGAGTGATGCTGCTGTCCGGCCCCGCACCTCTCCGCGCCGTGAGGGTCTTAGCGAACGAGTTTACACCTCGAAATTAATCGGGGCCCAATGCTCCACCTTAGCCGCTTCGCCAGCCAAGTAAGGTGACTTGAAATAATTTGGCTAATGCTTCCGGGAGAGGGCTCAGCGCCGCCGGCCCTTCGCGCGCACCTTTTATTAGTATTTCTTGGCGAGAACAAGCGGGACCAGTGTCCTCCCCCCGTGTTGGGATAAGTTTCAAGTTGCCGGGGTCAGCAGCGCGCCGTGGCGTGCCGTAGCCGTGGCACGCGGTACGTAGTTTTAATAGCGCCATTGGAGCGAGGAGTGTCTTTCCCGGCAAACACGGAGGCAATTAGGTCGGAGAAGGGATTCGCTGCAGCCAGCCCCGGCCAGGGTTTTGTGGTGGCGCTGGTCTGCCGGGGACGGCAAAAAGCGTCTTCGCTATCCAAACTTAAAAAATTCCAAGTTTTATTTTTTTAACATGTTGATGATGTCGGTTTTGTTTTTGTTGCCCAGAGAGATGTGTAAAGTCAGATTGGTTGGAGGCAGATTGTGCGGCCTGTGCCCTGCCTGTGGGCTGCCTTCGGCTGTGCCCGTTGCCCTGCCTGGCGGGGCTGATCTACGGGGGCATTGATGATATCGCCGCTGATGTATCGCCTGTTACCACTCCCACCTACGGAGAAGCGCACACAGCGTCAGGCGAGGCAGCAACCTCAAAATGCACAAACGCCACAGAAAATAATAAAAATTGCGACAGGAAAAAAGAAAATTACAGAAGGAGGTACGTAAAACCTCCTTTCAAAATGTGTTACTACCTTCAGCGACAAGCCAGCCTCAGCCCGGCTCTCTCTGTCGCACGCGCTGAATCCGATTACTACTCGTGTCTCGATAAATCTGCGATCCTGTGTGTATGTGTGTCGCGCGTGAGGATGTGCGAGCCAAGGAGGCTCGGCTGGCTGGGGCCCAGGGCCAGCGGCAGGGTGGCACCACTATACTTTTCACCGATGCGTTGTACATTAACGTCGGTTTGATTTATCATGCGGGGCGGACACCACCGCCGAAAAGCCAGAAAAGGGGTTGAGGTTAGGTGAGATGAGGCATGCATGCCATGGCAAGCGGGGGTGTTCATAAATTAGGCGCAAAATATACATATATATACATCGTGTTATCGTACACCCCTCGAGATGCGTTTCCCAGTGCCGAATGTGCGTGTATTTGTGGTGTATGTGTGTGTGTGTGCACGCGCGCGCAGAAGAGGCGCGGACTGCCAAAAAGCACTAACCCCTGCATTATTTGGCCCCGCTAGTTCGACGGCCTCGTTATTTGGCACTCTCATCAATAAAAATGGCAAACGACCCGTTGGGCTCCGCTTGGCTCGGCTGCCGGGACGGCCAAAGTAACGGTCTCCTCGGTGCAGACGGGGAATGATTCCCTGTATTTCTGCCACGCCGCCTTGCCAAACGGCCGACGCCTCCGGCCCGCCACTGATAACACTTAAATACGATAATGAAACGTTATTAATAACTCTCGAGGCCCGTCCCCGCGGCTCCCTCACGCCTAAATTCAGCAACGGCGGCGAAAAAAGATGAACTGTTAGTTTTCGAAAGGCGTCCGCCGCCATTGGTCCGCATAATCAGCGCAGGAAACATGCGGGGAACATGCGGGGGCAAAAAAAGGGGCCCGCTTGGAGCACCCCGCGCGAGGCCGCGACCAGGCCGGCTGCGAGCAGCGCCTCGCGTGGCTGCCGGCACTACAGAGCCGCCTCCAGGCCGCCAGCGGGCATGTTGTGTGTTATTAAATTTGAAATGTGGAATCCCCTGATAAGGCGAGGTGTCAGACGTTAGTTCACTTTTCAAAAAATATCCCTTCCTGGCGGGCTGGTGGGCCGGAAGCGGCGGCCCTCCCTCCCGCCGTGGTCTTTGCCCCCGACCGGCGGCGTGCGGGGGCGGCCGACGGCGGCTCGAGGGGCGGGGTGCCAGCACACACGAAGCCAGCCGTGATGAAGGCTCTGTATTAAATATGCGCCGACGTGTTGGCAACTCCGTAGACCCCTGTGGGCTCTGTGTCACATTTTTCTCGTTTTTGCCCACCCGTCAATGGGGCCGTTATTAGGTAAGGGAGGCGGTGCACGCGAAATAGGCGGCCAAGCACTTTAGATTGTTTACGCTTTCGGGACGGATGAGACGACTGGAGTGAGACCCGCTGAATACTATTGGCTGATTTTTCTTCGACTGTCCTCTCCCCCCCCCCCCACACACACATACACTTAGGCAGAGCGTGCGCTACGTGTCCTTCCGGGACTCGGCCAAACAAGGTCCTTAATGGCGGGCGACCGCTGTGCCGGCAAGCCCTCGTCTGCAGGCTGCCGATGCTGCCATCCCGCCCGAGGACCCGTCTCGCCGGAACGTTCCAGTGTCAAACGCTCAGTCGCGTCTTCCAAACGACTTTTGTTTGACGACTAAATGAGCCCCTACCCCGCCGTGACCATCACAGCGACCATCGCCGCGACCATATGCCGGCCAAGAAGACAAATAGGATGGGATATGAGCGGCCATTTCGGTGTCGGATGCCCTGTTTCACGGCATCGACCGCGTCCACCGCAAGCGCGCTGGTGTGTGCGTGTGTTTGATTGTGTCCGAGTCTCTGTGGCGGCTGCCGAGCGGCTGCCCATATAAACTTGTCATCCTATGTCGTAGCAATCTGGTCCTCCTCGCATGCTTTCGGATTGCTATCATTCGGGGCTCCGGCGAGTGGATCAGGGCTGCGGAATCTTTAACCTATATCCTCATTTCTGGCGTCCCCTGTGTCTTGTCCCCGTTCCTTTGTTTGGCCTCCTTTCGCGACCAGGCAAGCTGGAGGCCAGGCTGGCAGGCAGGACACCCAGGCCACCTACCTCCCAAGCGCCCAATATTATCCCTCTGAACCAACCCCCTCCACCCCGGGGACCTGCCCCATCCCAGGTGTGTCCTCAGCTTTATGGGCCGCACGGATGAGCTGGGCTAGCAGCGCGGGCGAGGAGAGAGAGAGGGACAGAGAGGTGGAGAAAAGGACAGAGACAGAGAGGTAGAGGGGGCATCAACAGCCCCACCCCCAAACTGCAGCTGGCTTTGCCTGAAGACGTGCCCTGCCCTAAACCCTCTCCACTTCTTTCTGTTCAGCCTTGCCCGCCTGAACGGCGCAGTTACTGAGGGCTGGAAGCAGAAACACGGGGCCGTGAGGGGGAGGGCCCGAAGGGGGCGGCAGGAGTGGTACTCGTTTCGTCCGGGCACTTCGGTGTGTGTGTGTGTGTGTTGTGTACGCTGTCTTTTTCCTTCTCTTTGTCTCTGCGTCAATTTGTCGCATTACAGCCCGGAGGGACAGTCGAAAGAAAATTTTCTCCTCTTTCCCTTCTTTATTCTCTCCTCCTCCCCATTCGCTGTGCCGCCTCGCCTCCACCAACCCAGTCTGTGCGCAGTGCCGACGGCGGCCGTCGGCCTTGTGCAGCGATGTGTCGCCTCCTCACCGCTGTCACTTCACTTTTTGCCGCCCTCGTCTTGCTCCGTTTAATATCACTGTGTGGACGTTCTAGTCGCTGACGCCGCCTGTTGCGCGGGGCTTGTCCGTTGGGTGTCGCGGCGATGATGATGGAATGCCAGCAAGTAATGTTTAATTGGCTCTAAGCTGGCCACCATTAGCAGACGCTCCTTTGCGCGATAGTTCGGAGCGATCTCTGCTGACAGTCAAGGAAATGGGGACGGGGTGCCACCGAGCGATTCTGCACAGTGTTTCGGCGCTTTCTCTCTCGCACTCCGATGGGACAGTCGCGCCACGAGAGCGAGAGAGATGGCAGAGCGACGCCAGCACCGTTCGGAATCAGACTGCCGCTGTCCTTCAGGACTGCCACAATGGGGCTGGCGTTCCAACTTTGATGAAGCGTCGTGTGGGGAGGCAGACGGGAGGCAGCAGCTGCCCCATTTTTGAATGCTCGTGTGACGAGGCTCGGGAAACCGTTGGCGACCTAATTTCCCCCAGACCTTGATCCCGTATCTCCCCACACTCTGGCCCGCGAGTTAAGCCGGCCGCCTTGGTTTAATTTGAAGGAACACGGTGCTTATTCACGCGTTTATCTCTCAACCCTCGCCAAGGTGGGGAGCGGCGCGGCGGTGGGGCGCGGCGTGAGCCTCATAGTGGGGCTTTCTGTCAGAGAAACTGTCGTGGGTGGTAATCAAGTGCGTGCCCCAGGCTGTGTGTGTGTGTGCGTGCGCGCGCAGGGGGCGTGACAGGGCGGGGAGACAGAGCGCCAACCCTTATGATTACGCGCGAAGAAGGGAAGCCGAGGCTGTGCAGCACTTACGCGGCGCGGCTTGAAAACGCCGTCTGGGTGACCTTGACGTTGATCACGTTGCTGACTACTTGCTCCCGCCTGGCCGGGCCTGGAAAATATATTTATCTAGCTGGGCGGGGTGCGGGACGGCGATGCTAGCAGGCAACAGCACGTCCCGCGCAACGCCCCGCGCTACGCAACGAGCGAGCGAGGTTAAACGGCGAAACGCCGAGGCCCAAGGTGAAGCGGGACATCAACAAGTAATGCGGCTTACGCAAGGCGCTAAATTTGTTTTCGCGCTGTTTACTCGAGCTACTGCATGGCGCGGCATGGCGTCGCTGCGGTTTATCGAATCGTGAGTCCCGTTTCCCCGAAGCAATCTCTTTTCGCAACTTGCCAGCGAAAATGGGTTTGCAGAGAACTTGTCGCACTTGTCCACTTCGCTACGCCAGCCCACGGGGCTGGAAACGTCACAAGCTTAGGGGGTGCGAGGGATTTTGGCCAGGGCCGAGGCCCAGCCGAGGCCACCAGAAAGTCGACTTGTCTGTCCCTGCGCTTTTGTGACGAGGTCGTAGTCCCAGGAGACTCCTCTTGCCACACCGACGGAGAAACGCGAGCCAAACTGGGCAACTTACTTTTGGCAATATGCTGGAAACCGCGACGCCGAGTGAATGTAACCAGCACACACACCTTGGATTGGCAAGTAAGAAAGGGGCGCGAGCGAGGCACGCAAACTGCGCACGTTCCTTGAATTGAAAGGGTTCTATATTCGCAACTGTCCAATTTCCATTCTCATAATGTACTGCTTTCCAGCCTGACCTTCGTTTCTGCAGTCAACGGCCCGCCTTGCTCAACACCCCGACGGCACTGCTCATCCTTCTCTTTGTTCACCGCGTCCGCATGCTCTGGGGCGACTGAGTCCTGCCTATTCCATCCATCGCTTCCTTCCTCGGTTCTTGGCACTGGGCGCCGCCACGCGAAATGAAATGACGAAATAATAGGGCGGTCGTCGCGCACCTTGCCGTGCCTCCGCAGCACCCGATAAAGATGTGCCTCGTTGCCGCGCGTTGGTGCCAGGCGGTGCTCTCTTACCGGATTTCGCTTACTGTGTTGAGCTTACGGTCTGGCACGCCTCTAGGCACGCCGAGCTGCTCTGCGGCGCCTGACCACGTCGTCGTCTGCGGGCAGGTTTCGAACCGGCTTTTTCTTTTGCGCTGTCTCTTGTGCACCCGCACGGCACGTTCCGTGCGTGTGAGACAGACAGTCCAGCCTGCATCAGTTTGCCTACCTGCCCGTATCGAAGCGGTGCGAGAGGCCAGCGGAGGGCCGGCGCTGGAGATCCAGAGCGGGGCAACGCCCTGGCGCCCCGGGCCGCCCCGCCCGCCGCAGTGCGCCGTTACTGCCGTTTTTGTCCGGTAGAGTGCGGGGTGCGGGGCGGGGCGGCCCCTTTATGTGTAGCCCTCCGCATACATAGGCAGGGACAGACCCCTCCGAGCGGCTGGCGTCGTCCTTCGCTGCTACGCGCAGTCCGTGCGAAAATTCCCACCTCTGAGGGAGATCCTCGTGGGGCTGGGACCCGTTCAAACCCGGTGCGGCGCGGCCTGCCGTTACGGCATGGAATAAACAGCCTTCACTGTGTCCTTGCGATGTACCGGAGAGCCGCTGTGCCTGGCTCGCAATCCCTCTGCCTTCCACACACATACACATGAACGTGCTCACTGCAAGACCACGAGCTGGCAATGTCAAGGTACCCGCAACCGGGCTTTAAAATAGTTGCCATCAGGCAAGAAACGGGTCTGAAACCATCAACCTCTTTTTCCCTGCGAGGTAAAAACAGTTCCCAGCGTTTTTTCCGGGCGTTTCTTGCGGCTCCGGAAATGTTTTACGAAGGGTGTGTGTTGTTCCCCCGGCGTGCAATCAGCCCCATGCATGTACCCGGCCAACATTTCGTCGTCGTGGTCGCAATTTACGCTTATTTTGCGTGATCGTGTTCTACCAGCGGCCCGAATAACAAATTAGGTTTTCGTGGGAAACCAGTGGGGACCCTCCCTTTTTTCTATACATTTAAATTCCTGTTCCCCTTGACTGGCGGCCAGCCTGGCGCGTCGTCAGCCTGTGTCGCTGCCTCAGCGGTCGAGGCAGGCCAGCCAGGCGAAGGGCCGTACTGGTCGAGGGCGGTGCGGTAGGTAGAGATACTAGACTGCCCCCTTTGTCCGGAGGCCGTGTCGTGTTTTGCCTCGATAGCTTTGTTTTCCTTGCAACCACAGCCAGCGCGGCTAGCGCACCGGTGGCCAACTACCTCACCCCGCCCACCCCGCCTCTTGCTCCCAATCACACTCATTGCCATTGTGGGCGCATGTGTTGCACCGCTGCAGGGCTGCCCTGCCTGCGTCGACCTTCATCCCCTCTTAGCCTACATCCCGGGGCCCTCATTTGTAGCACCTCATCGGCCGGGGCTGGGCCTGGCCTCGGTGGGACAGAGACAGAGCCAGGGTTTTATCTCCGTCTCCCTTTCACACCCCGGGTCACCTTGGCCGCTGATTGGAAGGCTCCAAAATGGCTGAGGCCAGGCACTGCTTGTTCTCACGCACGGCCCCGGCCTGGCGCCCTGCATCCCGCCAAGTAGAGGGCTGTCCGTCGAGGCCTGCCGTAACGTCCTCGCTGAGCCTCTTGCAAGTTTAATGATATTGACCGGGAATAAATCCCGCCTTTGTTGGCAGCGCACGGCCCAGCACGGCCCGCGTGCATGAAAGGCTGGCAAGGCACGGCGGCGCGGCAAATTTAATATCGCCGAGTGCCGCTGAGCTGCGCTTTTGTGGGCCGTTCGGAATGTTGTGTGTGCCTTGCGTTTGTTCATCGCGTTCGCGGCCGAGGCCCGGCAGGCCCGCCAGGCGCAGGCAGGCACGCGCCGCTCCTTTCGGATTGTTTCCAACTCATCTCATTGAAGCGGCCGCGGAATAGATCACAAAGTTTCGGGAATGTGACGTGTGGCTGCGCAGTTTCTTCTCTCCCGGCTCGCACAGCCCGCTGCCGATTCCCTTCGGCATTCGGCCTTCGAGAGCCCGGCCGCGCGCGGAGCCTCCGCAAATATTGGCCGGCCGTTTAAAATTGGTGCGGCGGACCTCGTTAACGGGACCGGGCATCGATCCCCGATGACGGCCCATCTCTCCTCTCTTTTTATACGCGTGCAGCAGCCGACGAAATTAAGGTGACTCGCCCTGCGTGCCAATATTTACTATCATCACATCTTGCCGGCGGAATCCGCAAGGGCGCATGCGTTCCAGATTCCTTTCATGCGGTCTTGGTTTTCATTCAATCCCCGTATCTCTTCTCGGGGCCGCGTCTTCGTCTCTGGGGTCTTTTATTTTCCTGCACTCTCAGGTAAAGTGGCTTCCAATCCGGGCACTGACCTTTCCGAGTGCCTTCTCTCTCTCTCTCTCTCTCTCTCTCTCTCTTGCGCACGTCACTGACACCTGACGTCCTCAGCCCCCAGAGTCCGGGACTATTGCATTCGGACACAGCTGTCATGCTGTCGGGGCACTGGCTCTTTTTCCTCCTTGAAATGTCTCCCCAATGTCAAGGCCGCCTGCTCTGGCGACGGACGGGCTGTCACACTGGTCCGTGCGCCAGTGTGCGTGTCATTATGATGTGTGCACGAGTCTATACAGTGTGTGGGGCAGAAAGCCATCTGGTTTGTCCGCGCACAGCGGCACAAAAGAGCCCACATTGCCTCATTCGCCGCGTCCTTCCCTCTTATTCTCCCCCTGCGTGCGTCTCTGCTTTTAGCAATACTGTTTCCATCAGTGCGCTTTATGCGTTTTCTCCAATCTCCCGGCGATCCAGTTTAGTGGCATCCTACTTAGTTGTGCGCTGCAACAAAAGCAAAGTTACAAAAAAATAGTAAAATAGAGCGAGATGGTCTAGCCGTTTCTCACGATGTCCGAGTAGCTCGCCGAGGGCTGGGCCACGGCAGTGGAATGCTGGGGACACCTCCGCCGGCCTTCAATGAATGTCCGTATTGCTCATGGCCTTGTTGTGGTTGCGGTCCGCTGCAACGGGGTCCCCGCAGCGTGCCACGCCGATGGCCGACCCATCGAACCAGGCAAGTGTCACTGGAATGCCGTAGAACACGAACAGGGGGAGGGAGGCCATACGGCGTCCAGTTTTTCCTTTTCTTTTTTTCCGTGGGCTGAGTCGGCGAGAGCCTGCGCCTCGACTGCGCGCCACTCCTTTTTCCAGTGAAAGTCTCTCCAATTCCTCGCCTCGTCGTCTCGGCCTGCGTAAGTCAAGATGCCGCGCCAAGAGGCCGGGCCCAGCCGGGCCGGGCGCACAATGTGGACCGCACTGAGTGGAACCACCACCTCCTTACCGGGCCAACTTTTGGAGCTCTAATTTTAAACTCAAACTCGGCGCCGCATACCTGGGCCACGCCGGTCGCTCATGGCACGCCGCCTCCTTCGCCCACGCCGGAGCAGCGTAGGCACGCAGAAAACGCGCCTCTCTCCCCGCCTTGATATTCTTCATTTGCTTTCATCGAGGGAAAAGATCAACACACTTCTGGCGCCGACTCGCCAAACAAGGCAGACTGTGCGCCAAGTCCCTTCTTTTCGTTCCTCCCAGCGCGTTGTCATTTTGGCGCTGTATCGCTGCGCTCTGCGTCTCTCGACTCGGCAGCCGTGCTCGGTAAACAAGGTGAAGGGACAATAAGTGGAGGGGGAAAAATTGCCGGATGATTCTGTCACTCTAGCGTGACGCAGATTGGCTTTGCGACGGTGGCTGTGGCGTGCTGGCGATGTGTTTGAACGAAGGAAGCTATTGAAGAGGTGGAGTGGGTTGTTATTTTTGCTGCCGTCAGTGCCACGCGACGACCAAAGCGGAAACCCCATCATCAGACGACCGCGGCTGTCAATAACGCCGCCCACAAAAAAAGGGACTGAAAAAGAAAAGAAACATCCAGGCCGTGTCACAAGTTTCTCCACTTTTTTAAAATGAGAAATAAACGGGCACTGGGGTCGGGAATCGAACCACTGAAGCCCGCCTTCACGACGACGCCGGAGCAATCCTATCCCCGGCCTGACCTAACTGCCTCGGAAGGAACGACTCCCTGACCGACTGAACAAATGGCCGGGGAGACAAAAGATAAAAATGATATCTTTACTGCGGCGAGTCGGGGAGCGCGGAAGCAGGCGGAAATCGGTGGCCGGCAAGGAAGGGGAGGCCAGTGGACGGACACGGACGTATTGGCCAGTATTAGCGAGCGTGATGGAGCGGCGGGTCGGCCGGGCAGCCGGGAGATGGGGTAGGTGTCTGGGGTGCGCGGTTCCGGTCAAGAAATGGCGAAGGCCTCGGCGAATCCAGCCGATATGGGGCACGCGCTTAAGAAGTAAAGGACGACTAGGTCAAGGGCCAGTGCGCTCCAAAGGCCCTGGAACACACCTTAAACGTCATCGCGACACAGCGACCGGCCAAAGTCAGCGCCTAGTCTGCTGTCGTGGCGAGTGAGTTGAGGTGCCTCGACGCCGAAGGTGCTGTTGGCGTGCGCGAAGTGCGCGTGCAGTGGGCGTGTCCGTTCCTGGGGCGCTGCGTGCACGGCCACAGCGTGCAGGGCGTGCAGCAGGCGTGCACATTCCTTGCGCGCCACACACACCGCGCCCCGCCACCCCGCCCCGGGAAACGCCTGCCTAGCCGACCTCATCCCTGGTATCCACTCACGACGAACATTAGCCCCACGCCACGCGCTTTGATACAGTGTCCGAAACCGGCCGGGAATCTCCTGGCCACGCGTCGCGTTGCAGCACCCTGTGTAGCTACCGTATGGACTGGCGTAGTCACGATGAAGCGTTAATAGGAACCAGGTGGCGCGGCCAGGCCCGGCTGGTGTTGCTTCCAATTCCCCGTGCGTCCTCATGAAATAAACGTCGATCCCACCGCACCGTGTAGTACAACGTCACGGCCCCTGCACCAGGCCCTGCACCAGGTACCGCGTGCTGCCGCCGCAGAGCCTCCTCCCCTCGCCGCCACTTCCTGCTGGTTGTTGCTGCGCGTCGCTGCGACCGCAACTTATGGCAGCACAGCCAGCGGCGCGTCTGGTGGCCGTGGCTACAATGGGCGTGCCTTGCCGTGCCTCGGGAGTGTCGAACGCCAGCGGCACGGCCTGGGCTGGCTTGGCCTGGGCACGGCCGGCTGAACAAAGAGACGATCCACCGCCAGAACAATGCCCACCCCGTCCCCCGTCCCAAAAGCCGCGACCGCGGTCGGGCCGGGCGGAGCGGGGCCAGGCGGGGCCTCGTTGTGTGACCACCAAGTCAGCCCCGCCCTGGCGCCGCCCGCCTCGGATCAGCCCCAACATGTGTTAGCGTTTTGACGTCGAGGCGAACGGGCTATGTTGTGCTGGAGTCACCCCAGTCCGTTCGCACTTCCGCGAGTGCGTTCTACAGCAGTGTGTGTGTGTGTGTGCTTCAGCCTGTTTTAGGGCCATGCTGAGTTTGCCGCCTCGAGGGACCGGTTATGTACGCCTGCTTAACTTTCAAGTCCGCAGCTTACTCAAATTCTGCCCCCTGTTTTCTCGCGTGTCTTTCTTCTCCCTCCCTCCTTCCCTCTTTTGGCTTTGTGTTCGCCGCGAGCAACGTTTCCCCCACACAGAGAAATAAAATAGTGGCTGGTTATGTTCGTTTATTTGGCGAGTCCGCCTCGTTACCGAAATAACTTTGAAATTGTTTTGTTTGTTTTCTCTGTGTGGGCGCCGCGTCCTTTGCGCCTTCATCTGTCCGCTAACAAACGCCGCGCTGACGGGCACCTCGCTGACGGCCACCTTGTTGGCGGCAAGGCGTCGGATGTCAATCATCCGCGTCGTGTCAAGGACCTGGCGGTCCAACTCGCGGTCACGATGACGCAACATGCCCCCCGAAGCCTGATATACACGACCCTCACAGATGACTTGGCGAAAAAAAAAGAACGAAAAAAGTGAAAGAGAAAAACGACGAAGGGTTCGGGCGGGCGATAAGGGTGTATTTTAGTCGGCAAACAAGGTCACCTTGCCACGCCGGGCCGCCACGCCGGGCCACCACGGCGTCGCGGTGTCGTGACTACTTCGCACTCCCCGCCGAGGCGCCCCGTTCAGGCACCGCGGGTCGCGCGGGTTGCTCCTGGCTGCCGACGCGTCACGTTCGTCAGCTGTAGTTCACCTGGTAGAGGAGAAACAGCAACGAAACGCCGTGCGAAGTGTCCGGCGAGCCGCGCTACTTCCTGCTGGCTACGCAAATCAATTTCCGACTTTATATTTCCGCGGCGTGTGGGTCGGCGGTCGGCCTCCAAAAAAAAAAAAAAAAAAAAAAAAAAAACAGGAAGATGGAAGAGCACCCCCAGCTCGGCCTGCTTGATGTGCTGCAACGCATCCGGCGGAAGAGCTTTCGGGCCGACGTGTAGCGCGCGGCCCTAGCGCCCGACGCCGCCCTTAGCAAGGCTATCTTCGTTTTCCCCCGCCTTTCCCCGGGGGTGCCATTCTTCATGTATACGATGGACCGTCGGAACACTTACCCGAGTCGTCATGCTTTTATGGCCGGTGGCAGAGCAGCCGAAGCAGACTGAGCAGCCCGAGCAGCCGGATGGATGCAGAGGGTGGCCGGCCCCGGCCACTCGCTCCTTACCTATGCGGGGGGCAACTCCGCATAAGTTGGACCCGCGCGGGAGAAACGGTGGTCCGAGGCAGCCCGCGTGCCACGCAGTCCGTCTCCCTCGCACTCGCAGGCCGCTCCACAGTGGTGCGAGTGAAACAGAGCGGCGAGGCTCGCACGTCCAAGTGTTGCCGTAATTGAATAATCAACTCGGCCGCGATGGGCGGGGAGCGTCCCCCGGGGACCACTCAGCTGCGGGATGCAGCCTCCTTGCCCATAAAAAGAATTGACACAAACGAGGCAAGGATCGCATCCCCTGCCCCTTTGCCCTTGCGATCTGATCGGGGACATGGCCCGCGATAAAAGGAAGGGCTGGAGAGGAGGGCAAGGCAGGGCACAGCGCAGCCAGTGTCGTGCTTCGGCCCTTCGGCCGTCTGGTCGGCCGGGTCATTTTCGAACGGCTCCTCCGGGGAGTCGTGGCGGCGCTGCTTTTACTGGCGATGCTCTGCTGCTAGTTGCGGGCGCCGCCGCGCCGACGCCGTGGCGCTGGCATCGCTGGCGTCGCCTCCACGACGCGCGTGATTGCGACGGCGGGAGCGGCGGGAGCGGCGGCAGCGCCCAGGGAACGCGTGGCGGCGGTGACATCGGAAAACACTCAGAGATCTCTTGCCGGCAGCGAGCCCTCGTCGAGGCGGACGAAGTGGCAGTCTCTCTGGGTGGGGCGGCGGGGTGTGAGGACGTCCCGCAAGATGACGGCGCCCTGCCCAGGCCGGGCCGCCTCCGCGATGACACGTGCCACACATACGCGGCGCACGCATCAGGAGAAGCGGCGCTTGCCTTCCGCGGACGAGAAGGCGATAAAAAGTGGGATAAAACCTGCGAGTCGGCCGAGGCAGGTCGAGGCCAATAGCAACAGCTGTGTCGTCAGGCATCTAGATGAAGTACCGCTGCCACCTGGACCCTCTGGCCGTGCGACGCACGGGCAGGGAAGCGAGGCGAGCAGCCTGCCGGTGCGTCGAATCAACAGGGAACCAGAAGAAAGAATGCCGACGGAAATGCTGTCTCTTCAAGTCAGGCACGAACCAGATGAAATTTCAGCGTGGCTTCACTTCAATTCTACCGAAGCCGACTGTGGCTCCGGACCAGAGGGTCTATGTCTATCAGCAGACAGCCCCGCGGGTACCGTACGGAGAGGGCGGTAGGGACAGCCATCCAGCAAGCCGGATTAGCCCTGGTTTCTTGTCTGCCGGGCCGTGAAGACTCGACGAAGCACAGCAGGCAGCGCCACCACTGCGAAGCGCCTGCAGCCAGCGGGGTAGGCCAGCCCGCCACGCACGCGTGTGTTGCGTGCCGCAGCCGGAGAAGGGGCTGTCTGATGCTGGCTGCCATCGGAGATTCGATTGATTCGCTTTCGGTCAGTTAAACTTGCGTGACTTGCTGTAGGGAGACCGGGGGGAGGGGGGCTTGGTGCGCGCTTAGCATTCATGCCGAGGAAAGTACGCGCAGACAGCAGCGAGGCGGGCGGGGCGCGGCGCTGGAGCACGTATTTAGTGCGGCCCTTTGCTAGTCAAAGTGGGTCTGACACTCTGCTGACATCGGTGCCACACAAGGGCGAGGCGGCGAGGCCGAGAGCGCGTCGAGGGCTGCGTGTTGCCGCTGCAGCGGTCTCGACCTCGCCCCTCCGCCCCGCGGCCCTGCGGTGGGGCCCTGCGGTGCAGAGTCCGCGAAAAACCTAAAAAGCTTGCCAGGCTTGCCACCAAAGGGCCCCGGAGCAGGGCGTCCTTCGAAGCGAGGCGCGAGGCAGTCCTCCATATTCATTCGTTCGTTTGCTCATTTACGTGCGCGGAAAGGCCGGGTGAAAAGGCTTTATCATCAACAGTGGCGAAACTGGAAAGACGAGGCCCCTTTCGCAAACGGCCTTCCGGCACTCTTTTCTCTCGCAAACCCTTGAGGTGTTCGCCTAGGTGATGCTGAGTACGTTTTTCGAACCTGTACGCCACCTCTCGAATGAAACTGTCCACTAGACGGTGTGTCCATAGCGGCCGACCTGCCCGGACCCGGACACGTCACAGCCAGCCTACACGTCACGCCACGCCAGCGCTCCATCCTGCCACTAATAGGAACCCCTCCCAGTGCCGGAGCCAAAGGCTTCCAGCCTTCCAGGGCCGATCTGCTGCTGCGCGCTGGCACGACGGTCCCTCGGGACAACTTGCGCTCCCTCTTCTCTCGCTCAAATCATTTCGCCTTTCTTTCCATGGAACGATCAGACAGCCGTTCCTATTGTTTTCTTAGCGGCGTTTCTTCGCCGGCTGGGAAATCAATTCGCGCCGATTGTCGACGAGCGGTTGGTCGCAGCCTGGAACAGCCGCGCAGGTGTTCTGCGGGACTGCTGGGTCTGCAGCTCGGAGCGTGCGCCCCGCTCGCTATATCCGGCGTATCTGGGCCACCGCCCGTCTTGGAATCCACCTAGCGGTTCACGTCGGCGTCGACGGGGACACTTAGTCGCCCCAATTCGCCAGGATACATAAATAGCCCTCCGGATGAAAATGAAATTGGACGGGCTGCCGTAACCGCCCCCACCCCCTTTCCCAATCTCACACCGCGAGTGGCGCGCCGTAGCGCTGCGAGCGAGGTTGTGGAACCGGTCCGTGTGAATGGGATTTGGCGTGAGTGATATACGGGACTCGCCGTAAATCGCCTTGTTTGCTTGGAAACATTTCCACGCATTTATACGCATTTTAGGCGTGGTTTCAATCTACCGCCAGCCGTGCCATCATAAAGCGGAGGTCCGGCGTTTGTCCTCGTGTCTGCCGTCGCTGCCGGTTCTCGGCTGTTTCCTGGGTGGGGTTGCGCTTCGGGTGGCTGGTGACGCCAGGTGTCGTTGATGGGACAATCCCACCTTTCCTGTGGTATCTGTGCTTTTCCTGGTCAAAAATCATCGCCTGCGAACCACACCTGAGATTCACACTTAAACAAAAATGATTGCGGCACTGCGAGCATTTCCCGGCACGGCGGGGCACGGCAGCCTCGCGGCGGCCTAGCTGCGCCGCAAGCTCCCTCATTCTTCGGGATATAAATCACACCTGGTCGGGCTCACGCGCGCACTGCCGTCGCAATGTTTCTTTTCCCCCTCTGTTTTGCAGTGTGTTTTGCAACAGGGGATTTATATTTTTCTCGGATCGGGCGGAAACGGACGACAGGGGGCAGCTGTTGGCGGTGAGGCCAACACGTAAATAACACTCCCGGCTTGTGCAGCGCGACCTTTGCCCACTTGGTGGCCTGTTGCGGCGTTGCGGTTGGGCACCGCCCCGTTTTTGTCGGTACACAATGCCGAACAGCGATTCAGAACCTCAGGACCTCGGGACCGGGCAATCGAGGCAGCGCTAGGTTTGTGTTGTTTAAATTTTTTTCGCAAGTTTTCTTATTTTTTTACGTGAGCGGAAAAGAAGCGTTTTCGCACGTATGAAAGTTACCCCCTGCGCGCTAAAGCCGACCGCCAAGTTTACGGTACTCCCCATCCCTCGCCCCCGATATGTTCACAGCAGTGTCATGAAATGAGTGAGTGTTTTTCACATCAGGCTGAAAACAACAAACAAAAACGAAAATAAAACCAATAACAAAAGCCAGGGAAGCCAACATGCGCATCGGGGGACGACGCCGCATCCATCATAAAACTCCGGTGATCAAAGTCAGCGTGGGTGTGGACACTGGGGCCCATGTTGATAAGATGACGAAGATAGAGCAGTGCGAGCGCGACGGACTTCATGAAATCAATTCTGGTCAACATTGGCCTCGGCCAGCCTCGGGCAGCGCAGTGCATATGGGGACGCTGCTACCGCCCCCCGGACTGCTTTATGGCCAACGCAGCACCCACTTTTTTCCAGCTTGCCCCCTTTCTCCCCCTGCTTGGCCGTTTGCTCCTTGCTATGGCCCTGTTTCCACCCTCGTTCGACCGCAGTATATCATTAAAGCGCAGCGCATCTGGATTTATTCCCTTGCATTTCCGTCGCGACCGCTCCATAACAAGGCCCCGCCACGCCCCGCCATCGGCACTGGCTCCGCTCCTCAGCCCGGGAGGCATGCGCTGCTGCGCTGCACGGCCCTTATCGTCACCCAGAGGAGACTAGGCCGGCTGCAAACAAACGCGTTATATTTTGTCTCGTCGCACTGCAGCATTTACCGCGCGATGCAAACAAAATGACTTGTGTGCTCATCTGCATTCGCCCGCCTGCTCCCCCTTGTATTATCTGTATGTGCGAGTGAGAGTGTGTGAGAGAGCCAGTGCCAGTGGGTGTTCGTGTGTGCCTGTGAGCTAGTGTGTGGGAGGAAGAGAGACCGTATACACGGACTGGCGTCCAGCTAGGCAATGTGCAAACAGACTCGGGGCAGGTTTCCGACAAGCCTGTCTATGTCTTGCGCGCCTACGCCCCCTGCTCCTGGTCATTATGAGACACCCTTCTCTCTCTGTCTCTCTCTCTCCACCGCACCGTAGCGCCCGTTATCACGGCTCTACGGGTCCCTACGGTGGGCGGCCCCCCACGAGGCCTGCGCGGGAGGGGGAGGGGTTCGGAGGCCGGGGATGCGTGACGGGGGGTCTATCCTGTCGAGGGCGTCCCATCGTACGGGAGGTTTGATTAGTGGAGGGGGGTCTAAACGACAAGCGTGGCCCAGTGGGGTCCTATGGGGCCCGTCGGGGCCGAGGGGGAGATGTTTGAACACGACGCAAACCGCTCAGCCCGCTCGGCCAGGACTGGACTGTGGTCTGCCGGCATCGACCCAAACGGACCCAAACACCGAACCAGGAACCGAATCCAAGCCGAAGGCAGCCGATTGGCAACGCTGGACATTTGCAGTTCGAAGGGGCGTGTGGTAAAGGGAGGCATTGGCGATCATGCTTGAATAGCTCAGCGGTACACCAAGTTCCCCATCTTTGTCTTATGTACTGCCTCGGGGCGCACCGCAGAACAAGCTGAGGCAATTTAGGTATTGAGTATGTACGGATGCGCCCGGAGCGACTCTGCTGCTACCCAGCTCTAATTGTACGTCGCTACGGATGGCACAGCCCACCTCACCCCCTGCCACCGCTCCCGCATACCGACGAATGCGCCCCGGGTGGCTCTGCGACTGTGTGTGTGTGTCTGTGCATGGCTTATCTCAACCCTTATCCGCCTTGTCAAGCTCGTCTCCCCCGTGAGGTACAGCTGTCAAGACACATCTCCTCGTCGTGCTATTACTTGCCTGCACTCCAGGGCCTTCTAGGCACAGAGGGGAATTGGTGGAGAGGGAGGGGTGTCGCGCGCTCGACGCTCAACAAGGCGATGGCCTTCCGGCTCCGCCTGGCTCGTCCAGGACGCACTTCGGTGCGTGAGCCGTCTTGACAATCAGTGTCACTCCCCCAGGAAGAGGCTCACTAACGGCGAGGCACTCTCACAGACGGGAATCTTGGGTTTGGATTCCTGGCTCTAGGCATGATAACAGTGTACCCGTCCGGCTGCTAGGGAACTCTTCTTGACTGCTCATTAGCCTCGGGCGGCCGAGCGAATCCATTCACGTTGGCGGGCTTAAGCATCAGCCGACCGCAAGTCTGCCCCCACCCCTCACCATGGCCGGTGCGGTACCCCATAAAAGCGCCCCGTCGCGCCCGCCAGGCGACCCGTCCGAGGGATTCCCCTTCCTCCTTGTCACGGACTCGCTCACTCCAGAACAGCAATTTGGTGATGGACGATTTGCATGGACGATGGCCGTCTAGGGTCGCGCGCCAAACGCCGGGTAAACAGCTCCGACGTGACCGAGTCCGTGACCGTGGTTGTGTGCGTGGGTCGGCGGGCCGCGGCAGAGAGGGCCGCCGCCTAGCGGCGGACTTTGGAAACACTTGACGGTGGACGCCTGAAGGGTAGGCTGCCGGGCTGCTTGGCCGCACAGCTGCGCAGCGGGACAGCCTATCCCGCCTTCCGCAGGCGCGCGGCCAAGACCCAAGGCGCGGCCGGTTGCCGCAGCGCCTCTTTTTCGGGCTGCTTCTAAACGAGTTGGTCGCTCTGTCTCCCTCGCACGCATGCAGTACGAGGCAGTTCGAAATCAGGCTACCGCACGCGGCGCACCTGGCCCCTGCGCTGTTTGCTCTTCCCCTCGGGCAGCCTTGCAAACTGCCCTCTCAAGTTTGGCGGCGGATTTGTGGCGATGCGGTGGCTGTTGCGCGAGGCGCCATGCAGGCACCATGCAAGGCATGCACGTGGGGATGACGGCGTCGTAAGGTGGCGGGCCGAATTGCCCACCTCACCCGATGCCGCCAGCTAGGGCTGCCTGCCTGGGCCGCCCGCACGGTACAGCCAGCAAGCACTCGCAGACCTAGCACTGAACGGCCGTTTGTTTTTGTGTGTTCGCAGGCGCCGTCATGGAGTCACACAACCCGTACTGGGAGCAGGCCTTCTCGCAGCCCTACTTCGACAACACGACCAGGAGGGACGTGACGACCACCGTGGGCCAGAGCGCCTACCTGCACTGCCGAGTGCGGAACCTGGGCGATAGAGCGGTACGCCAGAGAATCGCCATTTGCTTTCTGTCGAAAAAATGTGTCCGCTTGTGCAACTGATCGTAAACATCGGCCTGGCAGGTGTCATGGATCCGCAAGCGAGACCTGCACATCCTGACGGTGGGGCTGCAGACGTACACCAACGACCAGCGATTCCAGTCGCTCCACTCGGACGGCTCGGACGAGTGGACACTCAAGATCGGCTCACCGCAGCTGCGCGACTCGGGCACTTACGAGTGCCAGGTGTCAACGGAGCCCAAGATCTCGCTGTCCTTCCACATGAGTGTTGTGGGTAAGTCCTCCCTCTTTTTCTTCCAGCGGCCGTGGCGTTTAATCGCCCCAGCGTCTCGGGGCGCCAAAACGGCTTCGGCCGCGCCTCGCCCGGTCGTAAATACGCCGCGTCGGGAAGTGAACGCCAATAGTTTCAAGCGATGGCATACAATTGGCAGACAAAACAGGCCTGGCTGGCCCAGGCGCTGCTTCCACTGGCCAAGGCCTCGGCCTGGTCCTCCTCAAGTCAAAAGTGATTGGGCCGCTAAGCCCAGCCATTGAGAATGCCTGCGCGGCGGTCGAATCGGAGCGGGCACGCTGGGCGGGGCGAGGCGACGGGTACACACGCCTTAATTAAGGCCCTGCTGATGAGAAACATAAACTGTATGAAAGCGGCCCCGGGCCATTTGCTGTGCAGCGGACACGCCGAAAGTCACACAAACTCGCCGGTTCGGCGCGCGCTCGCTCCGCTCCGTCTCGTCCGGGCCCTGCTCCGCCCAGCTACTGCCTGCCCCGGCCTGCTCCGCCTCGGGCAGGCAAGTTTGTGACCCGGGGAAACTTGGAACGCATTTATCACTTACTTGCCGCCCCACCCCTCACCTTCCCCATCCCTCCGCGAGCATACGAGATGCGACCTTGAGCCACCTCAGGAAGCGTCATATATTTGTTGATATCAGCGAGAGGCGCTCCCACCAAGGGTGCAACGCGGGCCGTGAGCGCCGTAACCCGCGAAGCGGGCGTCGTGGTGCCGCGGTGCAGACAGAGCACTTGGCAGCCACACCGCCCGATAAGCCGACTAAATGCTTCGCCGGCTTTCATTTTGTCTCGGCTCCCGGCTCTCCTTGGGCTTGCCTTGGCCTAGCCGCGGTGGCGCGGGTACTGGAAACTTTTAAGGGGGTGCTGCCGCCAGCGCGCGCCACCACCGGGGAGCTCTTAAGGGGTTCGAGATACGCGCCGCGATGGCTGGCTGGCTACACGACGCCGGCGCCTAGCCGATATCCGGGCAGCGCGGCTGTCGTGGCGCAAAGAACGGATTCCCTTTTAAAGAGCCTTCACTTTACTCGGTGTTTCACGTTTCACCCGTCCGTCCGCCCCCTCGACGCACTGTGCAGCACAGCAGCGCTGCTTGCCCGTCGTCCTTTGTCCCAGAGTGCCGCCAGGCCGCCAGGCCTCCAGGCCACCAGAGTTGGCAAGTGTCGATAAATCGATACATCCCTTCAAGATGATCGCGGCGGGCATCTGCACGTAGGCGGGCCGCTGCCGGGTGCTTCTCCTCGCTCCGGACGAGCAGTGCGCTGTCCAGGCTGGAGGGGGAGGGGAAGGCGGGTCCCTGGAATACCAATAACTCTCCCCAAAGGGCTCGCCGACTGCATTGCAAAGCGAGAGGGGGTCCGGTCACCACGCCGCCGACCTTCACATCCGGCACCCCCTCCTCTTCCGGACGCCGCCCCCGAATCCCCCTCCCTCTCGACCTGCCACTAGCCTGTCACCCGTTGCCGTCAAGTAGTCCTCCGATTATTGGACTAACGCTTCGATTAGAGCGAGGCGGCGACAAAGTCAGGCGAGGCATTCGCTGTCACCGTCGTCTCGAGCGGCTTAAAGAAAAAGTTGAAACAAGTATGATGGAAAGAGAGACGGAAGCGCGAATGGAGGTCACGGTGCCGTGGTGCGCTGGTGGCCGTGCTGACTATCACCGAGGCCGGCCTTCACCCTTGCTGATGTCCGGGACGTCCTGGCCTTCCTGCTGGGCGCCGCCTCGCTGGGCGCCGCCTCGCTGCCGGCCCTGCCGATGGCATGCAGATCACGGACGCGGCCAGCATTGATAGTAGCTACTTGGCCAAGCTAGCGCGCAGCGTGCTTCAGCGGCCAACACGCCACTAATTCTCGGCCCGGCCTCGGTCCCGGCCTCGGTCCCGGACCCGACCTCGGCCCCGCCAAGAGTGTGCTGCTTGCCTTTGCACTCCATTACGGCGTCGGTATTATGCGGACCGGGCCGTGCCGAGCCCAGCCAGTCTATTATTCCCGCGTCGCGCCGCGTAGCACACCTTCCGCGCGACATTCGCCCGCCTGATTGTCGTCGAGGGCCGCGCCAATTCCAATCGCGTTGCCCCTTTATTCCGAGGGGGAGGGGCTGAATCGTTCTTCAGGGTTTGGCCCGAGGATACTCAGGCGCTAACGAACGGCCAGTGGACGCGCGTTGGATGCGCGCCCCGGGCTCTCAAAACTCGCTGGAGGCAGCCCTGCGCGGACCCTGCCTGGACTGCCGCCGGGGCCGCCAAGGCACAGTGGGGGCCGTCGGCGCGAGGCAGGGCCTTCACAGCGATCTCGCAGTTCGAGCACCAATAATCAGCTTACTCGGGGCGGGGCTCGTCGCGCGGGGTTGGAGCGCTATTGTATGCCGCCCGTCCGGCCCCGCCGTGCCCGCTGGCGCCCAGACTGCAGTCGTATTCGGTCCACATTAAAACACGATTCGTTGCGCAGAGAGAGGTAGCGAACTCGACGCTGTCCGTTTGGCTGCGAATGCGCTTCGATGACGCGCAACAGTGGCAGCCTTTTGTGCGGGGTGCTGAATAAAAGACGGGGTGGCAGGGCGCTGACGTCGAAGCCAACGGGACCGTCATCGTATCCTGCCTTATTAAAGAGTGCTTCTGTTTCTCGTTTTGCAGTGTCCAAGGCGGCCATTCTGGGCAACCCGGAGCTGTTCCTGAAGAGCGGCTCCGACATCAACCTAACGTGCCAGGTGGTGGCCACGCCGGACCCGCCCTCCTTCATCTACTGGTACCGCGGGCCAAACGTGGTGAACTACTCGCAGCGCGGCGGCATCTCGGTGGTCACGGACAAGCAGACGCGCACCTCCACGCTGCTCATCGCGCGCGCGCAGCCCGAGGACTCGGGCAACTACACGTGCTCACCGTCGTCCTCAGACCCCGCCAGCGTGCTGGTGCACGTGCTGAACGGTGCGTGTCACTGCGCGGCTCATTCCGCTGTCCACGCCAGACTCGCGTTAATTTATTAATTTCGCTTCCTGTTGCAGGCGAGCACCCCGCGGCCATGCAGCACGGCAACAGCAGCAGTGGAGCGACGCCCCCCGCGGCTACGGAGGCTCTGATCCTGGTCGTGTGCCACCTGGTGTGGACTCTGGCCCACGGCCGCGCCCACGGCCGCGCGCAGGACGTCGTCCACCGGTGATGAACATGCCGGCAGGCCGGGAGGGCCGCGGGCCTGTGAGTCGACGGCGTGGACCCGGTCAGCCGCCCTCCAACCCGCCGGGACGTGGACTCAGTGCGCGCCGTCCCGGACGTGGACCCGGACGGCAGTGTCTGTTTGAGTGGACTTGTGTCGACAGCGCTGAGTCTATGAAGCTGAACACTGTGGCACTTCCTTATCTAAAATGATTTCTGTGATCCTCGATTAATGTTGTAGGTGTGTATGAGTGTGTAAGAGAGAAGAGAGCTTGTTTGTGAGTGAGGGTGTGAGTGCGCGAGCGTGTAGAAAAAAATGAACTGTGTTTTCCCTCGACGATTCGATGGAGAGTACTGTTATTTTGGGAAGGTATAAGAATGTGATAGTTGTTAAATTACTTGTACATTTTAGTCAAATGCTCCTAATTATGAGTTTGCGGTGCAACAATTGTAATTTAAGGCGCGGAAACGAAATTCCTTGTGTATTGATTTTAAACTTCACATACGATTCAAAGTTTTAGACATAAAGAATGGCAATATAAGCACGCGTCATCGCGCGCTCGGTGCAGTATGTTCCAGGTGAGATGTCTGACAGTGTTACCGTGTTGCAATATCTTTGGTTTTGGAAAACCGTCTGCGGTATTGTTCTTCATAGTCAATGTGAGTTGCCTAAATTTGTCACCCTTTGAGTTGTTTAGTGGTTTCCTTATAATTTATGATCGACCCAGCGCATATCTGTTTCTGTTCTCCCATAAAAATGCTGACAGTTTGTCCATTTTTAAACTATCTATCAGGCCGACTCAAAAGAAATCGGTGACTGTCACCTAGTTGATTCGGATACACGACAAATCTACGATTGACATTGTGTGCCCAAGATATTACAATGGAAATTGTTTTATGGCTGTTCCTTTTGTTAACTATGTAGCTGTGTGTTGAGGAAACAGAAACTCGGCCCTCAAATTTAGCACCATGTTCAAACACAAAACGAGTCAACGTTTGAGCTGTTCATCTCCCGAGATTCAACAAAAAAAACGATGGCTGGGCACTGTGCATCATTCCCATTGCCTAATTTATGTAGACCGAATAGCCACTGTGTAATAATTGTCTCTTTAAGGCGGGTGTATTTGTAACTGCACTCTCTGTCAATATTGTAAATAAACAGAAAAATATTTATATTATTGTGTAGAGAGGAATGAATGGGAACATGGAATGCTTCGTATCAACCTAGCCTGCCAGTCCTCACACCTCCAATGAGGTGGTCTGCGGAGACAGTTGTGCTGATAAATTACTTGAGTTATGTACAAAAATTGCAATGTGTTTTGTAACCACTGTAAATAAAACGCCTACCCGCTAACCACATTGCTTCATTTCACCACAGAACCAAGATAACATAAGGCTCCTTTTTTCAACTGGAATGCCTAACTAATTCTATATTAAACAGAAATAAATACTGGCGCGGTGAAAAACGCTTTCAAACGAATATTGTTCGTCGTCATGCAGCTGCTTCCGGGACTTGCCTCGACGAAACTCACTATAGTCCGCTCGGACAGTCATGCATGTAACGCACAGAGCGCCGTGCCTAGGTGGACTGCCAACAGCACCCACGTCGCTCTTTGCCTCTCTCGAAACTTTACGTCACGCTCCGTGAGTGAGAGAGATAGGGCGAAGAGCCGCCACCCTGTCCTCATGGCGGCAGGGCTGTCCAGCGAGAGGTGCTTCTTCTCTTCACGCGCGCCTGCGCTTCAATGGAAAGACATTGGTTCGGCGCGTCCGCACGGTCCACACCGCCACACCCCGCGTTGCCAACTCCAAGTCACCCCTCCCCTTTCGGCCACGCCACGCCACATACAATATCTTGCCGGAGCGCTGCGGGGCTGGGAGAAATTAGAAACGTGTGAGAGATAGCGCAGGGCACGCTGGCCCCGGTTACAAACACTGGGCCCTGGAATGGGGGTGGGGGGTTATAGGTTGAAAGAGACGGGCAGGGCACGCTGGACGCCCCGCCGCCCCCACCGCCCATCCACGGTTCCGGGCCATTCAAGTCCTCCCCGTCCCGCCGAAGCACACCGAAGCCCGCCGCACTGTTGGCGCTCTCGGAGAAAAGGGTGGCCGTCGTCGTCCCCGCCGTCACTTCCCACTATTCTCACTTCGGAGGCACTTCCTCACTCTTCCTTTCCCCTTTTTGTGCGTGTTTGTGTCCAGTTGGCATTCCGCGGACCGCTGCGCCGGGCCGGGCCACGCCGGTCTGCGCTGCTTTCAGCAAACTATTGGGGCGGCATTTATCTCCCCCATTCGCCGCATTCCGGCCGTCGCGCCGTCCTGGGCTGCAGCCCGCGTAGCGCTGTCGCCGTCGCACTCACGGGGGCACCAAGGCCCGAAAAGGGAGCGAGAGAGACAGAGCAACGGAGCGACTTTTCGGCACCGCTCGGCCCGCCGGGTCCCCGCGAGGAGCGAGGTCTTGTGTCCCCAAACTTATAGAGGTCGAATCCGCGGAGCGCGACACCTCGTGAATTTGGCGTTTATAATTGGCACACATTCTGACCGCCGGCAGCGAAACACACACACACACACACACACACACACACACACACACACACACACACACACCTTTTGTCTTCCAATGAAGCCAATCACCGGTGCTGGCAGCATGTCTCTCTCGTGTGCTCCAGCCCCCATCCATTACCCGCACTGGAACTAAAGCGTGATAAGCTTGGAAGAATCCGATGAAATGGTGGTGGGGGGCATTGAGGCCATAACTTGGGCATTCTTCGGCAGCGGCCCGCCCCACCCAGGCCCGCCGTCGCTGTCGTCGCCTCACCGCGAACCGCGAGAGAGGGAGAGGGAGCGGGAGAAGCAGCGAGAGAGGGAAAGAGAGGGTCGCGCGGATCAGTGAGGAATCGCTCCCGCGCCATTATTGACGATATTAGTTGTGGCCGGAGGGAGAGGGGGTGCGGGCGTATTACACTGGCATGTCCGCGTCCGCGCGCCCCGTGCGGACGGGTGCTCCTGAAAATGAAAAGGAACATTCTTTGCCACTGAATAGCACGAAAAAAAGGGCCACGGGACAACATTCAGTACAGGAAGGAGACATGGTCGTTCCTTTCGGGGTTGTTTGTAAGGAAGGAGCATTCCAGGCAGCACTACCGCCGTTGGAGTGCGCAGGTACCCCAGGTACTCCGGGTAGCCAAGCAGCGGGACAGGCCGACGCCACGTCTATCCGGCACGACCTTGAAGGCTGGAGCAGTTGCACCTCTCGGTCCCGGCAAACGCGCGCGCTTCTCGGGGTGGAGAAAAAGGAACAGAAAAGACAAGGAAAACAAGAAGGAAAAGAAGACGAAAGGAAAGGAAGGCCACAGCGAAATGAGGAGTGATTAACAGCGAGTGTAATCTGGACAGGTGCAAGATAAGGGCAGGGGGGGGGGGGGGGCGAAGGTCAGAAGGCCGAATTAGGGAGCAGAGGGTGGGGGGCTCAGCGGGGGGCTTCTAAATTATGTGGACACACGCTGGGATTGTGACGGAGCTGTGTGGACGGCACACCGGTGGCCGGCTGCCCCGCCCCCGCTTTTATCATATCCAACTGGCGCACCCACCTCGCCCTGCCCCGAGCACCGCGCCCCAGGCCCGCGGCGCGACCCCGTTGCGCCGCAGGTACGTCGGGAACACACACGACTTTGTTCTGAGGAACGTGTGCAGGCGGGGCGAGGCACTCATCGAATATCTTTGCGCGGCAGGAGGAGTCCCGTCTTGAAAGAGCACACGGCAAAAGATGTTTCCTGGTTTTCCCATGCAGCCTGCAGTAAAGACATAGGTGGTTTCCGGAGAGAGTCCGACTGTCCGGCCAAACTAGATGGGGCGTCAGTCGCAAAGTTTCCAACAAAGTCGCGGTGGCGGTCTCGGCCTTGGGAGAGCCGGTCAGTGGGCCCAGCAGCCCCTGCAGCCCTCGGAGACCCATGGCCGGGGGCGCCGGGGGCGGGGAAGGTGGGGTTACGCAACACGCCGACAATTTCCATACTGGCCGCCACTTGACTCACCGCACCCACCTTGCTCATCCCCGCTCCACCCCGCCCTTTTCAATTAACCGAGTTTACTCCATTCGGGCCGCCGAATCGGCCGGGCCTGCTGTCGGGAGGAATCGAGTGGAAAGAGCGAGTCGAAAACACGCGCCAAGGCCAGCATCCTGTTTACTTTCCGCTTTCGGCCGTATTAGTTCTATTGCCGCCGCCCCGCTGGGCGGGCCAATGGTCGCGGCCGAGCTGCGTGGAAAGCCTTAACAGCGTGAAAAGCACGGACAGCGCAAAGATTTTGAAAGCGAGTTAAGTGTGGAAAGTGATTTAAGTGTGGGAAGCTGTGTGGAAAGCGCAGAAATCGGAAAGCTTTTTAAAGCGCGTTGGAAAGAAAGTTAAGTATAGGAAGTGGTTTAGGTGTCAAAAGCGATTTAAGTGCGGAAAGCGACGTGGAAAGCGCGGAAAGCGTGCAAAGCGGCGGGCGTCGCGTGACCAGGCACGGCGCATGCGCTGGAAGCCTAGCCGGGAAGTCGGCTGCAAAGCTCATGAAAGATGCAGCGCCGTGCCGCGGCGTGCCGAACGCCAAACGCGCATGGTCAGGTCATGGCGCCACGGCCGGACGAATGTTGAAATTTTATGGGCACGGAGTGGAGCTCGCTTTTACGGCGGCGCATCGTAAAGATTTTGAGTAGCAGTATCAAGGTGTGGGCGGACGCAGGCAACCCAGCCGCCGGGACGCACGGGGTGCGCTTCTCCACTTCAACCGAGCCCCCTCGGATTCAAAACGGTTCACCCACGCCGCGCCACGGTCGCCCCAGGCCTGACACACTGACCTTCGCCACGCGGGCCGCTGCTGCCTGTTCCTGACGCAGCGCACACTTTCATTGCGCTTCTCTTGTAACTCTGCGCGTGCGTGTATGTGTGTGTTGGTGTATGGCATGTAGGTGTGTACGCGGTACTGGGGTGCGCTTCCGCACGTCTGCTCGTCTAGTTGCGTGGTTTGGCGGCGGCGTTCCTGATGAGTGTGCACGTGTCCAATAAGGTGTTAGAGTGCGCACGTGTGTGTGTCGGCGCGTGTCGGGGTGTGCGTGAGGGAGCGGCGGTGTGCTCTGTGAGCCGCGATGTGCCGGTTCGGGGGTCCACGCGCGCTGCTTGCTGGTTAGGGACGCAAGGAGGGAAGGCCAGGCGAATGTGCTCGGAGGAACGTGTAATCGATGTGTGACTGTGACGCGCGGTGTGACGGCCGCGTCACGCTCACGGCACCGTCACGTCGCCACACAGTGATACCCAGCCGCGCGTGTGAGCGGCAAGGCGGCGGCGAGGCCCGCCAAGACTGGGACCGCTCGGCACGTGGCGTGGCTGGGCACGGCCCGGAAATAGCGGAAGCCACAGCAGCCCCAGTTCGTTTAACTTCAACTTGGTAATAACGTGTTTCACGTCGGGCGGCGCGGTGCGGCCCGGCGTGGCCCGGCGCGGTGACAGGTACGGTAATCGAAAGGCAAGCCGCATCACAAGGGCGGAAGGTGTTTTTTCTGGCCCAGATAAGTTTGTCCCCCTTTCGTAATTTTTGAGGACCACGTCGAGGAAGCCAAGCTGGACCTGGAACCCTTCGCCGGGTGGCCGGGCCACATATTGGAGAAAGACGTTCACCACACAACGCCGCCTTGTTTACCCGCCCCAAGCGGCTTACTGAGTTTCCACTCTTGCGATATAAGTTTGAGTTGCTGATCTCGAGTCAAACAAAGACTCCCCCGCCAGCACGGCCCGGACTCCTTTATACAGAAGGATGTCTGCAACCGATCCCCGGCCGAGCTGTGCTTTCGTCGCACTGCCTCTCTCACTCTCCTGGGGCGTCCCTTTGAGGTGTGAGGGAGACAGGAGAATCGGCCCGGGCCGAGATTGGAGATGCAGGCAAAAGGGCATCAGCATTGCGCTTTACGGGTCGGGGGGACGGCTGGCGTGGCCACGGCCTGCCACGGCCGCAAGGTAGGCACGGTCTCCTTTGCCTGCACGCCACCCCGCCGGGTCCCGCCCCATCCCCATTCCTGGCAGCGGCACCATTTCCTCCAGCCCGATGGGCCAGGATCCGTATCCGAGGGGGAGGGGCACTGCTCCCGGTAGAGCAATTCTGATGCTCGCCATACAGAGTGGCGGGGCGGGGAGGGGGCGGGGTAAGTTTGGAGTGAGAGTGGGGTAAGGGAGGGGTAAGGGCGCAGGGCGGTGTGCAGGAGCCGCAAAGCGCTACAGATCACACGTCCTTCCGAATCGGTGCACTCGAAACTCGTAATCCTCCGGCACCGCAAGCGCCCAGCTCCCCGCCCAGCGCCCCGCCACTGCTCATGCAGTGCCCGGGCTGCGGCCGCTGCACTCTTTCGCGCGCCTCGCCACGGGTCTGCAGCAACGACGGCGCCGTTCGGACTGAGCGCTTGCTTCCCGGTACTGCCTTCAGGAACGTTGTCTCGGACTATTTCCTGTTTTTGTGCGTTTATCCTGAGAACAAGGCGTCGGCGTGGCCCGAAGGCCCGATGCCCCGCACTCTGGAGGCGGCCTGCTCCGTCTCGGCCGCCAATGCGCTGCTGTCATCCCCGACCGCCCGGTCAGCAGAACTGCAGCCGCCGTCAGCCGTGTAACTGGCCGTGACGTACTCGGACGTGCAGCAACGGCACGCTGCTGGATTTCGGGGCCGACGGGATGCGCCGAGCCCCGGTTTGCTTTGCGTCGCCGAGGTCTCCGTGTCTGCCAGGCTCCGTGGTATGAATCAGGAGGGCCAAACACGGAGCCCTGCGCGGCGCCGCCTCGAGGAAGCGGCGCTGGGCCGCGCTGGCGGCGAAGGAGAAGGGTACGTTTGACGGAAAGGGAAATCAAGGTAGGGGCGGGGTGAGGTCCCCTCCCCCGGAGTGATCCCTTCATTGCAGAGCCACTGTGGCCACACACAATACCGGGCTGCCGTGGGCTGCCGGTACCCACGGGGACAAAAGGGGGCTCATGGCGGCGCTCTGCCCCCCTCGCACCCCACCCCTTTCCCCCTTTCCCCTCTACCGTCCCTCCGTCGCGAACCGCCCAAACAGGGTTGCGCTCATAACATAGGAAAAGTGGCCGGCGAGTTCCAACTGCAGACTTATTACAAGAGTCGATTTCTTCGCTCGCTCTCTCTCTCTCCCTCTCTCTCTCTCTCTCTTCTCTCTCTCTCTCTCTCTCTCTCTCTCTCTCTCTCCCTCTCTCTCGCTTTTACGGGGCGTCCCGTATGGGAGCGAGAGATGGGAGCAGCAGGCGGCGGCGGGCGGAGGAGGTGACTGTTTTGCAAACACTGCGAGGTTTGGAAAGGCGAACTTTGCGGAGTGCGATACGTGCGGTTGGTATCACAGCGAGCTGAAACAATATCGAAAATATGTTCAATGGTCAGGAGCGTCTTCGGCAGCTCAGACTATATAGCGCGTGGACTGCAAACGTGTCTACGTAAATATTAAAAGTAAGAGACCTGAGGTAAACAAAAGGAGTTCGCGGGAGAAAAAAAAACAGGGGAAAAGCTTTCCGAGCTACGAAAATTCTCAGCAAAAAATTACGTTTCTAAATAGATTAAAAAAAAAAACTTTTCAATCACGTTTAGAGTGAAAATTTGATTTTCCATTTGCGTGGCGTATTATTGGAAGGAATACCCCCTAGTCTTGGCAAAACCATTAATAACGAAACGGGAGAGTGGTGGAGGACAATTTGGCCGTCAGGAGCGCTTTGGAAACAATCAGCGGAGAACACTGAAGACCAGAGACGGGCGGACAGAGCCATTGTGAAGCCGCGACCGTCCTCGTCGCGCGGCGCGTTCCTTCGCGCGGCGCGGCCGACCGGCGTAAGACGCGCCGTAGATCGGTCGTTACCATGCTCGGCTTGTCAGGGTGGGCGGCGTGGCGACGCCACCAGAAAACAATGCAGAAAGTAAAAGTATCGCGGTGGAATATGGACCGTGCGCCGCGAGAGTTTAGCAGAAAGAGACGGCTTACGCCGACACCCTGGGGAGGTG
Organism: Thrips palmi; assembly: GCF_012932325.1. NCBI lineage: Eukaryota > Metazoa > Arthropoda > Insecta > Thysanoptera > Thripidae > Thrips > Thrips palmi. The sequence continues at coordinate 10,541,130 of NW_023144621.1, read as the reverse complement.
GCGGGCCCGGCGGAGGGAGGGGGAAGGGGGCGCCCGTAGGAAAGCGAGGAATTCGGCGTTGATAAATGCGTCTCGCGGGGCAGCGCGGGGCCGCGGGAAAGAAGAACGGATGGCCAGGGATGAAGGAACGGAGGGAGGAAATGGAAACAAAGAGAACTAACGAAAATTGGCCAGAAATATAACCACTTTGTTCTGCACCATGAAGGGAAGCAGTGATGTCCGACGGTAGCAACGCGCGCATGAAAAAAAAATCAGCGTATCATTGTTGTACCTTTAAAAAGTCCGACATCGATAATCGATAGTAGAAGTGCGGCAACTGCGTCAATCCTTGGTCAATCCCTTCCTTGGATGCCGGACACGGAGGCCTCGAGCCTCTTCATCGCAACGACCCCGCGGGGTTGATAGTAATGACCTGTAACTGACCACGAGGCCGTTCAGGATCCAGGCCTTCTAGCCTCCAGGCCGTTGCGTTCCCCCCTCCCCATCTCGCCCCATTTTGGCACTCGCAGTCCGCCCCGTGATTTACACGGCCGCAATCAGTGGACTGTGATTTTTATGTGCGGATTTTCGGGCTCCGCCGGCGGCCCTCTCACTCACACCTCTATCTTCCGCGCGCGCGGGGCTCGCCCCGTCTCACTCACACCTCTATCTTCCGTGCCTTAAATCAATCGCCGTCATACATCACACTATCTTGGAGGGGTGAGCCAGCCGGCCAGCAGGAGCGCCGCCATGCCGCACAGCGCAGCAGCGGGGCTCCAAGGGCGCCGATCAAATGGACAAAAAATTAGCCACGGCCTGTGGGCCGCGCCACCTCGTAATCCCTCGACAACGTGGCCTCCCTAGGGCGTGAGCGTGGCGGTGGTCGCGGCGGGAGACGCTCGATGACACTGGGGCATACACAAGAAAGTGCTTTCTGCCAGTGGAGCGAGTGGAACCAGCACTCTTCATCATTCCCCGTCGCGGCGCCAACCCGTCCGTCTGCGCGTCTGCGGGTTGTCCCCCGTGATTTTCTTCAGTCGCCCGCCTCCCTCACAGTAATTTTTCTTTTCTCCCGCCTTTTGTGGGGAGGTCTCCATTTCCTCACGTCATTTCCAGCACTCAAAACAAAGCCGCGTCGGCTCTGTCTAACAAGGGTGAAATATAAAACCAAAGGTTTCGCCCTGAAAATGCAGCCGTGCTGTTCTCGTTTGACCCAGCCGTGTTGGATTGGCGAACACCGTGGGGGGCAGTTCCAAGGTGATTTGTTTCCCCCGTGTCCTCGCAGTCAAACACAGAGTGGATCCCCCGAGCACGTGGTGCTGAAGCTCGACTGGAGCCCAACTGAAGGCCGAATGGAGGCCGAATGGAGGCGTACTGCTGAGACCCGGGCAGGTGCTGGCTCGGTGGCCGCCGCGACAGACTTGCATCGGAAGCCATTGACATCCACTGGTCGCAACTTGAAAGCGCCCTGAGTGCCTCACTGCCCATGGCACTGCCCACGCCCACACACTCTCCAACTTCTGACGTCACACCTCGCTCGGGTTCGATTCCCCACGGCGACCTTTCTATTTTTTTCGGTCCAGCCTCGTGTACAGGGGCGTTGGCTTTTCAGTGAAGAGAGTTGAGTCCTAACCCCTCCCGTCGGTCCCATCGGTACCACCACCACTATTGCTCCATCAAGCTCGGAACAAAAACCTAGAAAGTCCACGCGCAAGATTTTGGCAAAACGTGTTCGTTCCGTGTATAGTGGTGGACGCACATCGCGCGCATCAAACTGCATGCGTGTGGCACAACTGCATCGTAAAGCACACGTCACATATCACGCCGCGCAATGACCAGCGTCACACACACACACACACACACACACACACACACACGCACACAGAGTCGGCATGCGTTTGTGACGCCCTCTCGCATAGTGGAATTCTGAGTAGGCTCATTGTTAACACTGGCGCTGCAGCGGCCGTTGCATTACAACCGAATGCATGCATTCGAAAATACAATACATTTGGAAAGAGTTTGATGAATTGCTGTTGTAATAAGGCCAAGCAGGGTCCAGAGGCTTCGCGTTTAGAACCTTACGAGGAATTTTCAACATAGCATGCAAGGTACAAACTACTATTTATGTGAGGAATAACTGGTAAAAAGCGGCATTTTCATTATAAGCACATGTAGTGTGGTCAAAATACATTGTTCTGACTAGCTACTTTTCTTTGTAAGATCTTAAGTGGCTTGTCAGGTTTTCAGAGTGCTCTCACATGATTCCCCTCTCATAAACCGCCACACGACGCGGACGAACGGAAAAAAATATCAGTGCAGCTTACATTTTTTCACGCTGAGCGACAGTTCACGCACACAAACACACACACACACACACACACACGCACAAACGCACAAACGCCGAGCGCAGTGAAGCGGAGTCCCCAGACACGGTGCACGGCGCGGCACGGCAAAGCACTTTGCGAGAGGGAGTGAAAATTAGCCACCGTGCCAACAGAACGCCACGACGTGGGCCCCCACACTGCGACACACACACACACACACACACACAGAGTAGCCGTTCATTAACCCTTCGCTATACATTTTACTGCAGCGGCACTGCACGTCGAGTGGGTGGCCACACTGTCGTCTGCACGCAGTCCACACGGAGTCCACACGTAGTCCACACGGAGGGCGCGGAAGGGCTGCGAGGGCATTTCCCCGGCATCTCCACTTGACTTCCTAACTACGTGACTAACACATTTCATACACCTGCACCGCCAACACAAACTCGGCCTGACCCGACCCTCCGCCGCCGCCACTGCCGCGCGCCCTTCAGGGCCAGGGCCTTCAGGGGCCTTCAGGGCCAGGGCTAACTTGCAAGCACCACATTACTCCAATCACAACGGCCGCCCCGCCACCAGGCTTGCCACCAGGCTTGCCACCACCACGCCAACTCCAACCTGACGCCGTAACTGTCTCAACGCGCCCCACCTGCCTCGCCGCCTGCAGACTGATTCGAAGAGTCGTTTTCGTCGCTCTGTCCTTCTCGCAGCTAGAAGGGACGCCCAATGAGCGCGAGAGAGACAGAGCGACGAGAACGACTCTCGAAATCAGTCTGCTGCTGACTGTAGACCCTTCAAAACCACCGAGCGGCGACGCCGACCATTCCGACCAGTCCGACGGGGCGAAGGGGTGACCCTCGAACTGGATTGCAAAGTCCACACGCTGGCCGGCCTGACCTAGAGTGATCTGGAGGGAGGGCACGTGAACTACTGACGCGGACCAAGGAGTAGAGTTAGTTGGTACTCCTTCGATCGTTCAAAAAGGTTCAATTAATTACTCATGGTACTTGAAAATTGGTACTTACCTCAAAAAATACCAGGAGGTACTCGAAAAATTGTCGAATGGTACTTGACAACTGTTACTTACCTCAAAAAAATATCAAATGGTACTTGAAAAATTTGCCAAGTGGTACTTGAAAATTGGCACTTACCTCAAAAAACACCAAATGGTACTTGAAAATTTGTACTTACCCTACTTACCTCAAAAACACCAAATGGTACTTGAAAATTTGTGAAGTAAGTTTAGTCCCATTTAGTTGACGGCAGGTTCCCAGCGTTCCTCGCTAGGTTTACGCTTTGCACAGCTTGGTCGGGCGCGGTTGCTTCCGTGAGGTTGGCAGAGAGCAGCCTCCCTGGAGGGCCGCGTGGCCCACCCGATTCTCCGCGAGATGAACCGAGGGACGCCCACCTCCGCGAGGAAGGACCACTGTATGCAACCGGTGCAGCACATCGCCGGAGCCACTACACTGACCTCAAATGAGTCAGTGAGTGACGACGCATGACAAAAGCTGTGACTAATTGCCGGACCGTTGAGTCACGGTAACGGTGACGTCGGGTCGGGGCCGGGGACGTGACCGCCGTGACGGCTTTAGACGCGGCGCCGCGACCTACACTAGCAAACAGAGTGACGGCGTCATAATGCCGACAGACGATGACATCGCGCATCGCTTTCACGCAAAACGAGCTCGAATAAACGGAATGGCCAGAGCGAATGTGACTCATGTACGGCACGACGCTGTAAAAATAGACAGACGGCCGCGCCAGTGGAGTCAATACGGCGGCCAGCGCCCGTCTGCTCGTCGCGGCGTCTTGGCGCCGGATCATCTATTTGCATGTGCGCTCGTCAATACTGGTCTGCGCCACGACGCGGCCGACACGTTTACAGACCGATCGTTTCACGAAGTGTGCTAATAGTCTCGACCTTGGAGATGCGAGCCGCGCGTTCGAAGCGCCGAGTGCATGCGGGGAAAAAAGGAAACGCCCAACGCGCAATTTCTCATCATTGCCGGGCAGCCTTGTGGTGTTTGGGGACCTGGTGGCCGCGTATTGTCGCGTCGCCGGCAGCTTGCCGTGATGGATGGCTGCGATATGGATGAGGCGCACGCACACACACATGCACACACACACGCACACACACACACACACACTGCTCGGACCTACAGACGAATGGACGGCGCCGGCCGAAGACTGTGGTCCGGGCGGCCTTCCCGATTGCCGCGCCGCACCGCGCCGCACCCCGCGTCGATGGCGTCACCGCGACGCGTCATGCCGCGCGATCAGCCGGTCCGTGACGTCTGGGCGCGGGGCGTGGTGGACGCGGTGGTCGCGGAGCGCCTCGCGTATCTCGTACCGGCCGCGCCTAAACAAACGTGACTCGGAGCCCAAGAATGCAAACAGTGCCGGGAGCTACGACGACGAACGAATGCCGGCCATGTAAGTCGGAGGGACAGCAAGGAAAACATCCACTCGATGGGGACTCGAACTTGCGACCTTCGCGCCCGATGGACTTGACAAGGGCCCTGTTACCCGGCCGCCCTTCGCGTCCTCCCGCCGGTCGGCCCGGCAGCTTGTGTGTCAGCAGGGCCTCGGAGACAAGTCGCCATCGTGGTCCTCCCGCTGGCCGGCCGGCCCCCCGCCGTGTCCAATCCCGCGGAGCCGCCCACCAGAAGAGACCACCTCGGCCGCCACGGCCAAGGCGCGGACGGCTGGCCGCGCTGGCAGCTGTCCCGGATGACGTCATTGTGCGCGATACTTGCCGGGCACTGCCGATGACAAGCCCGAGCACAACCCGCCTTCCGTTGCCTTCCACGCCGGAAAAGAAAACCAGTATCAACAGCACATTATTTTTCATCCTCCGGCAGGGACCTTCACGCCATGAGTCACGGCCAGGAATACTCTCAGATTTGGCAGGTCGTGTCCACGCTTGTGGCACTAAGGCCCGCGCGCGCGGCCGAGCACCGGGCCCCCACTCCCGCTCCGTTCCTTTCACTGGTGTCCTACGAGGGCGTCCTTGATCCTGACCTGGGCAGGAGCCGCGGGCGCGGCGGGGCGGGGCGTGGTGGGTGGGGCGGGCCCCTTTGGAGCATCCATCATTAGAACCAGGACCGCGCCACACTCGACAGGAGGGGGGAGTTGTTGCGGCTCCTCGGTTCGGCCGGGCCGCTGCTTGCTTTTCCTGGCCACGGCAAGAATATGAAAAATTCACGCGCCGAACTTGCGAGGAAACCGGAGGAAACTGCGGGGGCATTTGCCGGCATGCCGAGGACGCCGTGATCGAAGAGGCAGTGCACGGCAGGGCCCGGCAGGGCCGAGCGCAGCAACAAAGAGGCTGCCAGGCGAGGCCGAAACCGAAGATCGAACACAGGGAAGTCGCGGCGCGGGAATCCCAGCGGGACAACATCCCAGTCGCACACAGCGCGCCTATTCCGTACGGCGCTTCGTCATAGGGCCGCCCCGTGAGAGCGAGAGAGACAGAAAACACTGTTGGGAATCAGCCCGCAGGTGTGGGCGCCTGAATGAAGAAGTGAAGCGATGGCAGCGGGGGGCTTTTAAGGCGAAGAATGAACCAGCAACCCATGGGAAGTACGAGGAAGGCGGGGGGAAAGGGGGGGGGGGGCGATGACTAACGAAGCCGGCGAACAACAAGAAGTAGGGGGCGTTGGCGCGCCGCGTCTGGAATCAAAGGACTGCGTCCGTCTCTCTCGCACTCGCTCGCCGCGTCTGGGCGTCTTGGCACTTGCTCGACGCGACGGCCGTCGGTCCGCTGGCACGCTCGGCGTGCTGGGCGTGGAGGGGACTCGGTCCGCGGCATGACTGACCGGAACGTCAAGCGACGCCAAGCGACGCCAAGGCAAAGCACTGCAGCCGGTCCAGTCCCGCGGCGTGGCGACCAGCGAACAGAACGCGTGTGCTTCGTGCTCCACCGCTTGTAGACCGAGCCCACGAGGTTCTTCTTGTGCTTCAGTGCGAACAGTGCACGCGCGGAGTTCTTTCCGTCCTCGTGGTGCCTCTTTCCCGCACCACCGGTGAACAGTGAACGGCAGTGCGCCAAGACCCCCACCGGAGGGGCCGCCCAGGCAGGAGTAACAGCGACACGAGTAGAAGCGGTAAGTCGTCCCCGACGCGGCTGGCTGTTTGTCTGTCCCGCCTTTAAACGGGATAGAGTGTATACACGGAAATCCGAATTTGTTTCCGGCTCCCCTCCCTGGCGGCGGGCGGCGCGGTCGGGGTGGCGGGGCCAAGGCGGGGCCAAGGCGGGGTGCACCGTCTGGGGTGGGACCCCGTCATCAAGTCGGAGACATAATATCGGCCGGGGCTGGGCGGGCTGGGCTGGGCCTACCCTCGCAGCCCCTAGTACCACCGTCCTATTCCTGATGGGCCTCCGAGCCGAGCCACCCCGACCCACCAAACCCCACCCCGCCCCACCATCCCGCCACGACAGTTTCATATGCCGGAGGGTGGAGCTGCCGCGCTGCGCTGGAAACCGAGGCAGAACCATCAGCAATCAGTTGTGTGGTTGAGGCGGTGCACAGCCTGACTGTCTTGACTGGGGCCAGCACGGCAGGCCGACATGGCAGGCAGGCAGCTTGGCAAAGTCTCTCGGGGGGTTGGGTGGGAAAGACAGCCCCGTCGCCAACGAGTTGCAGCGTAGCGGTGCGTGGCTGGCACGCTTTGGGCCTCAGGCAAGCCTCGGCGCCCCGCCCGACCGTCTGCCGTTCGAATGTCAGCTTGTGAAGCGGTCCGACCGGCTGAAGTCCTAATTGTGTTTCTACGTGCCACTCGGAGCTGTCTGGCCAGCTATTTCCGTATGCGCAGCGAGCGAACGCAGAACGCACACACAGGCTCAAATCACTCACACCTTCACATCAGCTGTGATACACGGCCGAGCATACGAAAGGCTTCAGCGTGCCTACACCGCATCACGCGTGCACTTTTAGCGCGGGCACCTCGGCCCGGGCAGTGCAGCAGTGTCCCTAGGATGACGTCGAGGTGGAACCAACGTCAAGGGTTATGGCACTGCTGGCTGGCTGTCCCTCGCCCTGCCACGCTGCGCCGCGCTGCCGGCGCATTTTTCTACTCAATATAAGCCTGGGAAAACGCCCTTAAAACTCCCTTAATTAAGTCACGTAGCGCGGAGCCGCGGAACGCCTTGTAGAGCGTGGGCGGGGTGGGGTGGGGCGGCCTGGGGCGTGCGGGCGAGGCTCAGTCCGCCCTGGACATAAATCATGGTGGCTTCACCGCCCTGATCTCGTCCACACAACAAAAAGCGTGAGGGAAGCGAAGGAAGGAACGCCCCGAAACGCCGCCGCCTCCAACCAAGGCACCGAGGCCAGGCCAGGCCTAGCCAGGCCTAGCCAGGCCCCGACAAGGTACAACCCCGTTGGCAAGGCGCACGGCCAGGGCGAACGCGCAGCGCCACAACGCCGCAACGCGCAGCGAGAGGCGGCGGCGCCAAACGCGCCCGGCACGGTGCATAGTGTGCGAAGCACCGCCCCGCCCCGCCCCGCCGAGCCAGCGCGGCCAGATTGCCATGCATGCCGGAGGCGCGGCCCTGTCAGCTCGTCATAATGGACGGGCTGCAGACAGACAGACAGACGGACAGACTGACGGACGAACAGACAGACAGACAGACGGATGGACAGACGACGGACGTCGCCATAAGACGGGATGAAATAATGACAACCCCTGTGTGCGGGGCTGGGCCTGGCAGGTCGCGGAGAAGGCCCACGGCCTGCAAATTATTAATCCCAATCCAGACACTTCGGGAGCGGCGCTCGCGACAGACAGGCGGTACCGCTGTACGGCTGCACAGCGCGCAATCTCCGGCCACCCTCCCTTGGACTGGCCCGAGGCGGGCATCATTGGGTCAAAAAAAGGGTCCACCATTGGGTAATATAGTCATATTGTTGATAAAGATGCTCTTCTAAAAAAGCAACTAACTTAAAAATAAAATTCATCTATAAAGTTTCGAATAAACTTGTCGAAATGCAAATATGCAAACTATTTAAAAACCATTTGGCTGATTTTTTGGATGTCTGAAAATCGTTGTTTGGGCTGACTGCGTCCAATCTAGGGCGGAGTGTGACTTCACGCCTTGGTTTGGGAGCAGTATTGCCGCGGAGTTGGTCATAACGGTGACAAATGTGTAGAAATCGTGGTTCAGGCTGACTGTGCCTTATCTCGGTGAGACGACGTGGTGGCCAGTCCCCACAGTGCTTCGTCGCTCTGTTCTTCCTCGCACACCAGCGGCACGCACTCTAAATGTCTTACGAAGAAATTTCCCATAATACGAAGGAAATGGCGCAAGCATAATACGAAGGTGGTTTTTCTTCGTATTACGAAGGTTTTTCTTTGTATCTTACAATGATAAAGCTAAAAAGATTCGTATTACGAAGGAATATTGCTTCGTATTATGCTTGCGCCGAATTCACTGTAACATACGAATAACATGGGCCAAATTTCATTGTAAGACATTTAGAGTGCGCGCCACGAGTTTGAAAGAGAGAGAGTGTGGCGAGAGTGATCCCTGCCTGGGCGGGCGATCCGTACACGTGTGCGTTGTCGTGGGCAGAGTGGGATGAATGGGCGGGACCGACCATGAGGGAAGGCAGGGGAAGAGGATTACGCCTTGATACAGAATTCAGGTTTTCCCTTTGAGCTCCGCGCCTCATATCGAGCGTGTGATGTTCATGGAAGTCTGTGCGGCAGGTGCACATGACCAAATACGAAAATCCTGCGACGTGTTGTGCGAGGGTCTACAACATAGCCACGCATGGCCTCCGGCTGTGCCGCCTCGCCCCACCTCGCCCCGACGCCATCCAGATGCTGCAGTCCTCCGCATCTTCATCATTCTCCCCCCTCCCCCCCTGACTGGACCCGCCCCCTCCCCTTGCACGGCGAGCTGACCGGAATCTCTGATGGCGTCGCGTCGTCGCCGTGCCGTGGCTTGGCGTTCCTTTGGCACGGCTCGGCTTGCCCACGGACGATAAGCCCGCCTGTGAATGCCGCTGCAGTCACTGCCGCCGCTGCACCAGCAAATAGGGACATTGCACTCTCTCACTCCCCCTTCTTTCGGCGAGGCGAAAAGACGGAGACGGCAAAAAAAGGGAAACGACTAGAGTGAAATCCGATGCGATAAGCATCAGGCCTTGTTGCACCGGGAGAGGCTGAATCTCTGAGTCGCTGCTTCCGCTGTGCACCGCGGCGGTCTCTCCGGAGACAGCTTCCTCTGGACCGCCGGGAAAAGAGCAACATCCAGATCGACAGCGAATCGAACAACACCGCCTTGCAATCAAGCGTTACAAATTTTAAGCAGCCTTCGCTCCTTCACTTCTCACCGGCCATGTTTGGCGCGAAACAAAAATGTGCCAGCTGTACTCCCAAACCAAAATTATCTTGTTGAAAGAGCGTCTATGAGGCCATAACAATTTAAAAGCAATGCAGCGCCTGGGATCGCACTGTCGTTGCGTTCGGCGAGCAGCGCGACATCCACGGGTGCGGTGCGGGTCTGCCTATCCGGAGCTCCGCGGGCGCTCGCCGCGCTCGCCCCAATCGCCAAGTGTTTCCAGGAAAGACGCTGGGGAGGCGCCGCTGCGTGTGGAATATGGCGTAGGGCGGGGTGGCAGGGCGGGGCAGGGTGGGGCGGGGCAGGGCGGGGCGGGTGCCATGCAATTCTAATAACTCCCACGCTCCCGCGCGCAATCAGGCCTGAACGCAGTGGCAAAGGAAAAGCGAGGAGTGTGGCACGGAGGGCCGCCGGGGAGGCTCCGGGAGGGAGCGAGAGGGGGAGAGACGGGAAGGGGGATGAGAAGGCGCACGGTGTAGGTGCGAGGGAGAGTCCCCCGCTCAAAAGTTGATTCTAAAAACACCAACCTTACCTCTCCGCCCCCACCACGCACTCCCACTGCCGCGGCTTCCCAGCGTCCTCGTCCCTTTCACGCGTCATCGTCGTCCCGGTGCACTTCGGCGTGCCTCGGGCAGGCAAAGCAGGCGGAGCAGGCCGACGACACGAACCCGGCCGAAAGGATTACCGACTCAGTCAGCGAGCCAAGCAAGCGGAGCCGGGCGGAGCCAAGCCTCGGCCGGCCGGGGAGGCGCTAAGCGAATTGGGCGATATGAATTAAAATAATACGGTCGGGAATGAATTGGACTGTAATGGTTCGGAATGGAATTAAGTCGGATCGGGAATGAACGGGGGGACAATAAGGAGCCCCGGCTGGAGCGAGGCAGAGCCCGGCAGAGCCAGGCCGGCCGGGCTCCGCTGCTGGGGAAGGTTTACGACTGGAAAATTTGCCCGCTGAGCGCGGAGAAAGAGGCCATGCACGCATTCCGGCCAGGGGAAGGGGCGCGAAATACTTATCGAACAGAGTGTTTCCCAGGGCCACCCATTTGCCGCCAGGCTTGAATGAATCTGGACCAGCAGGGCGTGGCGGGGCGGGGCGTGGCACACCCTGCAGGGCCTTGGGGAAAGTGGCCAGGCAATAGCGAGAGGATAATGCATACCTGGGAAGCCCAAATAGTTCCCCGCTTCGCGTTGGCGGCTTTTGTGGCGGCTGGGCTTGGGGAACGGAATGGAACGGAACGGGTCGCAGCGTCTTCAAAGACAAACGAATGGGCCCCCCCGTGTGTGGCCCGGCTAGTTTACACATCAAACGGCCGCCGCGCCGCCAACGAATCCAAGCTGTCGCCCTCCATGAGGGCACACTGTAAATGTCTTACGGTAGAAGGCTGCACCGACACATTATAGTGGAGATTTTCTCTATAATACCTACGAAATTCGTCAAAATATCTATAAGGTACAGTAAATTCTCAATGGTATGGTATGAAGTCAGCTGCACCACCACAAATATGGAACATTTTCACCATAATATGTAGGCTGTAGAAGGAAGCTTCCACGTCGCGAAGCCACTATGGCAAGGGGAGAATCGCCCGATGTATTCCGTGTGAGACAAGGAAAGAGGAAAAAGCGACCAGTCCAGTCGATACGGACCGCGGAAATATAATGAAATCTCTGTAAACATTTCATATCCCCAGGCCAGCCAGGCCAAGCCGGCCCCGTCGTCACCCACCTGCGGGGGAGGGGGAGGGGGTCGTAGAGCGTTTGTTTTGTGGCGGCGAGGCCTGGGCGAGGGTCAAGCTGCTGGCAAGCGCGGCGCGTTACCGGCTGCATAATGCAGTGCGTGTGTGAGGTAGGGCTGGGCCGTGGCAGGGCCGTGGCAGGGCGGCGGCCGGGAGGGCCATGCAGCTTCCCTTCCCCTAGGACCGCCTTGCATTATTTCTCGAGGAACAACCCTTTGGGAGCCACCACCCCGCATCCCTCACCCCGCGCAGCGTTTAGCACAGATGAGCGGTATGGGCCGACCAAGGCGGGGCGAGGCGGGGCGAGGCGGGGCGGACATGCCCTGCAGGGCGTGCAAGGTGGGCCGCCCCACTTCCTGAGGGCGAGGGGATCATTCAAATGCTGTTTCGCGGGCGACCCTGACCCTCTAGCCTGCTCAGTCCGCTGCCTTCAGCCCGCTGCCTCCAGCCCGCTGCCTCCAGCCCGCTGCCTCCAGCCCGCTGCCTCCAGCCCGCTACCTCCAGCCCGCTGCCTCCAGCCCGCTGCCTCCAGCCCGCTACGTCCAGCCCACTGCCGCCGGAACCCCTTCGAACCTCGCGCCGTCGGGAAGGGGGTTGGATCCCCGGGGCCCCACTGGGAGTCCCCGCGGGGTCGCGGGGCGCTGCCGCGCGGCTACGCGGAACGGAACCTGCGTGCGCCCTCACGGGAAATGGGTCACGCCGTCACAACGCGCGCAGTTCGAAATGCAGCGCCCCGCGCCACACACAAAGCACACGTGCCAGCAGGCCTCCACCACCACGCGCGCTCAGCGTTCCGACACCCTACGCACAGCGGACACCTTCGGCCACCACCATGCCGCCTCTTTGATGGGATTTCCACCAAGTCATCCCCCACGTGCAGCTATGCTGCGGCACTGCCAACACCGCCCCTCCGCACGAACGACAGCTAAATCTCGCACGTGTTTTCAATAACCGTAGCACACACTGCCTGGGTTGCTGGTCTGGCTGATTTGTGCGCTTCTTGCGGGGCCAGACTGCCAGCCTCACGCGCGGTCACTTCACTTCCCGCCTTAAAAACGATCGCGTTCAGAAGACGGTGAAAAACTGAAGCATTCGTGCGAGGGACACCCAGTTGGCCGCTGCGAGGCCCTCAAGACGAGCGACGCAGTGCGGTCTGCCACCCGGCCTGCGAGGCTGGCGGCGTGACCGAGCGTGCTCTGCAATCTGCTGGCCACGTGTCTCCGGCGCCCCGACGGGCTCAGGCCCCCGGTTATTGCTTCTGCCTTGAGCAGGCCTCCTCAATAATCAGCAGTTTGAGGCCGACGCAGCCGAGCCCTGCCGCCCCGCCGCCCTGCCCCAACCATTGTAACTTTAGCCAGCCTCGCACGGCCCGGCCCAGGCACGGCCCAGGCACGGCCGCACGGTCGGCTGGTTGGTTATGGCGCGGCTCGAAGTAGGGCATCCTGGCTGATTTAATTAGCAGTGACGCCTCGGGGCACCACTCTCCTTCCGAAAACCCGCCCGGCCCCGCCCCGCCCCGCTCCGGGCCCGCCCGCCTTCGCCTTGTAACGAGTAAAGTGATATCTCCTAACTGGTGCCGCCGTGGCGTGGCGTGGCGCACCGCCGGGAAAGACGCAGCGGGCGGACGGGCGTGCGCGCAGCCAGCCTAGCGGCAACCCCGCGGCAGGAAGACGCGACATGATACAGGACAGGGGGTTGCGCCCAGCTTCCGATTTCAGGGTCATACGGCACAGCCCACTTCACCCCGCCCCGCCGCCCCACCCCGCCCCACCCCGCCCCACCCCGTCCCGCCCGCCCGCCGCCTCCGGCGGCCTAGTTTCGCATCCTCCAGCAATTACGCTTTAATTAAGGCGCCTCGCGCAGACGACCCGAATTTTCAATCAATCGCGCCACGGCCGTTATCAAGTGTCGCCAAGCACGCCCCCGCGCCGTTGGCGGCCGCGGCCCGGGTTCGACTCCCACCCCTTTCCAGTTTTCAAACTTAGAATACGGGAATAGAAACGCGGCAGCATGTGCAAGCCCACGCCTGCCAACGCGCTGCTGGTGTCGTCTTTAGCTAGCGGGTGTGTGAGCTCTTTTAAAAACTGCTAGTGCGCTGAGAACGCGCCCGTGTGTACACACGAGTACACTATTAGCTCACCTCTCGGTAAATGGCCCTTGTCTGCGTCTCTGTCTAACGAGGCCCGTGGCTGCGGCCAGTGGAGGTGCGAGCGAGACGGAGTGACACACCACCCACCGGCAGCCGCGAGAGACGTACTCAAAGGCCCAAGGGTCGGCGCGTCGACGTCACGTCAAAAGGTGGCCGACTTTCCTGTTTGCAGAATGCCATGTCGCGAGCTCGAGATCGCATACATGTGGAGCTGTCGAGGGAACATCCAAATAGAAAGGAACCTGGATAGACCATCACGACAGCCTAAGCGGTGCCTAGTTAACAGAGCGACACACCTCACTGACTTTCCGCAAATCAAATAATCAACACACTACAAATCTAACTGTCTACTTAGCACGCACTTTCAAATGCATGCTTGCAAGTACACACTTACAAACGCATGCTTGGCCAAGCATGCACTTACAAATGCATGCTTGGCAAGTACACACTTACAAACGCATGCTTGGCGCCGTATAACTCCATGCTAAGCATAGGCGTTTGTAAATGTGTACTTGCCAAGCATGCATTTGTAAGTGCATGCTTGGCCAAGCATGCGTTTGTAAGTGTGTACTTGCAAGCATGCATTTGTAAGTGCGTGCTAAGTAGACAGTTAGGTTTGCAGCAGTGCAGACTAAATTTAGACTTTTCGTTGAATCGAGTCTATCCGGCCGGCGGATCCGCCCTGGAGGACTCCCGAGTGGCGAGCAGCCTCGGCAGCCTCCCCCGCAACGTCCTCCACGTGGATAGTCCCACCGCGGCACTTGCCGGCCGCCCGCGGACCGCCCCCGCACCGCCCCCGGACCGCCCCCGCACCGCCCCCGGGCCGACCGCGGACCGCCCCCGACCGCCCCCGACCACCCCCGGACCACCCCCCGACCGCCCCCCGAACGCCCGCCAACCGCCCCCTGCCGGCACCGAATGCATAATCATGGGACTCGAGGGTCATCTGCATCAGTCTGCATCCCCGGCAGCGCGAGGCCGCGCGAGGCCGCCGCGCACCGCGCAGGCCGGGCCCGGCCCGGATACATCAGATACCCAATAGATCATCGGCTGTCACCCTGGGGCTGCCTGGGCCCGCCTGGCTCGGCGTGGCTCGGCCCGGCTACACCGTCAAGGTCTGGCGTGCTGGCGCACTCGCTGAAGTGCATGCTCACCGCGATACGCCCCGGCCTCGCCTACAGCATTAATTGAGTTGCATAACGGAGGCGGCGGGGCGGTCGCTGCGGTGCCGTTCCCTCTGCCTCCGCCGCGGCCACCGCCGCCGCCACGCCGCCGCGCGCCTCTCACTCATGTAATCATTGGAGCGACGCGCGGGGCGGGGCGGGGCCGCATCCGGGGCGCGGCAAGGGCGATGCAGAAGGACGCCGCAGAGAGGCACCGCGGTGCACCCCGGACGCGTCCCGAGGTGGTGGATGGCAGCTTCCTCGAGGATAAGGAACACCCCTTGGCTCCGCGGTCGCTTCCTCTTCCCAAATCCAGAGATTCCCCGCCGCACCACCAGGGGCGCTGCTGCCGCTGCCGCCGCTGCACCCAGGCCCCAGCTGCCAAGCACTTTTCAAGCACTGTTGGCGCCCTCTGCGGGAACCCCTTGGAGGCTAGCAAGCTGGAGGCGAGATACAGCCGCCTCCAGCGCACTGTTAAACCGATCCAGGTTCTTGCTTTGTAGCCAGCCTGACTTGATTCTGAAGGCACTGGCTCAGCCGACTGCTAGGCGTTCTCTCGGAGTCCTTCGGAGTCCTGGCAGGCAGGGCATGCACTGTGGCGTGCAGGGCCAACGCCCCGCGCGGAGTGGCTGGGAGTCGCCTTACCGCACATCCCTGCCGCCTGGCACCACCGCGCTCATATGGCAGGCGGAACCGAGGGGCGTTTTGGCTCCCAGAGTGATTGGTGACGGGCTGGGGCGGGGCGGAGCGGGTGTCTGGCTGTTAGAGATTGCGAGGCGAGCACCAAGCCCCGCAGACTTGCATCGCAGCCTCAAAGCGAGGCCTGGAGCTGCAGCCGATACCACGCCTAGAAGAAAGGCTGTTGTGAGAGGCATCCAAATCTGCGGCCAGGGGGTGGGGCAGAGAGCGTCTGCCCACACTGGATTGCGTAACTCCGTGGTGGTGCGGCGTGGCGCAGCGTGGCGCAGCGTGGCGCGGCCTGGAAGTGGGCAGGGTGCCCAAAGGGTGCCCGCCAGGCGGCCAGATCTTTATGAGGCCAAAGGTACTTTTTCGACAGCGGCTCTCTCTCCACTGCTGCCTGCCGCCTTTCCCAGGATTTCCAACCCTTCCCCTCATCCCCCTCCCCAAACCACCTCCTCTTCCAAACAGCATTCGCCACACGACCCAGCCCCCGGCCCCCAATCCTTTCTCTCCACGTCCAACGCTCGTCCTGCGAGGCGGTAAAAGTTGCCAATGCCTGGGGCGGCCCTTGTCTCACCGAAAGTACTTTTTATTTCAAGTTTCCGCCTCCACTGCTACCTGCTGCCCCGCCTCGGCCCCGCCGCAGACCGACACACGGCCGGGCCTGGCGAGGACTGGCACAGCGGAAAAGGTGCACCCCGAGATTAATTAAAGTCCGAACCGCGGCCGAACGTTCGCCGCGCGAACAATCTGGGACAATGGTGTGTTCATTTCGCGGCGGCTTTTCTGGGATGACGACGGCGACGTTAACTCGTCCGCCCCGCCGAGCTGCACGTCGCGTTGTGTTGGATTGCACCCCGGACTGCAGCAGAGCCGAGGGAGTGGCGTGGGGAGTCTCCGTCGGCCCGGCCTGGCCCGGCCGGCCCTGCAGGAAATCCCTTTTGCCATGACAAGAGGCGAATCAAGAGACGGGCGCGCCGTGCCCTGCCCCACCCTGGCCGCCCTGGCCTCTGCCCCCGCCCTGGCCCCTCCCTGGCCCCGCCCTGGCCCCGCCGAGCGCGCACCCGATGCGCCATGCTCTCCATTTGTCTGTATTATAGCGCCGGAATTGCCACCGCTGCCTCCGGCCGGACCCCGCCGCACCCGCCGCGCCGCCGCCGTTGTCTCGGGAGGCACCCCGACGCGCCGCGCGCCGCGGAAGCCGTCTCTGTCTCTGTCTGACACGGCCCACGGCCGCGGGCCGCGGACGGCGCGAGCGAGACGGAGTGCGCCGCTGCGACGCGCCGCGATGATTTGCGGACGCGACCAAGGGCCGCTAAAGCACCATGCACACAGGCTGGCCTTGGTGGCCCGCTTGGCCCGCTGGGGGTGGGGCGCGCGTAAAGCTTCAGCGGGGTTGCTGTGGGGCAGGGCGGAGGGGGGGTGGAGCCCCGGGTGGGGTGGCGGCCGCGGCCTGCATGCCATAACAAGTGTCGGTGTGTGTGTGTGAGTGTGTACGTGCGCGCGGGCGTGTCGTGGCGAGACGTCGCGGGTGGCCGGGCGCAAAGGATTAGGATAACCTTTAAGCTTTTTGGCGCGCACGCCTCGGCCTGACTTGCCCTTTGGCCGCTGCGCGCTGGCCCCTTGGTGCGGTGCCCCTCGGTGCCCCTCGGTGCCCCTCGGTGCCCCTCGGCCGGGCCGGCCGTCGGCCTCGGCAGCCTCTGGCTCTCCGTGCCGCATTATTGGCAGAGATGGATTTCTGTCAAAAGAAAAGAGGAGGGGGAGGGGAGCCAGTGGCCGGGCGCCTCTCTCTCTCTCTCTCTCTCTCTCTCTCTCTCTCTCTCTCTCTCTCTCTCTCTCCTGGGGGTGGGGGACTCTTTTGGCCGTGGCATCCGCCATGTATCACGTCTGCGTCCAGCCACCCTCGCCCCCCTCACCGCTCCCGTCATCGGGGGCTGTCCCTCATAAATTTAAATCATGGAATTATGATTATGGCGCACTTATTATACATTCGGCTGGCCGCGCTTGACGCGTTCCTGCGGTCGCCCCCGCGACGTGACGTCACAGCGCCACACGCGACGTATTTACACGCGCCGGACGCCGCGGACGCCGCGGGGCAGCGGACAGCGGGGCAGCCACTTCGGAACGCTCGATTGGTACCCGTCAAGCCCGCCCTGTCGCCCGACCCCGTGGCCGTTTTTGTTTTTTCCTTTTCTCTCAAAACGGAAAGCAAAGAGAAAGGTGAACACGATGCCACGTAGAGCAAGCAAACAAGCACGCCCCCGTTCCGAGCGGCTGTTGTTACATCATCATCCTGCGTCGTCCTCCCCGTGTGTGTGTGTGTGTGTGTGTGTGTGTGTGTGGTGTGAGAGAGAGAGAGAGAGAGAGAGGAGAGAGAGAGAGAGAGAGAGAGAGAGAGAGAGAGAGAGAGAGAGAGAGAGAGAGAGGACGGAGAGAGAGAGCAAAGTGTAGGTTTACATGCACACGTGTCGGTGTGAGGCGCTTGTCTGTGAGCAGCGGGGGGAAGGGGACACCTTCTCTCTCTCTCTCTCTCTCTCTCTCTCTCTCTCTCTCTCTCTCTCTCTCTCTCTCTCTCTCTGTCAGGGCAAAGTTGGGCCCTCGTGCCATTTCGTTGAGCACCACATGCGTCAGGGTCGCTTTCGTTTGCGAACGCCGAGTAGGGCTTGTAGTGCCATACAGCCTGCGAGTGTGAGTGTGTGTATGTGTGTCCACGTTGTTACAAAAAAGGGGGCCTCTCGCGGCGCCCCTGCCCTCAAGTCGAACCAGTGGACCTTCCTTTTTTTATTCAGGCCACTCGTGGACGACACGCCGGACGGGACGGTCCCGACAGACCTACACAGCGGTGCTGGGGGTCAGTGAATAGGCACGGCAGAGTGGCCAGAAAACAGGCAAAGCCCGCGAGATTGTGGAGCATTTGAAAACAAAATGAACCGCAGGCAGGATGCAGCCGGACGGGCTATCCCTGCGTGAGCCCCACACTGTGAGCACGTCGAGCACGTCGCCCGCCCCGAGGGTTGGCCGTCCCCTCCGCCCCCGGCTATTAATTGTTTGTGAACGAGACGAGAACATGACAGGGGTACTTCCGGCCCGAGTATGAGGGCCGCGCTCAGCGCGCTCAGCGTCAACAGTCAAGAAATTGAGACACCGCCGCCCTTGGCCGGGACCGGACCCTTTTCGCCTGGGTCCGCGCCACCATGGCCACCTCGGCAGCGGGCGGCAGCGGGCCTTCCGGGTCCTTTCGGCCCGATGGCTGTGATCACAAGGCTCTGGCCCCGCCACCCCCCGCGCTGCCCGCTCACAGGACGACAGAGGCGGTGTGTCCGGGAGCCCGGCCAATTTAGCGTCCGCTGACCGCCATCTAATAGATTGATAGATAGCTTTTGAAGGGCGGTGACGGCGTGGCGAGGCGAGGCGCGGCGTGGCGTGGCGTGGCACGGCGCTGGCCTGGGTCCTAAGGAGAGATAGAGAGGGCAGCGGGACCCGGCAGCCCCGGCAGCCCCGCCCCGGGGATAAAGGAGGCGGATTTGGAGCAGAAGCGAGGTCCCCGCGCCGCCCAGCCCCGCGGCGCCTGGCCCGCCCCTGGCCGCCAGAGTCCACCGCACCCGCAAAACGACGAGGAAGAGAAAAAAAAAGAGTTGGAGAAACGCGGGGGATGGGGAGGGAGTGGCGGTGCGGCGGCAGGGTCGCTCAAAAGTGGCTCCGACGACAGGTGAAAAGTTGAGTGGACAGCGCTGGCCAGGAAGGCGAGGTGCGCGGGTGGGGCGGGCAGGTCGAAGGCAAGCAGGTGGAAAAGGGATTGTACCCGGGCGGCCTTACGACACACACACACACACACAGCACTGACAGGCGAGTTTTCTCCATTGGCGGCGGAAGGCGAGGGGGAGGGGGGCAGGGGAGCTGCAGGCTGCATCCCCCGCCGGCCGGTCGCTGGCTGCCACTGGCCATGCTATGCCGTGTCCTGGACGGCGGGCCCAGGCCATGCCCAGGCGGACCACGCGGCCGACAGCGGTGAAATTAATTGTTCCGATTCGATGACGTTTTGTCGTATACGTATCGATGTAAAGGACAATACCGCAGCGCCACAGCGCGAAAAGGGGCGGAGAGGGAAAAGTTGGTCGTCAGCGGAAAACTGTGGCGGCGGCGGGGCGGGGCGCGCACGTCCACACAGCGGTTGACCACAACGACGCGAGGCGACGCGAGGCGACGCGAGGCGACGGGCCGCGGGCTGCCCCGCCAGGAGCGTCGAATGAATAACCAACTTGGGGGGCCGCGGGTAATTAGAAGGCGCTTGACTCATTTCCATGACAAAGACAGAGCTCCACTGTTCCACGGCTCCACTGTTCCACTATTTACACGATTCCGCGCTGATGATGCATGGGATCCATGAATGCCGCCCGGATGCCTGGCCGTGCCGCGCCGGGCTGTCCAGGGCCTCGCTCCCTCGCTCCAGCGCTCCAGCGCTCCAGCCATACAAATGCCGGGCCCTTTGCCCCGCCTGCCTAATAACAAACAAATATCACCTGATGACATTTGATGTGTTGTAGTCGCTGTGCGGGGCCTGCCCGGGCTGGGCGCGCCATTGGCATTGTCCTCGGCCCGCGCGGACTCCCAACAAGAACGCGCCGGTCGACAGCACTGCTGTATCTGCGCGGGGTGCCGGGCCGCATTCCGCGGACTGCGTCGCTCCGTCTCTCTCGCACCTTTTCTGAGCAACCCGCGAGTGCGAGAGAGACAGCGACATTGTTCGGAGTCGGCCGGCTGGCATTTCTCGGCGCCGAGATACAGTGTTCGTCGCGGAGCTCCGGCACCGCCATCGCACCGCCATCGCACCGCGGCCGCCATTCCGGCCTGGACTGGACAGGCATTAAACGCGCGGACCTGCGGGGCGGGGCGGGGCGGGGCGGTGCTACGTGCCCCCTGCGGACTGCGCGAGGGGGCGGGGCGCTGGCGTGCCCCCCGGGCCATCCCCGGGCCGTCCCGGGCCATCCCGGCGAGACAATGCGCCGTGACCTTGGCTTGACGTTTATCGTCGTCGTCCGGCAACGATCCATCTCGCGGCGTCGCTCCGCGGGGCGCGGGGAGGGCGACGGAGGTTCCGCGGATTTAGAACGGGGCCGCGTCGCCCAGCTGGTGGACAAATTTGAGCGCCTATTGGTCCGCGCCGAGCTGCCGAGCTGCCGAGCCTCGCCGCGCCACCGGGGCGGCCGAGGGCGGCTTTGATGGAGCACCCCGATGGCCTCCTCTGCCCTCCGCAGGGCGACCGGGACGACGTTCGCGAACAGAGAGACCGGCCCCAGCAACAAATCGACCGTATTTTCGCTGTTGCAGATACCCCCCAGCGCGATCATGGAGTTGCTGGTGGAAGCCCTGCACCTCTACGAGAAGCAGAACGGCCAGGAGCACCACACCGAGCTGTTCGAACAGGTATGAAAAATTTATGTCGCTGCCCCCGCAGTTGCTTTTGTTGTTGTTCCCGTTGTTGGCGGCCTACTGCTTCACACAGTCCCTCTGGCGTTGTTTATTGCCCGTCCAGGTGCACATGGAGGCCCCCAGGGCGGTGCTTCGGCGCGGCCAGCCGTTCTTCGTGGCCGTCCGGTTCAACAGGGACCTGGTCCCGGAGGACACCGTCACCCTCATCTTCGCCCTGGGTGAGTAGTGGGAGGGGGATACATAGGGGCGCAGAGGGGCCGTGCGAGTCAATCCGTCTGGCCTGGCCGGGTCTGGCCCGGTCTGGCCGAGTAGCCCAGCCCCATCATGATCCCTCCCGCCCCAAACCCCGAACCCCGAAACCCCGGCCCCACCCGGTTCCTTCCCTTTCCTTTCTCATTCTCTGTTGGCTCTCCGAATTGTCTTTTGTATCCTCCTGACCCTCATGCCTCAACAAAGTCTCGCCCGATTCTCTCCGTGCTCGCCTCGTTTCTCCCGGACCCCGATCCCCGTCCCCTTCCTGCCGGACCGCAGAGCATCCAACGGCAGGCAACGGCAGCCATCGCCTACCTCGCCCTCGAGGCCGTCGAGGCCGTCGAGGCCGTCGAGGCCGTC
Source organism: Thrips palmi (assembly GCF_012932325.1). Taxonomy (NCBI): domain Eukaryota; kingdom Metazoa; phylum Arthropoda; class Insecta; order Thysanoptera; family Thripidae; genus Thrips; species Thrips palmi. The sequence continues at coordinate 10,519,714 of NW_023144621.1, read as the reverse complement.
GAGGCCGTCGAGGCCGTCGAGGCCGTCGAGGCCGTCGAGGCCGTCGAGGCCGTCGAGGCCGCCGTCACGAGGAATGCCATTTTTCGACGTCGTAAAATCCCCGCAGCCGTTGGCGTCGCTGCCGCCGCTGCCGCCGCCGCCCGGCCCGGTCCTCGGCTCCCCTTGATTTCGGCTCGCCGCCGCCGGCAGCGCGATCACCCCCTTTTTTTATTCCCCCGTTTTATAAGGCGGCCCGGGAAAAGGTAAAAAGGAATAAAGGGCTGTAAGATCTTCCCCTCCTGAATAGTCGTAAAATAGGCAGAAAGCAACATTTCCTAACGGAAATTCGGTGGGGCGGTCGATTTTCCGGGGGCGGAAACGGCGGCGGCCACAGGGCAGACGGGTGTGGCGGGCATCGCCTCGCTTTCTCGATACCGATCGCAGTCATTCCCGAAGCGTGATTTCTCTCCTGGAGGTCGGGCCAAGGGTCCGCACGGGTCCCCACGGGTCCACCTCAGGCCAACCAACCAGCGCTGGCTGCTGGCAGGGCGAGCGTCGCTAGCCTCGCGCCAGGGCTGCGTCCGCGGGGCCGGCACCGCCACCGCCCGCCCCGCCGGCCCAGCGGAGGACGAGCACTGCAGGCGCTTCTCACGCGGCCCAGGCTGTATTTTATAGGATTTGTAACTGCTGCTGGACGGCGGGCCGGGCGGGCGGGGCAGGGCGGGCCGCAGCGGACAGCCAGATAGCAGCAGCGCCATGACTCCACGCGCTGGGGGCGGTGAGAGGAGGGTCAGGAAGAGGAAGGCTCGGGATGGCGTGGCATGGAAGGAATGGAAGTATCGACGGGAACGATGATGATGGGAATAAGTAATATTATCCAGGACCTGCGCGGACACACAGAGAGAGAGAGAGAGAGAGAGAGAGAGAGATACACAGACACACACAGACACAGACAAACACAGACAGACACACACGTACACACACATACACACACACACACACATCACGTCACTGCGACATGATGGCGCACAGCGCACAGCGGGGCGTGCAGCTCGTACCCTCTCATCGGGGAGCCCCCGCCCCCACCCCCACGCCCACCCCCTCCCCGCCTGCTTCTGTTTGTGCCGCCGGACGCGCGAACACGACTGTCACATTTGTAGAGCCGACATCCGCGCGTCATGGCGACATCGGCAGCGGGGCATCGGCAGCGGCAGTAGTGGAGCAGCGGCGAGTTGCAGCAGGCTCATTCAGGGAGAGCGCTCTATCGGCTGTCTCTCTCGCACCCAGGGAACGCCCCTTACGTGCAGAGAGAGGTGGAGGCCCTCCTCGGGTCTGCGTCATTCGACCTACTGAAAATATACCGACTTGACTGAAAAGATTGAATTCGTTTCCTTCAAAGATTCCACCTGGGACGTTCAAGCATTCTTTAAGAAAACAGCTTTTCTCGAGGAATCGAAGGGCCATAATTTCCAGGCGTCACTGTCGTGGTGCCTTGCGGCCGGCCGACCCGCTGCCCTTGCCGCGCCACACGTGTGCGCAACAGAGACGGCTGATGCATAATTCGCGGAGTTCGGCCGCGCGCACACGAGGCGGCGGACAAGGCAGCAACTCCGAGCACTCCACTGGACGACTAGCCTCCCCCTTCCCTCCCCCATTACGCCGTCTTCCTCGCTCTCTCGCGTGGCGCTCCGCGAGTGCGACAGAGACAGAGAGTCAAGGTAAAATGGCCGGGCGGAATCGTTCGCTGATGGCCGGGCTGGTGCAAGATGGACTCGTCCTCCTCGAGCTCTCCGCCGGCGACCTGGCGGCCTCACATGCACCCCGAGGAGCGTCCGCGACGGTGCGCCGCCGCGCCGCGCCGAGCCACCCGGAGTGAGTCCCGGACGACTGTCAAGCGAAGAACACTGCACGGCAACACGCCAAGCAGCCGAGCCGAGCGCCGGGCCCCGGGCCAGGCCCCCGGCCCCACGCTGAAGGGGACGGGGACGCTCGCCGAGCACGCCGAGCACGCCGAGCAGGGCGGGAAGGGTAGCGGAATGACGACTGCAAATTGAGAGACATGCAGCCGGCACACCGGCAGACCGTCTGGCCGTCAGGGAGGTAGTGAATTCAGAGGGCAGCCTGCCCGAGCCTGGCGCTGATGAAAGTTATCGGCGGAAACTTAATTCGAGTCCAAAGTGAGGGCGAAGCGCCGCGCTGCAGGCGGTGCCGCGGAGCCGGGCGGTGCGTGCTGCAGGGTGCAGGGCGGACCGTAAGTAGCACTAACTGTAGCACTAGTCGCCGGCCGCCCCGGCACGGCCCCGCTTGGCCCCGCCCCACCCTGGCATGACGGAGCATTACCGCCCTCTTACGGACGTAAACTGAATGAAAACGGGCGAAAGGAGCCGTGGGGCGCCGAGCGCGGAGCAGCCCCTCAAGTCCTTTCCCTTTCCCGTAACAAGGTACCACCATACCTCCACCGGGCGGGGCGCGGTAGGGCGCGGTAGGGCCCCGGCGGGGCGCGGCGCGGCGGGGCGTCAGGCCGAATCAATTTACTGCCGCCGTCGCCACGCTGCTCCGCCTCCGCTTTCCCTCACAAGTCCCCGCCTCTCAATTATGTCGCAGCTCCCACGAGCAGCCCCCCCCCCCCCCCCCCGCCCCCACCGCCACCCCAGCCGCCCCACCGCCCCCCGCTGCGACGCGCGTGCCCCTCCACGGTGCACCCCTCGCCGCGCGCGCCAAGCGCCCTCAAATTTGCGTCCTTAGTTTACAGCTATATCTGCGGACCGAAATTACTTTGCTAAGTCGCCGGGGCGCCGCCACCGCCTTGGCCGCCGCAGCCCGCCGCAGCCCGCACAGGCAGGCCCTCTGGAAGCCAGTACCGAAGGCAGTACCGCTCCAAGTTCGACAGGGAACGGCGCGGCGTGGCGGTCTACACGGCCTGCGCCGAGGTCGCCGACGAGGTCTACGACGAGTTCCACGACGGCGGTGGGAGGGGGGGAAGGGGGAGGCTGGGCCGCACAGCACTTCCCCGCCGTCTTCCGCGTCGCAAACAAGGGCCGTAAAACGGGGAGGTCGGGGGCACCGCCACGACGACGACGACCACGACGACGACGGTGACGGCGACCGCGGCAATCATCAACGACGCAGCCCCCGAGTCGCTAATAAACGTGCCGGAACGCCCAAAGTTAACGCGCGGCGCTGCAGCGGTGCAGCCCGGCGGACGACGCGGACCTGGCCGCCTCGACCACAAGCAGTGTGGTGGTCCGCACTTAGCAGGCGCACCGCACACCGCCCATTCCCTGCCGCGCTCTGCCACGCCGCGGATTTTCCTCTGGATTTGATAGAGATTAGGCTGGGAGCGCGCGCGCCGCTAACTAGGCCAGCGCAAGGTCACTCAACACCGTCCCATTGTACGCGTGCTGCGCGGCGCTGCGCGACGTCGCCGCCACCCCGAGCGCGTCCCGCCACCCCGCCGCCCGGGCCCATTTCGGCCGGGCTGGACTGCTGGACGCAGCGGGCGGCGGGCTTGCGGCGCGTACATCAACGCTTTATTATGTATACATAAAAAATACAGGAAGCCTGCTCCGTCGCTTTTACGATCTCATTTTGAATAGAGCACAAACTGAAAGGGGTGGGGGAGGGGCATCACAAAAGTGGCTAACCATGCCACCGCGACGGTCCCCCCGCCCCCTCCCCAAATAATTCTCTTTCCCCTCCTGACTCGGCGCTCCGAGCACGGCACGGCTGATCATCCTTCTGTCAGTATTTGCCTGTGTCTGCCCCCTCCTTCCCCCTCCATCCCCCTCCGCTCCGTCTTGACGTCTTGAAGCGCGTGACGCCGAATGCAGCCTGTTAGGGGCGCTCCTCCTCTTTCCAAAATCGATACCGTACCTGTCGACAAAACAAGGCGGCCAAACACGGCGCGCACGCACGCACGCCGGCGTCGACAGGGAAAACAAGGCACACGGGAAGAAAGGAAAGGTCCAAAAATAGGAAAAGAATAAAGCATGCACGTCGAAACAGAAAGGGGAGAATGGAAATGAGAATGACAACTTGCAGGTCCGGAGCCGCACGCCATGCGAGACACCCTCGGCCGCATGAGGCTCTCGCCCTGGCAGCCCGACAACGGCGAGTTCGAGACCGAGCCCTACAAGTGGGAGAGCAGGATCACCGCCATGGACGCCAACACCATGACCGTCGAGGTAAGCGTGTTTGCCACTCTGGTCGCCACACTCGCCACATGGCGGCATCGACCGCAGTGCGCGCCTCGCCCTTCGCGGATCTTCGCGGCCCTTCGCGGCGCTGCATTCCGAATCAGCTGTAAGAAGCTTCCGCCAAGTGGAACGCCGCGAGCGCGGGGCGGCAGCGCGCCCTTCCCCTCCCTTTCCGGCGCGTCGACGTCGAGCAGCCGCTGCAACGGAAGGGTCGTTGCTGTCCGCCAAATAATCCGAACAAAGTTGGCGGTCCGTAAAGTTTGCCCTGCCCTGCCGGGCCTGCCGGGCCTCTGCCTCCAGGTCCGGAGCCCCGCGGACGCCCCCGTCGGTGAATGGCAAGTGATTGTGGAAACGATCGACGCCGAGGCCGCGGCCCTGGCCGGGGAGGCCGGCGCCGCCGCGCCCGTCCTGCAGTACCAGCACGCGGACGCCGTCTACCTGCTGTTCAACCCGTGGGAGAAACGTGAGTCCGCACCGCACCGTGCGCCACGCCACCGCGGGGCACAATGGGACGCACAGGCATCGAGGCTTTCCGGTTTGCAGACGACCCCGTGTTCATGGAGGACGCGCCGCAGCTCGACGAGTTCGTGCTCAACGACGTGGGCAAGGTGTGGGTGGGGCCCATGGGCTTCACGCGCGGCCGCGAGTGGGTGTTCGGCCAGTTCGACGGCCGCGTGCTGCCCGCCGCCATGCTGGTCCTGGAGCGCACCGGCCTGGCGCACTCGGAGCGCGGCGACCCCGTGCGCATGGCGCGCGCCCTCACCAAGCTGGTAAGCGTCATCACTTCCTTGCCGTCTTTTAGCATGTCTTTGGTTATACAGTGATATGTTCGTACCTACCAGGTGAACGCCAACGATGACGGCGGCGTGCTCGTGGGCCGCTGGGACGGCCAGTACGACGACGGCACGGCGCCGGCCTCGTGGACGGGCTCGGTCGCCATCCTGGAGGAGTACCTCGAGACGGGGGTGTCCGTGCGCTACGGCCAGTGCTGGATCTTCGCCGGAGTCCTCTGCACGCGTAAGTGGCAAAGTGCCCTCTAAGTGCCAGGTCGATGCTAGACAATCAAACAAAAAGCAAAGATGACTATCGAGACAACGTCCTCATGCAGCAAATCCGTCATCTTTTGAACGAGTCACCAATACTGACTTTGACATTCCATACTGATGCTGTTCCCTTCGTTCGTACAACTAATAGTTTTGCATGCAACCCAACGGTGTGTTTGGACGGAAGCGCAAGCTGTTTTGAATGGGAAGCGACAATTCCCAGGCAAACTGCCTCCCGGCGTACCGAAACTGGAGACAAACGCCCGCGGCGCTCGCTTCCCTACCCTTCACCCTACCCAGATTTACAGAACAGTACAGTCCCAGGTCCAGGCTGGCCAGGCGGCCCAGGCCGGTCCGGCTGGTCCAGGCTCCCTTTCCCCAGGCAGTGGCTGCTAATCCTTTCGCCTTGCAGTGTGCCGGGCCCTGGGGCTGCCCTCGCGCGTCGTGTCCTGCCTGGTGTCGGCCCACGACGCCAACTCGTCCCTGTCCGTGGACCGCTTCTACTCGGACGAGCGCGACGAGCTGCCGTGGGACCCGCTCAACCCGAGCGGCGGCAAAGATTCCATCTGGAACTACCACGTCTGGACTGACGTCTGGATGGCGCGCCTCGACCTCCCCAGCGGCTACGGCGGCTGGCAGGCCTGCGACGCCACGCCCCAGGAGACGTCTGATAGTGAGTTGAACGGCCCGTACAGTGTCGCGCCGCCCCGCCTCGGCCCCGCCTTGGCCCCGCCGCAGCACGGTCGTTTGGCCGCTTCGTCTCTCTCGCTCTCAAGGGACGCCCCATGAGTGCGACAGAGACGGAGCGCAAGTTGTTTTATCTGGGCGCCGCCACGACACGGCTCGTCCGGTTCGTCACCGTGTCCTTGTGTCGCTCCGCCAGGTTTCTACCAGTGCGGGCCCGCCTCCCTGGAGGCCATCCGTCGCGGCGAGGTGGGCCTCAAGTACGACGTGCCCTTCATGTTGGCCTCCGTCAATGCAGACGTCATCCGCTGGCTGGAGGACCCCGGCAGCGACCTCGGCTTCACGCGCATCGACTCCAACAAGTATCAGTGAGTGCGAACCTCGGGGGCAGAGGGCAGGGACCGCCGGTCTCGCGTAAATAACAAGGGGAGGAAGGGAGGAAGGGAGGGAGGGAGGGAGGGAGGGAGGGAGGGAGGGAGGGAGGGAGGGTCAGGGTGAAAGGCAGGGACGGAGGGAAAGAGTAAAACACACACAGGTTAATTTTTTTTTCTTTTTTTTTTCGAAATTTCCCCGCGTCTTTGACGATTTTTCTTTTGCCCCCCGTAGCATCGGCCGGAGGATTCTAACCAAGGCCCCGTGGATCTTCGACCCGCTCGGCGACGAGGACTGCGACGACATCATCGACCAGTACAAGGCACCCGAGGGTGAGAAAGAGAGAGACAGAGTCTTTGGGCTTCAAGGAGACGGGGCGCCTTGCGGGTAGGCAACACCTCCGCCACGCCGCGCTGCGCTGCGTGGCGGTACTGCCTACCCCGCCATCAGCAGGCGCTCCGCTCCGGGGGCCGTTTTACAGTGGCGACCCAAAGGTCACGCTAAAGCAAGTCCCTGCGCTCCCTCTGCTCCCAGGGACGAACATGGAGCGCATCTCGCTGCTCAACGCGGTGCGGGGCAGCGCGCGCGCCAAGCGGTTCTACGAGGTGCCGCCGCCTGAGTACGAGGACATCAGCTTCCGGCTGCACGACCTGGACAAGGTGCAGATCGGGGAGCCGTTCGCAGTGGAGGTCCACATCGAGGTGAGGCAAGAAGCGGAAAGGAGAGCCCAGTAAACCCATTACGAGTTTGACGGCCAGGCCGAGGGCCAGGCGGCGCTGTTGTGCCGCCGCTTTTTGTCCGCTTATGTCCATCGCGTGTTCTCGTGGCGCAAAGAATGGGAGCGCGTCGCCAAAAAAAGGGGATGAGATGATGGCCGCGCGGCGATCGCCCAGTGTGCCCGACCGCCCGGCCCGCCCGTCCGCACCTCGCCTCTCCCAGCCTCTCCTCGCTCGCACGCCGGCCGAGTCCGGCCGAGTCCGGGCGAGTCCGGGCGCCAAGCCGCGCCAAGGCGCGCCAAGCGTGCCAGAGCACTTTTCTTTATTGGCCACCCTTCCTGCTCTTGGCTTCGCAGCTTCGCAGCTTCGCACTCTTACATCGGTCTGCTCAAGATCAAAGCCACGTCCGCCGTGTCTCCGGACCCCGACCGCCGACCCCCAACCCCAACCCCCAACCCCAACCCCACCCCGCCGCGACCGACAACCGGTATCTCGGGCGAGATCGCGTTCCCACAATCTCCTCCAAGCACCCCACCAACTCGGCCAGCCGACGGCCAGCGGTTCTTACTGCCAAGAGGGGTGAAAGGACGTCATTTTTTCCTTTTACAGATGGCGCGACTCTGTGTGTGTGCGAGCGAAGGGTTACAATAGCGCGAGGGACGGGAGGGGAGGCTTCACCAAGTCTTCGCCTGTGATAGCGATAAAACGGCCGCGATTATGCCGGGGACACCAAACACACTTTCCAGCTCAACATTGCTCCACATGATTGTTATTTCGCTTGGCTGCAAGAAAAGCCGTCATGTTTTTTTTTTTCTCTCCCTTGCGATTCCAGAACCATTCTGGGGAGGAGCGCGTCGTCAAGGCGGCGCTGTCGTCGGCCTCCGTCTACTACACTGGTGTCAAGGCGCACATCGTGAAGAAGGCCAGCGGGACGTTCGCCGTCCAGCCCTACTCCAGTGAGCAATTAATTAATAGCAACTGCCTCTTATATATATTGCCCATCGTTTTTCACTTGGCAACCCTCTGCAAAAGGAAATTATTCAGACCATTCTTTTTAAAAAAATAGTTTTTCTGCCTTTCTTTTTGTTGACATGAATTCCTTCGCTAGTATTCCAGAACAGTTATGCGACACTCCAATGAATGTGAAAACTGACACATTTTTGGGCGCGTGACAATTTGAATCGAAGTGATCAGAATAGATTTGGCTGATCGGTCACATTTATTTAAATTTATTTGAAATGTGACACTAGCAACGTGCCTAGCTTTTACGCTCCTTTAAATGTGACAGCTAAAATGCATATTTGGGTGTTATAATTAGAACTGAACTGAGCGATACACATTGATCAAAAGACCAGTCACCAGAAAGCAGCTATCTAGGCTTACGTAAGCACTGAGATGTGAAACAAAACCAGCAAATTCATAAAACTAAAAAATTGCAGACCGACTTCGCTTCCAAATGAGTTTTCAAGCTGGCGTTTCTTTGAAACCCAGTTGCTTCAGTTCTGTGTACTCACCTTAGCAACTGTTACACCCAATCTGAAGAAATTTGTGGACCAGGTGACCGACTGCTCCTTGCAGTCTCACATTTTCAATAATCCAACACTTTGAATTGTCCAACGGCAGCCTCGAGATTGAAGGTTAGCAGCTGATAAACTTGCATTCCAAGCTGCACTGAGCGGCGCGAAGTCCATCTGAGAATCCAACTGATGTTTCACGAATGTTTTCCAAAAAGCCGGCGATTCGCTAACAGTCGTCATCACAGAAAACTACACAGAAATATAATTATCTGACGCCCTCACTACTGATTTTCAACACAACAAAAACAAACGGCCATATAGGCGCCAACACCGTTCCACTGATAAACCGCCACTTCAGCTAAATAGAGAGAAGAACAAAAGTAACGGAACGGAAAACAGTTGGTTCTCCGGTATGAGAAATTGACATTGCGTCATCTTTGTTGTGTTGTTGTTCAGTCGTCCATAAGTTAACGATCGCACTGGGAGTTAAAACAGCTGGTTTAGCGAAATGAAGGACAAATAAGGATTGACAAGTCGTGATCAGACTATCTTTAATGTCGGTTTTCGTGTTGAAAACGTCGCGTGACTTTATTTTACGTGTATATGTGGAAAAATGGTGGTGTCCGGCTACCTAACCTCTACACTGCGTTTCTGAATGACTTGTTTCAATCAATAGGACTGGCCAGCCCACTTTGTCTTGTCGCCCCGAAGTTCAAACTGAGTTGCACGTTGATGTCGACCTAATTTCCTCTTTGTTGTCCGCCAGCTGACGTTCTCAGACTGTCCGTGGACCCGGAGGAATACGCCGAGAAACTCGTCGAGTACAACAACATGAAGATCTTCGCGCTGGCCAGCGTTGAGGGCACGAAGCAGACCTGGGCGGCGGAGGACGACTTCCAGGTCATGGTGCCCGTCCTCAACATAACGGTGCGTTCGCGCTTGCAAATAGCGCCACGGCTGGCCCCGGCCGGCCATGGCCCCGGCTTCAGCTAGTGCTGGGTGTTTACCTTTAAAACTACTCCCGCCGGCCCTCGCTCGCCTCGCTCGCCCGAGTCGGCAGACATGATTACGAAGTCATTTTTCCGCAGTGCAGCAGCACGGGACGCCTGACGTCCACTGACGTCCCGTCCCCCTAAATTAACTTCCTACCTTGCCGTGCCGCTGCGCTGCCGACCGTCTCGCTAATTGAAAACTACAATTCATGTTATTTCAGGTCCAAGACCAGCCGGCCGTGGGCGAGTCCTGCTCCGTCGTGTTTGAATTCCAAAACCCACTCCAACTTGTGCTCACCGACTGCTCGCTCCGGTCCGAGGGGCCTGGGCTGGTCCGCAACTCGGTCCTGGCGTACCGGTACAGTATATAATGCCGGGGATGTGGGGGGAGGGGGCACCGCAGCGGGCGTGGTGGTAGTTCACCGCGGCCAAAGCGCCAATATGCCAGCCGGGAATGACGTCATGATGACGTCATGCGGACAGCGCGGCCCTAATCCTAATGGCACCGTATTGGTGTAGCCACGATATCGTGGCCGAGCGAGCCGGCACCGAAGATGGGCTGTTCATGCGCGCCGCTCGACTTTTTCCCACCTCCGAGCGAGGGCCACGCGCCCCACCCTGCCGCGCCGGCCGCGCCGGCCGCGCCCCGATCGAGTAATCGTGTTGTGGGGAATAACAGTTATTCTTTAGTGGTGATTTCACGATGTGTTTGGCAGGGACGTGATGCCGGGGGAGACGGTCCGCATCGAGCAGCGCATCTGGCCCCAGCGCGCGGGCAATTTGAAACTCGTCGCCGCGTTCAACTCGAGGCAGCTTGTCGACGTCACCGGGAGCATCGCCATCGACGTGGTGGGGTGAACACAAAGCCTTTCTTAGCATGTGTGAGTGGATGTACCTATGAATGTGTATGTATGAATGGATAGGCGTGTAAGCAGAAATAAGAGTGGTTGTTACAGTTTTTTTTATTTTTTTGAAATCATGCAGATATTTTATTCCTGTTTAAATTACGGATTATTTCATAAGACTTGGACAAGACTTACTAGTTAAGTACGCGGGTATTTTTTAAATGTTTCTTTTTATGTCTGTGAACCAGATTCACTGTTCTAGAAAAAGTACAAACCGTGCGTTGTGCATCATTCGTTTTAAATAAATTATAAAATTATTTTTATCAAGCCATGCCGTCATACCTCGTTTACCTGGACTCCCGAACGTTTAAATATCGTAAGGGGTATGGAAAATGCTATCACCTGCAAGGTCATCGAACGCATCATCCAGGATGGCGGTGGGGTCGCAATGGATTTTAAGGAGCATGGCGGCGAGGACGACCACGGGCAGCATGAGGGAGACGGAGGCCACCGTGAGCTTGGAGCACGTGTCGGGGGCTCGGCCGCACACGGGTGTATCGGGCAGAGGCTTGACGGCGGTTCGTCGTGGTGCTCTGGGCGGCGACCGTGGACGCTGTGGCAAGGTTCGCGGCGTGGTGGTGGCCGGCTCAGCGGGCACCCCGCCGTCGGCCGCTGCGTCCCCGAACAGTTCGCCGGACGGGCCCAGCGTGGACGACGCCTCCTTTTTGGCGTCCACGGCCTTGGACATGTCGGCGTCCCCCACGCCGGCCACGACTGGGACGTCGCACAAGACGATGGCGTCGGGAACGGGCGTCTCGGGTGGCGCGGGAACTGGAGGCGGCGTGACCGCTGACGGGACCACCGGTGCCGGGGAGGATCGAACCTCTAACGGAAGTCTCACGTCTGCGGCAGTAGAACGAAAGCAAACAGGAAAAGTATAGCGTTCTTATCCTTTCCTCCTTGGTGAGATTGTTGTTTCAAGTTCCCCACCCTTGACGCGGCCCTCGGCCCACCGCGCCGTGGTCGCCGACGCGGACTTCCTGATGGCGGGCATCGGGTTAGCGCGACGCGGCACCACTAGCCCAGGGACATCCTGGCTGTCCGCACCCAGCAGGTCCATGGAGTGTGACAGCGCCGCCTTTGCAAGGACACACCTCAAACCTCGACCTCATCAGTCACCCTCGCGGCCGGCCAGCCAAGCCAGCCAAGCCAGCCCACCTGGACCTCCTGCATGGTGCGCTCCGATGTGAGGTCGCAGTACACGGCCGCCTCGTCGTCCCCCTCCTCGTCGCCCTGCTCGTCCCCGGGGTCGCGTTTCTGGCCGTGCGTGGCGGCGCCGCCGCCCGCGGCCACGCCGGGGGGCGAGGACGGCGACGTGCTTCGGGGCGAGGCGGCGCGGCACGTCACCTCGTCCACATTGCGGCGGGGCGGGCACGCCGGGCACGCCGGGCACGCCGGGGATGGCGGCGAGGCTTGCTGCCGCAGCTCTTCCGGGCCTATGCCTCGGCCGCCCTCAGACGCCGGGGAAGTTGGCTCGCTCAGCAGGTCGGCTGGACCGCCCCGGAGGCCGCCCCGGAGGCAGCACGGCACACGGCCTCTCCCTGGCCCGGGGCCTCGGCCTCGGCGGGGGACCTGGAATCCAATGATAAGGCGGGGATTGTGCGGCCGCGGCCCGACCCCTCCTCGCCCCGCCGCGCCCTGCCTCACCGGGCCTCGCCCAGAAACAAACCCGTTGCCGGTGCTCCTGAAACGGGCTTAAACCGCCACTATCTTGGGCCGGCGAGCCGGGCCACCCGGCCGTGTGGGCCACCCCTGTGGACGCGTGTGGGCAGAGTGCACGGGCCTGGCGGTGCAGGATGTTGCAGTCATCTCACCTCACTGCTACTCTCCGGGGACGGCGCTGGGTGTGGGTCCTCTCTGGCCTCCCCCGCCCTGCCGCTGCGCGTCCTGTGCGCCCCGAGGGCCCCGAAGGCCGGCCCTGGCCGATGCGTCATGCTGGACGTCGCACTGGGGCCGCTGCTGCGGTGGTAGCAGGAGCAGGCCGCCTCGGCCGCGGCCACGGCAGCCTCCACCTCATCCCAGCCGCAGCCGCCGCAGCCGCCGCAGCCGGCACCACAGGAGTCCCAGTGGTCCCAGTGGACGTGGTGCGGCTCGGCGGTCACCGCCACGCCCGGCACCGCCACCCCCCTGCAGGACTGCATGGCAGGGGTGCCTCGCAGCGAACCGCCCTCCCGGCCTGCCTGCTGGGCCTGGTTAGCTTGGTGGCGCCGGAGCATGGCCTCGAAGGCCGCCTGCAGGTCGAGGCTAGCCGCTCCAGCGTGGTTGCTGCGCCTCAAAACCATGTCAACATTTCAATTTTTGCAAATGATCATTAGAGTGAATCGACGCACATTCGCACTCGCTCACTCGGCGATGCTGCAGTAGGACGACCTCGCCGAGGTGGGCGGGGGCCGCGGGTGCAGCCCTGCAGTGGACCCGGAGGCCTCGCTGCCAATGCTCACACTTGCCTCGCTACCGCGGCTACCCCCTGCGTGAGGGCCCAGCTGCAGGCCGCGGTCCGAAGGGCTGTGGAGATACCCCGCGCTGCGAGAGACTGTCGTGCGGCGAGGGGGCGCTGGGGCCGAAGCGGCGATACTCACGCGCGCGGGGGCAGGGCGGCTGTGCTGGGGGTAGCGCTGCTGGAAGAACTGTTCAGCGGGACCCTCAAGGGCGAGCCGGCCGTTGTTTTCTTAGTCCTCCAACATTGTCAAGAGAGACTTCCTGTTATACGGAATCGGTAAGATTAAACCGCTTGGCATCAGCACTCACTTCAGCTGGATCCCGCCGGGCCTGACGGTAGTCCTGGCGGTCGTCCTGGCCGTGAAGGAGCCCCTCGCGCGCCAGTGTGTGGCCGCAGTCCGCGGGGCCTCCGGCCCGGGCCGGGCGGTGTCAACCTCAACGGCTGCACTGCGCCTGCGGAGCAGAGGCGGCCGTCAGCGACCTAGCCGCGTCGGCGTGCTTTCGGTTGCAAGCCACGCCCACTTACCTCGGCTCACCTGGTCATGGTGGCAGCCGTGCGCACCTTGGCGTGGTGGAGGCCGTGCTCGCCGCCGTCGGCGCTGCCTCGGCCACGCACCCTCTCTCTGACGGCGACCCCCTTTCTTTCTGGTCGCCACACTTTCCATCAGTCAGCAAGTTTTATGTATCTCTTACCCCCATAATATGGTCGTACAGGACTGAGAGACAGCGCTACTGTACCCGGTTCGGATGCAGCCAGCGTGTCGTAATGAATGGATCTCCGTTGCGCTGTGTTTCCATGCATGCCTACCATGTTGCGGGTCGCCCACCGTGGCCGTCGTGGGCCTCGCCGCCGTGCCGGGAGGCTTCAGCCCGCGTGCGGTGCTTGGCCCGGGCGCCTTGGACTTCCGCAGCCACGACAGGACGTCCTTGTTGTCCTCCAGGGCGTGGCGGATGCGCAGGCTGGCGGGTGCCTGCGCCCACCGGCCGGCCAGCACCGCCTGTAGGGCCCAGGGACCGCGGTTCAAACACCATCGCGGTACGGTTTTTGCGTTCGGAATCCTCTGCAGACATCATTACCGGCTCCTGCCAGTCGGCAGTCATGTCCGCGGCCCGCGGGCTGGAAGCCGCCATCGACCAGGACGGCGTCGTGCTTCACATTCAGAGTGTTCAGAGTCGAGCGTCGTTTGGCGCGCACGCCCCCAACTGCTATCCCGCCAGAGCGCTGCCAACATAACCTAGGAAACAATCACCACTGGGCCAACACCGACCGAGTGCAGCCTGTCGTCCCGAAACTAGCTGACCTAAAAAGTGGCAACATCCCCTCTCACGAAAGAAAACGTGCAGACGGTGAGGCAGTCTGTCTGTCTGTAAGCGACAAACCTTTGTCTTTGCTATTTAAAATGGAGTGCGTCGAAAACGCACTTAATCGCATCGCTTGGCCGCCAAATGAGTGTTGCGAAGGCGCTTCGCTTTGCTGGCGTGGCGCGGCGTGGTCGGCGTGGTCTCTGGGTCGCCCGCCCAGCGGCAGCGGCCAGCTGGTAAGGCACGACAAGGCACGGCGGCGTCCCTTCACCTGTTGCGCCGCCGCGACGCGGCCATACCCCACGCCCCGAGGGCCCCTGGGGCGGTGCGCGGAGTATCGGCGCGGGGAGTCCCGGGCCGTGCTGCCTGCAGCGCCCCCTTGCGGCCTAGCGAGGGGATAGCGACGCCATCCCGCCCCTCGGCCTCGGCGCCTCGGCCAGGTAGAGGGAAGGCCCGCGCCACCGTCTCGCTGTCTCGCTCCCACCCGCAGGGAATCCGCGGCGAGACGAGGACAGACGGCGCGTTTCGCTCGGCGCGCGACCCGGGCAGCGTGCGGCGGCCAGTCCCACTGGCGGTCGGTTCGCCGGGCACTCCCCGGCCCCGCGGCCGGCAGTGGCACTCCACCGCCGAACATTATATTTTCGTCTCAGCTGATGGCCAAGGCCGATATTAATATTCCTCGTTTCATGCAGGATTTATGACCCGCAGCGACTGGCCGTATAAAGAAGTGGCGACCGAGTGCTGCCGGCTGGTGGGTTGGCTCGGACAAAAATGCGGGGCTCGGAGCGGGAACACCCGCTTCCTGTTTGCAGCAGGGTTGCCTGGTTCCGGCCGCGGCGGCGCTCACGACGGCCGCGTCGTCGGCGTGGTGAGCCGGCGGCAGGGGCGTGACGTGCTTGGCTTTGCCTCGCGGTTCACTGCGGCACGACGTGGCGCCCAGGAAGGCGATTCAACAAAGTCGCGTGGCTGTGGAGTTGCTGTTGGCAAATACTGCAGCAAATCTCGGGCGCCGCGTCCTGCCGCCGCCCCTGCAGGGCCTGGGGAGGGAAGGGGCGCGCTGTTCCGAAAGTGGCTCGCCGTCCCCGTCGCTCCATGCGGCCGACCTAACGAGACGCTGGAGCTTCGGACGCCGCCCGCCACTGCACCGCGGTGCTGGCCTTTTCGCGGAAAGCAACGCCCTCTGTGTCGCACGCGTCGAGCCGCGGCGAGCGGCCCGCACTCCGGACGCCACCCTGAGTGGCGGGGCAGTGCAGAGCAGTGGCGGAGACGGACACGCGAGCGGGACATTCCACCCGGTAGCCCGCCGCACCCCGCCGCACCCCGCGCTCTGCTGCATGGCGGGGTCCTGGCGGGGCGGGGCGGGGCGGGGTGCGGCGGGGCCATTCCTTGGGCACGCCACCTATATTATAACAATTTTTGAGTCATTACGGTCACCGTTCCGCCCCCGCCCGCCGAGGTAAGAACACAGTGGCGAGGTGTTCCATTCCACTTACGACGGCCCGCTGCTCCAGTTCACAGTGGCGCGGTGCAATGGCGCATTCCGGCGAAGGCCGCGACGACAAGCTGCGTGTTTGTTTGTCCCGAACGCGGCGACGCGGCCGGCGTTAGCCTGGACTGGAGGCGAAGCCAGCCAACCCGACTTGTGTTCTGTTGGACATATTTTTTTCCGCTGAGAACCTTGTCGCAATTTCCCGAAATGACTGCGCCCGCCACACCTGGCGTTTGGATGAGTCAACGTCAGGACGCTTCTCGAACATGCCGCCACCTGTCCGTGTCGTGACCGCGCGCCCCGCCGCGCTGCAGGTCGTGCTGCAGGCCGCGCCGCCCGCCGCAGTGGAGAGCGCGGCCCACGTCGCCAAGTAGTGCAGGCGCATTCGCGGCCCGACCGCCCTAGCGTGCGAAGGCGTTTGCTTGCGCTGCCGATCACGTCATCATCCAACCGAAAAAGGCAAGGGAGAGGTCGCCGATCCGGCGGACGAAAAGCGGGGAAAATCACGTGATGATAATCGTTGCCTTCGGTTTTCAGTTTTCTCTCTGACGATGAAGCTCTCCCTGGTGCTGGTGTTGGCGCTGGCCTGCCTCGCGGCCGCCGGGCCCCACTCCGGGGCCAACGGTGACTCCGGGCCCCTCCACCACAGGCCCCGCCGCTTCCTGCTCGGCTGGGACGCCGCCGACTCTTTCTTCCACAACGTCGCCGCCGAGGTGCACCGGGCCTGGGCCGCGTCGGCCAGGTGGATCAGGCACTTGGTGTTCTGGGCGCGCCACCACCCCGAGAGCAGCACAGTGTACCGCTTGCGGGTGCCCCACGGCGGCGGCGTCGTGGCGGTCATCAACGCCGGCGGCCAGAACGGAGGCGAGCACCACCAGCACGGCGAGCACCACCAGCACGGTGACAAACCCCACCGCCACCACAGCGCCCTTGTCTGGGACGGTAAGAAGCTGTCCTGGCAGCACTCCGACGTCCACAGCAAGAACGACAAGACGGCCTCGGGCAAGTTCGTCACCGTGGCGCACGCGGGCGTCACGCAGAAGCTGCCGCTCGCCCTGCTCGCCAAGTACCTCTCGCACGTGCCCGCCGGCAGCCACATCAACGTGGACATCCGGGGCTCGTCCTGGCACAACCTGCGGATCGTGCTGCGCGTCATCGGCCGCCACGGCGAGAACAAGAAGAAGAGCGTGTCTGTGCTGCTGTCCACCGTGCTGAAGCACATCAAGGAGCACCTCAAGCACCACAAGTCCTCCGAGGCCCACTCCAAGAAGGCGTCCAAGAAGTCGTCCAAGCTGCGCTGGGACGGCCACCAGCTGCAGTGGGCTGGCGTCCACCTCGGCGGCAAGCACGTCCGCCGCCAGCTCCGCGTCACGCAGGGTGGCGTGTCGCAGGTCGTGCCGTTCTCCGTGCTCGCCAAGCACCTCAAGACCATCCCCGCCAACAGCGACATCAGCTTCGAGATCACCGGGCACACGCTGAAGGACCTGCGCGTGCTGCTCCACGTCCACAACGTCCACGGCGTCAAGAAGCACACCATCTCGCTGCTCGTGTCCAAGCTTGTCAAGGAGGCCGAGGCCAGCAAGCACGGCGCCTCCGCTAAGAAGAGCGGCCCGGTGCTGGCCCGCGTCGAGCTCAAGCACCCCAAGAAAAGCAATGAGGGCAAGAAGAAGTACACCGAGTCCGTGCCCGTCGCGCAGGCTCAGCAGGTTTGAGACACGCCACTGTTACTCGTGTCACTTGATGAGAGTATTTTTTAACGCTACATGAGTGCTGACAATACTTTTTAAGACTAATGATGAAGAATAAATGATTTTCTCTCAGCCAGCAGCACGCTTGGTTCGGCAGGGTGACGCCGCCTGCGGAGCGCAGAGTAGGCAACCCGTCCTGCAGCTGCGTTCCGCTGCGCCGAGCTGGCCTACCTTGCAGGCGCGCGTTCCTCTCGCCCCCTCCCTTCCCCCACCTCCATCAGTACCAATTCCAGGGGGCGCGGCGATTGCGGAGACCTCGGCGCCGGTCCGCCCGCGGCCGCGTTTCCGCCGGCAAAGTTGCCGGGACGCAAATCACAATATTCCTCTGCGCGGTGCCGCGGCAGCAGCTCGCGGCCCCCGTGGGCCAACTTCTCACCTGTGGCGCGGCTGGCGCGGCTGGCGAGGCTGGCCTAGGTTAAGGGGCAATTATCCTGGAGCCGTGACGCCTCAGCGTCCCCTGGAGGGCCCTGGAGGGGCATTCCTTTGACCCACCGCACTCTTAAAGCGCCCCGGAGGTCGAAGTAATTCACCCGTTATGCGGCGCGGGGCGCGGCACTGCCGGCGCTGGCGGCAACCGCTGAACCGTCGGCCAGGCTGCAGGCTGGAATCTGGCACTGGAGGCTGACTCGGCATGAGCCTCCCATTTCCCGCTCTTCGTTCCAAAAGCGTGGAAAATGTCAACAATCATTTTCCGAAGATAGGGTTTCAGGGCGCTCGCGTCGCCGCGAAGAAATTTCTTTACACAGCGGATTTACACAACAGCGCCTCGCCCGACGCGTGCGCTGCAGCCCTCCAGGCCTGCATGCCTCGGAGCAGAGATGAATCAAATCATCGCCGCAAGATTGCATCCAGGAAATGCAATCAATGTCGGTGTAATGTTTGCTTGCAAGGGCGGGCCCGGCGGTGTGGGCGCGGTGTGCGGTTGCCGGCCACCCTCCGGCCGCGCCGCCGCGCCACCGCACCGCCGCACCCCACGCTGCACAAACGTTGCGTTAAGCGCCACAAAAGAAGCCTATTTGTGAGCTATTTACTCAGGGATATTTCGATGGCCCGGGGATAGGCGAGGGGAGGGGATAGGCAGGCGGCCCGCCCCGCTCCATAAGGGCGCGGTTTGGTGGTTGGCGTCGCCTAGCCTCGCTCATCCCAGCCGGCCGAGTACACCCCTGGGGACCGCGCTGCGTGCGACTGCGTGGTGGGAGGGCTAGGCGGGGCTGCAGGGATGCACCCGATAAGACGTCGCGGGCCGAAGGTGCCACCCTTACCGTGCTTCGGCGGCGTGCCGCGGGCAGCGCAACCCTTGGAGTGGCTGCCGCACGTTCTGATTGCCTCGTGGGGACAGCCGGTGAGGCGGCAGGGTGTTGCACCCCGACGCGGCCAGGACGTGGCCACCGCCGTCGTCGTCGAGGTCGGCGTGCGTCGTGCTGCCTGCCAGCAGCGAAGCCGTACACAAACAACAACGCACCGACCACTCAGGCGCACAGCAAAAAAAAAAGCAGAAACGGGAAAAAAGTCTTCCGTGTGATGCGAACCTTGGCACGAGCCTAACTGGGTTGTACGGATGACATGGTGCCCCTTCCCCCACCTGTGCCACGGCCAGGACGAGCCCCCTCCCCCTCGCCTTTGCGTTGCGGCGTTGCGTTGCTGGTGGCGTCAACCTGGCGTACAATTGGCTTATGTGCCGAGTGTATTGGGCGAGCAGCGGCCGTGTGGGCCTGGCATGCACACCGTTCGTACCGTTCACTGCACTGGCAGCAGGCATGCCACGCCGCCACGGGCTACCGGTTACTGGCGCAGCAGCAATAGACAAAAACAAAACACTAATAAAGCAAACGGAAATCAGTCCCATCGTAATCAACTGACTGGAACACGGCAGACGGAACAGAGAGACCCGTGTTACCGTGCCTGGGCCGGAGAGTCAATTCATCCAATTTTCCACGGACTTCTCATCATTTTTTTGTACTTAGGGTGTGCGATCCGTACGGCCGACGCGGTCCGATGAGCGCCCTGCTCGTTTTCTCCTTGCCGATGTTGACTCGGGAGTGGCTGGGACGGGCTGGGGTCAGCAGCGATGGGGTTGCGTAAGCACTCGCCGCTCCTAATATGCTCCGCAGGGACCGCGGAGGCGCCGCCAAGACGGGCAGCCGCGATTTACTCTTAGCTGGCAGAACGTCCGGATTATGGTAACGACTAGCCTGGTTTCCGAAAGCCGCTTTCGTCGCTGTCTATCTCGCACGCATGTGGCGTCCTCTGTGGGTGCGAGAGAGACGGCAACGAAGGCGGAGTCAGTGTGCTGCCTCCACCGCGGCGCACTTTCTGGCCGTGGCGGCGGGCATTCCGCGTGGGCGAGGCAGCAGACTGGTTCCGGGAGTACCGTTTGCGTCGCTCTGCCTCTCTCGCACTTCAGGCGCGTCCCGTGTAGGCGCGAGATAGGCAGAGCGACGAAAAGTCGACTCTCGGAATCAGTCTGCAGCCGCGGGCTGCGGGGTAAAAAAGCGAAAGCGATACCACCAGCAGACTGCCTCCGAAGCGATCGCTCTGTCTCTGCCGCACTACTGGGTCGTGCGGGGTAGCGAGAGAGAGAGACAGAGGACTCTCGCCCGGCGGTCGGCGTTAGTTTTCAGCAGCCAATAGTCCCGCATTTTTTGTTTTGTTGGGCGCAGTGGCGGCGGCAGCGGGATGTGAACCTCCGCCACGACATATCCGTTATCGAGAACAGCGTGCCGACAGCGCGGGGAAAACCGACCTGTCATAATACACTCTTCGTCCGCATCGATTATATTCGTTGCAAAGCTCGCTAGCGCCCTCTCTCTCGCACCGCATGGGCTACCGGGGGCTGCCCGAGCTGCCACGCGAGTCGCCATCATTAGGAGCCCGGGCCGCGACGAGAACAAGTTCCGAAACGCGAACAGTGCAAAGCGCGACTCGTTTGTTTTCTTTTTGCGGCCGACCGGGACGTCACCGGCTGCCCCGGGGGGCACAGTGGCCGGCGGTGGCGTCGAACTAATTGAGAGGTTAGGTGTAGGCGGCACAGTGGTGCGCAGTGGTGCCACCCTGACGGCTCATTAATTATTAACGGTAATATGACGGCCAACAGATTACACTTTTATGGAAAGCCTCGAATGGACGAGGAGGTGACGGCTGAGCCCGCCCCGCCCCGCCCCGCCCCGCGGCCCGTAAGGACCCACCTGGACGGCCGCGCTGGCGACAGCCGAGACCCGCGCAACGCGGCCAACGCTGCGGCGTAGTTACTCGCCCGGCCTGCCGGTTCCCACAAGCCACAAGGCGGCGCAAGGCGGCGCAAGGCGGCGGCCGGTATTGGAAGTTGATTCACCGCGACGGAGGGAGGGACGCGGGGACGCGGGGACGCGGACAGACGCAGCGTGTAAACATTTTAATCCATCGATTGGTGGACGCGGTCATAATTACAGCATGCGCCTGCAAACACTTGGAAGGGCGGTGACAGCGCCAGGACCGCGCGGCCTCAGTCCACAAGGCATCTAAAACCGGAACGAAAAATTACTGTACTTAATTTGGGAGTGTCTCTCATAAACTATGCAGTTACTAAGTTCTGTAGGGAAAATATTGAAGATTGTGACTTATAAAAGAGGTCGTGCTGTGCGTGTGGCGTTTGTAGAGCTCGCCGTCACAGAGTGCGGTCCTGAAGTTGGAGCTTCGGTTGTTGCCGCTGCCTGGCCAGGCCTGCCTGCCTCTGCCCGCCCCGATTGACTATGAGACACCCCGTGATTGAGCAGGCAATGATTGGAGGACCGCCATCCATCTGAGCGCGGTGGCGAGGCGACGTGGCGGCAGGGCGATCATACCCCAGTGGGCCCCGCCCCGCCCCGCCGCGGCAGCACAGGGGACACATCAGCGATGCATCAATCGCACCTGTCCGCGCGGGGCCCCTCCAGGCCCCTCCAGGCCCCACGCAGTGCCTGGAGCGCCTTCGGCATTCATCACACCCCACCACCCTGCGGCGCGGTGCGGCGGGGCGCCACTTCCGCTTTTAAACTTCAAAACATTTTTTTGCGAAACTATGGGATGTCATTGCCCGACCGACCTATGGTCGACACGGCACTAAAACATTGGAATAGGCATGTATGTAACGACGAAGTGAGCGGTAAGGGAGAGATCGACACACACTCATGCTCACACACACACACACACGGGGGAGAGAGAGAGAGAGAGAGAGAGAGAGAGAGAGAGAGAGAGAGAGAGAGAGAGAGAGAGAGAGTAAACAACGAGAAGGAAAAGAAAAGGCACATAGTCGCTTGGCAACGGCAAACACGCGACTGAAACGAACGGCCGGTAAATGAGGGGTGCGGACGAACCCGGCCTGCAACGCCGCGCACAGACACGGCGGGATTATACAGTGCGGCTACAAATTGCAGCTGTATGACGACCTCTCCTTTTTTTGCAAGTATTCTTGTGTGTGCATGAGCGGGAAAAAAGTAGGTGATGTGTTGAGAAGCTTGAGTTTATTTCCCTTTCCGGAACGATAAGCCCTCTTCTCGCCCGACGAGTGAAGCGCATAAAGGAGCCTGGAGGAGCAGGCTGCAGGGCGGGGGAGGGGGGAGGAGGCTGTAAGGTAACTAGCTTCTCGAGACGCCGGGATGCGTTCCTGGGGCAGCGCCGCGCAGTATGGAGGGTAAAAGGTTACGAGAGTAGCGGAGCGGCTCCCAGACAGATTTAAGGGAGGAGAGTGGGAGGTAAGGGGGGGAGGGGGAGTGGCATGTCAAGCTGCAGCGCGTTGAGAGTTGCAGTTGCGGCCGTGACAGATAATGCGGCTGCGACAGGCGTGGGCTAGAGAGACAGTTAAGTCTCTCTCCGTTAGAGCGCGTGCGGCAGCGGAGAGTAGTTTTCATCGCTCTGTCTCTCTCGCATCCATGGACCGTCTAGTAAAGGTGAGAGAGACAGAGCGACGAAAGCGACTCTCGGAATCAGTCCGCAGCGGCGGCAGCAGCCGTGGCCTAGAGAGGATATGCGTCTCTTTCTTTTTGGCGGTGAGGTGGAGTGGAGAAGTCTCCCCGGGGAGCGTGGAAGAATGGCGTTCTGTGACGGCAGCCACCGGCGGGACCGCCAAGCCAAGCCTCACCGCCACGGAGCAGCTCGGTGATGTGGTCGCGAGGCCGCGACGCCGCGTCTCACGCCCCGTTTAGTTCGTAATTTCCATTGGGAAGGTCATTTGAGGGGCAGGTCAACTAAAACGGATAAAACAAGTTTTTTTCGGAAGAATTTTTATCCTTTACTTCTATTAATATATTTCGATAACAAATGTGGATTGATCAACTCTTCAGCTGTAAACACTGCAATGATACGTGCCCGCACCCAAAATAAACGGGAAATGAAAATAGCTCTTCTTTAACTGGAAAAGCCGAAGGCGGAAAACAACCACCCTCTCCGAGCAGCAAGCACCCTGAACACACCATCGCTGCAACCTCAACACGCCACCGCCGCCGCGCCCCGCCGCGCCCCGGCGCACCCCGCCCCGCCGCGGCTCGCCGGCCGTGTGGAGGGGGTGGTTTCAACAACAAGAGTGGGCCGGCACCAGCACGTGGTCCGCTCGGCGCGGCGCTACGCGGCGCCGCTCCGCGAGGCCAGTCAGTCGACTGAGGGAGTCAGCCGGGATGGTAAGGGCCTCATGGAGAGCCGCACCGACGCCCCCGCCGGCGCACCGCCTGCTCGCCGCGACCACGCCGCCCCGAGCGCCCCGACGCCACCCTGTTGCGGCCGCTGCGGCCCTTGCGGCGCCCTGCCGTCGCCGACGACGACGTCGTCAGCGGCGCGCTGCCACCACCGGCACCCCACCGCCGCCTGCTGCGGTCTCGGCGGCGTCCTCGGAGTCGCCCTGGTCGCGGCCGTGCTGCTGCAGGTGCTGACGGCGCCCGTCCACGCCGCCAAGAGCCACGTCTTCGAGAAGCCGGCGAAGGGCCCCGGTGAGTGCGACTCCATTCGCCAGACCCTCGTCCAGACCGTCACGGTGGCGGCACTGTCCGTTGCCGCTATCGCTGCCGCGCAGTCCCAGCCGCGCTGAAATTTGTCGGGGTAATCAGTTTAGCATGGCAATGGAAAATGCAAACCACTTGGCGACCCCATTCGCTATTGGCGCGGCTTTCGCGGGCATTCGCGGGGAATAAACAGAGCATGCCACACTCGGCGGTGCTAAAATGTTTTGACAGCTTTCAGCGTGCTTTCCCGCCGCAGGCCGCGGGAGAGTTCCGCGCCGGGTGCCTGCACTCAGTGCCGCCGCGGCCAAGCGACGCTCAGAGAGGGCAGTGCGGGACAGCGCGGGGCAGTGGACTGTCCGATTAATATTCCCCTACCGGTTACTCAGCTACCGGCGTGCGGGGCTGGCGGTGGTCTCGACCTCGTTTCTCGACTGTCCAACTCGGGCCGACTGCCCTAGTGGGATGGCACTCTCGTCTTCACTTGGGGACGGAGTGACCTGCCGTGACGTGCACCGCCAGTGCGGACGCTCGGAATGCGAAGCCGCCACACTGCAAAGCTCTGCGTCGCTACTCGCCGCGAGGCGTTGCCTTTCCTCTGACTTTCCCTGTCCGCCCCACTACATCACTGACACACTTCGAGGCGCGGTGCCGCACTCCTCGGCCGGGTCGTCGATCACTTACCGAGTGCCGCTCACCACCCCAGTGTGGTGGCTGGCGTCGTCTACACTCAGAATGCGAACGCCACAGCGTCAACGGGTGCAGTGCGCGTCCGTGGGTGCAGTTTCTTTCCATAAATTTAGCGGAGGGCATTTTTCCGGAACGGGTAGGCCGTGGAATCTCGATGTGGCCACGTCTGGAGCTGCGTCGACCCAGGTTGAACCGCGCGCTGGCGCCAATAGGCTCCTCGTTGGCAGGCCAGCCCAGGCTCCAGACCGCCCTCCATCGCCTCCTCGCGGTTTGGCGGTTTGGCGCCGTGTCGCCACTGGAACCAGCGCCACCGACGGCCGAGCAATGCAGCCGGCCCGCCAAACTTGTCTCGCGGCGCCGCTGACGAAAAGTCCAACAAAGTTGGAGGATTTGCAGTGTATGGAAAAGTTGGCGAGGGTTGATACGAACGGGCACGCGCCGCGCCGCGCCGCCACTGTAGTGACTGCGCGGTCCCCGTCGGCCATCACAGTGTGTCGGCATGTTGATGGCGCGCGCGAAACGGCGCTGATTTGGTCCCCGAGCGACCCGCCGCCAAGTCCAGGACTCGTTTTCCTGAACCGCCGACGACAACGACGCTTCAGCGAAAGCACCATGGCGATGAATCGAGTCTTATGATTTTGAATTACTTTTCCAAGCATCGTCAAAGTCATGCATATCGCTAGGGTGGTGAAAATGGTCCTTTCTCCAGCACCTTTTCGGAAAGGTTTACAGACCTGCATGCTGCTTAGGTCTACGGCACCCCTGTGCAAACAAACGCGTGGTGCCGCCCCCTCGGGAAGCGCATTTGTAAACTGGCGGGCACGGCCAACCCTGGTGACTCCCCCGGAAGACACTGCGTGCTCGGTCCGACGATCGACTACGCACGGCTCGCCTCTCGGCGTTAACCGCGGTGTGCCTCGATGGGCAAACACTGGTAGGCGTTTAGCTGGGCGTGATGGTGTGTCGTCGGCCTGCCGGGCGTGTTGGGCGTGTCGGGCGGGGCCATCGCGTACCGCGTCCCCGGCAGTCAGGAAGTCACCAACGATCACCACGCCTGATATCGCATCCCAATCTGCCCGCTGAAGTGCCCTGCCCGGCGAGGCGGGGTGGGGCCGCGCGGGGCGGGGCGCATAGGAAGCGAAAGTGCGGAGGGAGAGGGCAGGTTTAAGCTCCCGCAGCGGCCCCTTCCCTAACACCCCTCCTCCCTGTGTCGACTGGTACGACAGCCTCATCTACGCATCCACGCCTCTCGCCGGCCCCGACCAGCCAGAGGACAAGACCAAACACACACACACACACACACGCACACACACACACACAGCTTCTCAAATGATCCTGTAGGCCAGGGGTCTCAGAGTGAGCATGGTTGCGGGCCGCATAGAGAGAGAGAGAAAGGCAAAGAAGAGAGATGGGAGATGGAATAAGTGAGGCGGGGAAGGTGTGACACACCGGACTCGACCCAGCCGCACGGCAGCGGCGACGGCGGCGACCCAGCGCCGCGCTGCCTCGGCCGCACGGGCTGACTGTCCTTGTTCCTCCCATATGACCCTGTGAGTGTGAGAGAGATGCCGGCCAGCCACGGCCAGCCGGCCGGTTGACACGTTTGACAGCTGGGCGACGAGGCAGCGCGCCGCCGCCAGCCGCCGCTGGCCGCCGCTGACTGAGCTTGGACCTGTGCGGCCCGAGTGTGTAGCCCGCCTATCTTCCCCATTGCGGCCTGCTGCGGGCCGTATGGCTCCCGAGCACCGGGCCGGAGCGGCCCGCGGGCTGCCCGTCTGAGACCCCTGCTGTAGGCCTGCTGAAAGCACAGCACTGTCCGCTAAAACTCGAACCGAAACAAATGAAACGTTAACACCCTTGCCCCACTGACTTTTCCCCCACACACCTTTGCTTCGCCAAGCTGCTTGCCCCGATTCAGGTCAGTTCCTTTGCCTCAATACGTGACCCGCTACCCACACACTCGCACGCATCACACACTCCACCCTCCTCGCAACGCGGCTCGACGCGGCCGCACATGCAGACACGTCATGACTTCCGCAGTGGCTCTGCTTTTCTGCCGGAATGACACCGCAGAACGGCTCGGGCATTAATCATGACACCGCGAGGCGGGGCCGGCCCAGGCAGCCCATGCCAGCCCATGCCAGCCCATGCCAGCCCACCAAGTGGCAGTGCGAGGACGGAGGCGTCGCGGACACCTGTCGATGAACGCCATCGCCATCTCGCGCACTCCGCGGCCGCGGCCTCCACCACAAAGACTCTTCTACGCCGTCCAGATCCTTCCAGATCCTTGCAGACCTTCCAGAGGTCGCGGCGCAACATTTGTCACCTCGCAGTGTCGCGCAGGGCGGCAGGGCTGCCGGTGTTGGCCGTGACGTTCCGCGCGAAAGCAGTGCGAAGCGGTGCGTAGCGCGTCGAGTGGCGATCGCCGAACATGCACGCCGAAGCACGAAACGGCTACCGGCAGTGACAGCGTTGACTGACTGCTGCTGCTCCACGCTCCACACACAGACACGACACACACACACACACACACACACACACACACACACACACACACACACACACACACACACCGGAGGGGTGGCGCACGAATCTGTCATGAGGAGCTGACGCTTCCCTTGCGACACTCATGACTAAGTGTCACGAGCTGGTGTGCACTTTGCCGGTACGGCTCTCGGTATGGGACGTCGATGGGGCCGGGCGTGGGTGCATGGGAGCGTGTGTACGTGTGTGCGTGTGTAGGGGAGGGGAGTGGTCTGCATTGTGGCGTTCGTCCCAGCCAGCGCCTGCGATGCCGAGGGTAGGCCAGCCCGGCGCACGGCCACGCAGCCGGGTTGCCTACCTCACAGGCGGCTCTGCCTGGGCGTGGAAAAGTGGAAATGATGCCAAACCATGACTCCGATAAAACAGTCATAATTCGAAATCAAAATGCCACCAGTGACGTCATTTTGATCTGCAGATTTGACAGTGGCGACGACGGCCTGCTCGTTGTTGGCGGCGTCGCAATCTCGTGCCCTCCCTCCGCGACTAGTGACTGGACGTGACCGAGGTGACAAGTGTCGCCCTGCGGCATGCGCGGCCTGCCACACGTCCTACTCGTCGTCCTTGGCGGGCTGGGCGACGGCGCGCTGGAACGGCGCTGCTGGAACCGCCGCCGGGTACCGAGTCCCCCGCACGCCGCACCCGCGGACCATTGTGACGAGCACGGCCCGTTTGTGTGGGGCTCGTCACCATTTTCGGCGAGGATTTCTTGTTCGCCGCGCAGCGATTTGGCGAGTTCATTGTGCCCCACGAATCGGCAGGCGACGCGCGTCACGGGCGGCCGCCTTGGTGGCGGTCTTCGAGGCCGTCTTGGTGACGGCGGTCGTCGCGGAACACGCCCTACACTGTCACCCTGCCATCCCGGGGCCCATAAAAAAGGAAGCCTGTCTTAGTTGAGCAACACAATTTAGATGTCGGCCGCGCGGTGGCGTTCGAGCCACCGTCTGCGCACGCGCGACGCGTCTGTGTGAGTCCGCGTGTGTGTGCGAGAACCCGCGTTCGGTAGACCCCAAGGTTTATGGCGAAGAAAGTTTGGCCGGCGGCTGGCAATCTTGTGGCGAGTCGCCCCGCCACAGGGGCTGGCCCAGCCGCCCGCAGGGCAGGCCGCAGGCCCATCCTGGAACGGGACCCGCCGCCGCGTCCGGGGCGGTCCGAGGCCGTCAGCAGCTGGGACGGCGGGCAGACGGACAGACTGACAAAATTGATGCCCACCTCGGCTAAGTACTTGAAACCCGACGGCCGGCAGCCGGCAGGGTAGGGTGTGGGCAGGGAGATCCTGGTCGGTAAACCAGGTGCTCCACAACAATGCCGCCCTCCCGGTCGGCTGCCGTCGACCTGTGTGGCGCTCGCCATGCTCGCCATCGCTTACGTGACACCCGTCATTGCTCACGATTATCAGGGGGAGTGTCATCGCCCCGCCCGCTGCACGCGGGGCCTGGGCGCCGCACCGTGCCGTGCCGTACCGGTCCGTAAACTGGTTTTACACGCGTCCGCGACACGCACGCTCTGTCGCGCACCGTCGCGCTCTGTCGCTATCCGCCGGAAATTGAGCCGTCTGAGGCCGGATGCGATTCTTTGTGCGTTCCGCGCTGCGCGTTCGGGGCTGGGCGGGGCTGGCCGGGCGGGGCGCAGCAACCTGTGCAGCGGTGCCGCGACGCGCAGCGTGATGCGCCGCGTGACGCGCTTCCAGCGCTTCCAGCCTGGAAGCGGAACAAGCTGCCATAAATCTGGACAGGGCGTCCTCACTGGTGCGTGCAGAAGCGCCAACTTGCCTGCATAATCTGATACGCGAGGGGCGAAAAAGAGTGTTGCCGGTTTTTGAACCCGCGTCCCGGGATGTTTCTAACACGCTCATCATCTGCAGTCACCCCCACCCCGTCGCTGTCTCTCCCCCTCGCAGCGATGACACAATTGGATCGAGCGCCAACAGGTGCATGAAACATCCCAAACGTTTGCAGTTCCCCTCGCAAGCAGCACCAGGGTGGAGGAAAAAAATGAAAAGAGAAGGGGAGTGTATGACGACGTCATCTCCATCTCCCTCTCTCCCTCCTTGGCGTTTTGCTGTTTGCTATGCAAATGTGTCTCATCCAATATCCGACTGACGGAGTTCTGCCCTCGAGCGACGTATGGCCGTATTGTGGTAAGCGTGAAAACGTCTCGCCAAGCACCTCGGCCGTGTCGGCCGCGTCGGCCGCGTCTCCCTGGGCGCCAGTCCTCCCTTTGTCTGTCTCGAGACCCATCTCATCCCTCGCTCACACGAGCGCGCGCGGTATATTTTATTGAAACGGAAAAATATATGATCCTGCCATTCCGCGTTTCAACATCTCGTAGCACAAACACAAACACTTGAGCGCGGAGGGGAGACGGCGACGACGGCGCGGGCTGATGGACTAGCGGCAGATATTGGTTTCGGGCCTCAACTAGCGCCACTCGTACGCCTTTACTTTCCCGCCACTCTTAATCTCTTTTTCTTGGTGGGTGCGCGAGCGTGTGTGTGTATGTCTATCTTTGTTGCCGCGATTGGCGGCCTTGCCTTGGCTGCCGTAACGAGGCGGGCCTTGGCGCTGCACCGCCCTGCAGACGCTCTGTCTCTCTCGCACTCATGGCGCGAACCGTGCAGGTGCGACAGAGCGACGACTCTCAGTCCGCTGCACCGCGCTGGGACCTCGGCTGGGACAGGCCAGACAGGGATGCCGACGTCGCGCCGAATAAGTATTTCCAGGGCTAACGGCCGCTGCACACGCGAGGGCCGCGGCGGCCGCGGCGTCGTACACACGGAGGCGTTGTCGCGTCCCCGCCGTCGCGCGCCTTTCGATTGGCACCGACGTTGCCTGCGGAAGGAGGAAGCCGCAGCCAAGACGCCAACGTTTGAAAAAAAAAGGAAAAGAAGAAGAGAGGAAAGTGAGCGGGAAAAAAGTCGGTCAGGTTGATGCAGGTATTCGAACCTAACATCATCTGACTTCCGGGCGAGGGGACGCGCGAGACCACTCGGCTATCACAACACGGTCAGCGCGTCGCGCCAACGCCATATTGACTTTCACGCGGGGCGACGGCGGCGATGCACTTGTGCAAATGAGACTGGCGACGTATTTCAACGCAACGATGTGTGCGGTCCAGGTCAGCGGGCCGCGCTGGCTGGAGTCGGGATCGGGCGGCAGGGGTGGCGGGGGTGGCGGGGGCGGCGGGGCCTCAAATCGGCCGAACGACAACATGCCCGTTATGGCATTGTGGCATCGGGGCCAGCGCCGTGCTGGCTGCTGGACCGTCCATCCAATTTCTGGCCTTTTCGAGTCAACTGTTATGCTGCTGGCGGAGCCGCTGGCCGAGCCGCTGCCGCCCAGTGCGTCGCCAGTCGTCGGGCCGCCGCGGTCGAACGGCCGCGTTTCCGTCAACAGCCATATTCATGCTGCACAAACAGTGCTGATGGGGGCGTTTTAAACGAGTTACTCTCCTCCTCCACCCGGCGGGCCAGGGGCATGGCCAGCCCCATGGCCAGGCCGGACTGCCGAATGCAGGGTCCCTCCCCCGCCCCTGCCTGCGCCCCACTTCCGGGGCACACGGCGGCACACGGTCGCTTCAGGCACATTTACCGGCCGGGGGCACTCTCACACCGCGCGGCCTGCTTTGGGCTTTTGCAGCCGATTGCTCCAAATATTCATACACGCGAGCCACCGAGTGCTCCGCCGCAGCAGCGGCCCGCGGGATCTGTTGCGGTCGCTAAAAGCCGCACATGAAAGAATTAAAATTTCAATTTTATTTTTAAATTGGAAATACGAACCGGTTGTGTGCCCAAAGCGGGCCTGTTGCGTGGACCGCATTCAAAAACCCGCCAAGCGCGCGGCAAGAACTGGCGTCCGTTTTTGCGGCGCGGATGGCAGCGGCACAATCAGCCGAACGACGCGAACGACGCGGACGGCGTTTAAAAATAAAAATGATGATTAATAAAAGGCAACAAACTGCTGGTAACACAAACAACACGCGTGGCGCCCGTCGGGCCGTCGCGCCACGGCAGGCCTGGGCAGGCCTGGGCAGGTCGGGCTTAGCACGGCACGGCTCGCAACGGCCCGGTGCAGCGAGAGCCCTGATTTTGTTGACTCAACCAGCTGACGCGTTTTGGCGGGTGTTGGCGGTGCTGCCCCGTGTCATCACAGAACGCGCCCCTCATAAAAAAACAGAATAACACAAAAGTTGGCCGGAAAAATTAAACAAATTCCCGGACACGGCGAAACAAACACATACACACGGAAACACACACACACACACACACGCTCTCACACGAGAACTCTTATACGACCGTTGGCGTCTTCCACCCTGCATTTTACTCCCACCCTTTTCTTTTTCTGTTGATGTTGTTGTTTATCTGGCATCTGGTTTACGACCACAAAATAAGTTTCCTCCCCTGCAATTGCACTGGCTTGACATGCGGCTGTCTCGTCACAACTACTCATTTTCTGGAGCGTAATAATATGGACGATAAAAAGAAGAACAATTTTCCAGACGGAACGTGAGAGACACACGTAAAGAGCGGTCGTCTGGTGACGGGGTGACACCCACAGGCGGATTCCGAGCAGCGGTGCAGCGTCCCGTGGGAGCGAGAGAGAAAGTTCAGCCTGTCGATGTGACTTGTCCGGTTGTCGTAATCTGAGGCGGACTCGGCCACCACCCTATCGCCATACCGAAAATGGAGATTCTTGCCGCCCGTTACGACTGGCTTGCCCTCCTTGCCTGTCGCTACCGTCGCGTGGCCGCGGCGCGGCACGGCACGGCACGGCACGGCACGGCTCGGCACCGGCGTCGCTTGATGCGTCGCTTGACGGGCCCGTGTCCTGAAACAACAGCTGGCAAGGCCATAATGACTTAGGAGGGCAGGCACGACGAGTCGCTGCCACAAAATTGCCAACGGCTGCGGAGAAAGCAAACAAAAAAGTAAACATGTTTCGCTTCACTTTTGTGCCGCGACGAGCCCTGCTTATCATAATGCTTCATTGAGGTGCGCGACGAACGCGCGGCACGGCGCCCAGCAGGTGGACCGCGCGGCCTGCCGCCTCTGTTCGCGCGCCGCGATATTTACCCCCTTAAGTCATTTAAAGCCGGGCAACGCGCGGCCGGCTAAGCCCACTTTACGGCAGGGAGGGGGAGGGGGCGGTGCCGGCAGTGCGGCGCCCGGTGGCGGCCGGTGGCGGCCGGCCATTGGCGACGACGCGATTCATTAAACCGGGCCAGCGTGCCGGGCTTTCACCTCGCACGCACACCCACACACTCGCACTGCACACACAGGGCGGCACGCGGCCATGCCGCCACAGCTGTTGTTCCTGCGGCCCGCGGCATGGCATGCCGCATGGCGACGCTGCGTGGGAGATCTTGACGCGGGGGCGCCGCCGTCATCGAACTGACGGCGTTCGGACAGTGCACCGCCTGCACCGCACCGACCGCACCCGTGGGACGGGCTACCCGTCGCGACAGGTGCACATCGACCCCCCTTTCAATAAGGCACAACCTATTTGGATGGCAAAGTTTCCAAGGCCGGCCGGCCCAGCGGTCCCCCACTTCCCGCCGCCCAACCCCACCCCGCCGCACCCCGCCTCGCACGCAACACGCCGTGATCATCATTAGATGCCTGACCCACTTCCATGGCAAGCGCAACGGAATGCAAAATTCCTGCCAAAAGCGGCGGGGACGGACGGCGTCAGGCAGCCTACCCGTACAGAAAAAGCGGAACATGGGGGAAGGAAAGAACAGCGACCGAGCCGGAAGCGGAAGTCCGCGCGGGAGACGGCCGGGCCGCGGTCTTGTGATCTGCGTTTCCCTGCTCCGCGCCGGAGGGGTGCTGGATGCGTGTGATCGGCCACCCGCCCCGCCACGCCCCGCCCCGCCCCGCCCCGCCCCGGCTCACGCGCAGCCCGTCATAAGAAGCTACGAGCGTTGCAAATCAGCCCGAAGTGCTTCTATCCCCCATGGAAATGATTATAATTTTTTTTATATAATACATATAAACGTCGTATAACTTGCGTGTTTTTTACAGACTTTTTATAAAAGGTTTATTTGTTTTGTACAAAACCATTATAAATCTGCTTATATTTGGATATAAAATCTTCTTAAATGGGGGGAAAATATGAAGAACGTATATTGTGAGTTATATTTGAAGTATAAGATCAATTTTAAATGGGTTATAATTGAGTGTATAAAATATAAACGCAGTTATAAACGAGTAAGATTAGGTAATTATAACTTTGTTTTACAAACCTTTTGGTTCAAAGTATATAAACAAGTTATTTCTTAACTACATTTAAAATATCGTAGATTTATGTGACTGAAAACAATGTCACCATAAATAGTGGATTTATAACTGACGTTTTAACTGCGTATAAGGTGTGTTGTACTTTGGCGACACCTATACCTAATGTACCATACCATCCATGTATATGGAATATAATCGTTTTATAGGCACAAAGATAAACGAGATTATTACTCTTCCGTGTGTAAATTAAATGTAGAAAAGTGACACTTTATAATTTGTTTATAAAATTTATGAACAACGCCGACAGATGGCGTTAGTGTCGCTCCTCAGCTATTTTCTCCGAAATTTGGCCCTCCTTCCACTAGGAAGTGACTAGAATGTTCAAAATAGGTGTCATATTGAAGAACATGATGGGACTAATGTTTTAAGTGCAGCGCGGCATCAACAGGCCGATGCACACCTATGCTATTGAGCGTTGTCATTATTCTCTCGCATGTGGCTAGCAGTTGGAGTTTACTTAGGTATCGGGGACTCCACGACTAGAGTCTGGGGTCTCCCCTATGGGGAGTTGAGCGGGAGGAATTTTTGATACCCACTCCATGGTTGTGCTGAGGCATGGCCGGGAGAGAGGGTGAATGTAGGCCTTGAGAACATGGCCACTGCCTCCTAACATGAGCAAACTACTTACTGCCTTGGTAGAGAATTTAGTAATTATAAACCGAATATATTGCTTTTAACCCAACATTATAATGTGCCACTATATTTCTTTTATAAATGAAATATAATATTTGGCCAATTCTTTGTAAAAACTTTATATCTGAATTATATATTTTTATAAAATGTTTCTATGTCTTTGTTTCTGATATATAATATTGATATAATTAGATATATTGTTTTTATACGTGTCATGTATCAAACTTATAAATGCAGAATGTTTCACATTATAACAATTTTATATTGTTATTACATGACGTATATAAATCAAATTATAATTATTTCCATGGGGGGCAGTCCGCCCGACTGCCTTCCTGTCCGGTCCGGCCGGCCCAGCCAGACCCGGGCAGGCATCGCCCTGCCCCTTGCCCTGCTGCTGGCCCCCCTGGCCCCGCTCCTCGCGGACGGACAACGAGGCCCCGTCCGCGGTGCCCACGCCGACCAGTGGCCGATACACGCGTTGTTTTCCATTTTGAAGCGCCGGCTTCACTAATGCGTGTGTCGACACAGGCGCGGCCGGGCGCGGCCATCGGAATGGACAAGCTAGTGCCTTTGCCGGCATGCACTCTGCCGCGCGCGTCAGTCCCGCTCCGCTTCACAGCCCTTCCCCTTTTCGGGCCGCGCGTCCATGATGTTTGGCCCGCCATGCGACTAAAATCGAGAGCGAGATAAGAACATGGAGCACGCTACTGTGCACGAGCAGCGAGTCTGTGAGTATGGATCAATGTGTGTGTGTGTGAATGGGTGTGTCTTGTGCGAGGCAGGGGCCTCAAGAGTCAAAGAGAGAGAGATTGAAAAAGGAGGCCAGGGGGAAAGAGCTGGGGATGGGGTGAGCGCTGTTGAATTAGCAAAATAACAAGTTGATTGAGAAGCCAAATCCCCTCCTCTTGCTTCACAGACTACACTAATCTCTCGTCCTCATCATCGCATCCTGCACTGCGGTCCCTCAGCCTTATGCAGTGTTATTACCCTCATAATCCACATCACCCTAAGCCGCCTCCATCTCTATGATAAGGTGACACCCAGCTAGGCCGCATCACACCCTCGGAATCTTAGTCGCCTCTGTGTGCGTGTGTGTGTGCACCCCAATCTCAACTGCGCCCCGTCTGGAGGCGATGCGGCCCTCCAAGTGGTCTAGGGAGAGGTTCGGGTCCCGTGTCGGGTAAGACCCCACTACGGCCCCACCGGGGCTCCGCGCTCCGCGCTGGCCCATTGGAGAGGGGGGCGGGGGTGCTTGCGGCCAACCGAGGAGGTCGCAGTTTGCGGCTCAGCCTACTTGGCCACGACACTGGGTCGCGGGTCCCGTTGGGTCCGGACGACCGGCCGGCGAGGGCGACACCTCTCAGCACCGTGAGCTGACGGCGTTTTAAATCTTTGGCTCTCGCTGGTTGCCGTCTATCTGACGCGGATGATCGGACCGGCAAAAACAGGTGTTGCTGCGGAAATTAAATCTCGGTTTGTGACGCCCTGTTTCCGGTATGGACCCTTTGCTGTGGGGGAGGGTGGCCTTATCGAGAGTGGAGGGGTGGGGAGGGGAGGGTTGCCCAGCAGGCAGACGCACGGGTCGACCAGCCAGACCGCCACGCCTGCGGCTTCAGAGTAACACAGGTGTAAATGGGATCAGGATTTTCTGATCACCTAGCGCTGATCACTTACTGGATCAGAAAATAGAGGATCAGAAAAAAACCTGATGCTTTTTCGAACACCTTTTCTGATGTTTTTTATCCTGATTCCTGATCACGTTTCTGATCAGCGTGGCTCTGATCACCTCGGGTCTGATCACCACTGGAGTAGAATCAGAAATTGTATTATCAGAAATGTAACGATATCTGACTCAGGATATTTTCACGACCATGAAAGATACGGAGATGAGGCAAACGGCTCTAGGGGGTCGAAACTGAGTCCGATCCAATTCTGCAATCCGTTTTACGCTAGCTCGCCATCAGCTCTCAAAATGCCAGAAGATATGGTCTAAATTTCATGACCTTGAAAATGCCCTAGCCAAATGTCGCGAACATATCGCTCACCAAATTTGAAACCAAAATTCCGAAAACTTTCTGTTTTACAGGCATCTAGATTTTTGAGACATCACGATTTTCTGATAGTTTTGCATGTTATCAGAATGTCTATGTTTTCTGATGACTCTATTCTGATCACTGTCTGATCACTTTTCGGATCAGAAATTTTCCCTGATCACTTACTAGCGATCAGACTTTTTCTCTGATCATTTCACAGTTATCAGAAATTCTTGTAATTCTGATGCCAATTTTTCTGATAGTGCACCAATGATCAGAAAATCCCAAATTTTATCAGAAAAATGGGTAAATGATCAGAAGATCCTGATCCCATTTACACCTGTGAAATTTCCTTAATAAAGGATTATCCCAAAATTAAACAACAACCTCCATGCATTCCGTTGTCACTTTTTATTCGAAAATTAGAATAAACTTGTTTTTATTTAGCAAGCAGGCCGCGTCTGGGTTTTCTGCGTGCAGGCGCGCCCTGCGCGTGCGGGTGTGGTGGGGTGTTTCTAGTTTTTTTTTACAGCGATCTCCCCTCAGCGAGTGGGCCGAGTCGGGCCCATATCAATGAGGACGCATGCCTTCGGACGGCACTTACTTCGCTCGCCTCTGACGTTTAGGGCCTCGGCTGGGAGCCAGGGCCGGGGAGCGAGGCTGGCGGGGGTGGCAGGGAGCGGGCGAGGGTCACCGCATCCCAATCCAAGACACCCTCCCCGGCTCCTCCGTGTTTGTCCAGCCAGTCCCTCCGCTAGCCCGCTTGCCCCTAGAGGTCTCCGCGTCAGGCGTTAGCACGGACGAAGACCGCCGGCCTTGTCCTTGGCCGAGATGCGACCCTCTGGCTTTGCCGCCGTGGCTCATTCAGAAAAAAATAATGTTTTCGTCGCTCTCTTGCACTTATGGGGCGTTCCGCGGGGGTGAGGGAGAGAGGCAGCGACTGGGTAGAATCAGACTACTGCCGGGTTGGTGGTCGAAGCCTTATTTCGAGCCCGGGCCTCTTACCATCCGCCCCCACGTAGGACTACAACTCTCGCCATGCATGTGCCCCAAGGGGTGCTAAGAACCGCCCCTCTCTCCCCGGTCCTTGGGGCGCCTTCCCCCTCCACCGCCTTCTCGGCGGCACCCTCACCGTAAATTTGGAAGATATGTCCCCGGCGCGGCCCGGCGCGGTGGGCCCTGCTCTTAATTGCGAACCACCTGGTAGCGAACAGCGATGCGTATACCTCGCCATCGAAGGACGCCGGAGTGCAGAGAACATCCCATGTGGCGAGAAGTCAAAACTTGCGACGACGTGCATGCTGGCCGACGCGACGGACTGTGGCATGTGTCTCTCTCCAGTGCCGTGAACCCAGTCGAGGGCTTAGCGATTCAGCGGCCGTGGCTGGTGTGGCGGTCTATGCGTCAGGCTGTCAGACAGTGAAGGGGGGAGAGGGGAGGGGCACCCCCGACCGCATCCAGCAGCCAGCGGTCGGTCGAGCCGAGAGTGAAAAGGCGGGTCGGGACGCATCCCGTGAGACAACCGCCAAAGAGGTGGGAATGGCCGTGTTGGAGCATGGACGCCGCAGGAAAACAGGGTTCGAGGTTCGAGGACTTGCTCATTTTTTCTGCGTGAAACTTCACACGGCACGGAGACAAATGTTTGGTGAAAATATTGACCACTGACGGTATTGTGAGGCTCTGTGATGCCTTTCTGACGGACACTGACGCTATTCGACGCGACCAGGTTTCTTGAGACGTACCCGGAAGTGTGGCGTCCTCAGGCCCCGCTTCATTACCGCTACACTCGAAGGCCGTGATTTCCCCGCCTGACACGGAGACGCGAATCAATAAGGCGGGGGACGATGAGGAAGCATGGCATCGAGGGCCGCGGAGGGGCGGTCCGGGGGCGGGCCGGGGGCGGCGTGAATGGCCGACCTACGTCCAGGCAGTCTGCGTGGCCGTCTGTTTGTCCACGTCAGGCAAACAGACATTACATGTGTGTTCGCCAGCTGTTAC
Source organism: Thrips palmi (assembly GCF_012932325.1). Classification (NCBI taxonomy): domain Eukaryota; kingdom Metazoa; phylum Arthropoda; class Insecta; order Thysanoptera; family Thripidae; genus Thrips; species Thrips palmi. The sequence continues at coordinate 10,482,191 of NW_023144621.1, read as the reverse complement.
CAGCCCACAGTCAACAAGATGCACGGGGGAAGGCGCTGCACTGCGCTGCAGTGCGCTGCGCCGCTCGGCAGATGCGGCGGGCAATATCTGGACACAAAGGCGGAACGGGACGCAGAGCCGAGACCTGGCAGTCGCTGGAAACGCGCCGCGGTGAAGGCGAGGCCGTGGAGGGTGCACCGCTCGGGCGTTGGACTCGGGCGGGGCGACGACGTCGAGGGTTTATCGATGGCCATAACAGCTGTTTCCTTCGTGGAATAAACCATGTAGGATCAGTCACAATAACAGGCGAGGAAGACCCCCATGAAATGGCGGGAGGGGCCGCAACTACTGGAGAAATGAGGGACGGGCGGCGAGCTGATCTGGAGGCCCGACACGCCAGCCACGCCAGCCACGCCACCGTGGGCCGAAGGGCCGTAGGGCCGCGGCAGAACCGTAACCTTGCCGGACTAGGGCGCCCCTTGTTTTCGCTTGCGCCTGAATGCTTTTTGATCCCGGCATCCCGGCCGCCGCTGCTGAGGAGCCTGAGCACTCTATCCACCCTAAATCAAAGCGCAGCCTCGGCGAAGCCTTGGCGCACCCACCCCTCCTTACCGATTCCCCCTCGGCATGACTAGACAAAACGGCTCCCCGCCCGGCCTGGCGTTGCCTGGCATTGCCTGCCGCCGCCTGGACAGGGCGGCTTCCCTGGAGTGCCCCTCCAGGCACTCTCTCCAGTCTCTCCTCGTATGGGGTCTTTCCATTCAGTTCGTGTCGCATTTCGGCGAGCCGCTGGAGTGGCTGAGGCCGTCATCGCCTTACGCGTGATCCCTCGCCCGAGGCCCTCGTCGTCTCCTCTATCTTGTTTTTCACGGTTTGCGGCGGTAGAACCGAACTAAGTCGATTGGGGCGACAACAGCGGGCTTTGGCGGGCCAGGCCGGCCCTGCCCCGCCCTGCCCCGTGGTTGCGGCTGTTTGGACAAGTGAGGCCTCAGTCAGCCACCCCGCCCGGGGCCCGGCCCGGCCCGTGTTTGCTTTATTCATGGCTTGTGGCCCCCGCCCCGCCCCGCGCCGTCCTCGCGAGCAGTGTCCCGGCCAGGGCGCCTGGTTACCGTGTTGTACCAGCGCCCTCGCACGCCCCGCCGCGCCCCGCCGCGCCCGCCGCCCCGCCGCGCCCGGGGCTGTTTGGCCGCCCTTACAAGGTGTTACAGTGAATGCAGGACCCGCCTTCCGGTGCGTTCCGGTGCGTTGATCCGGTCGCACCAGCCGCGGCTGCGTGGGCCGGAAAAGGCTGCAGTCGGTGGCCCCGGCCTGCCAGTTCCGGGCCTGGCAGCCCCGCCGCCCGCCCCTCCCCCGCCCCCTCGTCCGCCGCTTTCTCCCGGGACATGACCCTCGACGCATACGGAATCGCAGTCAGTACAGCGCTGTGGCTGTGGCGTTGCACGGTGTGGTTGCCGGGCAGGCCTAGCCCGCCCCGGGCCTTCGGAGGGCGGATGTGTTTCGCCGGCGGCCTGCGGGGAGGGGAAAGCGGGGGGGGGGGGGGAGTCCGGGACGCCTTGGACCTCCCTGCTTCGACTTCTCCCCGAGGGGCAGCTTGGCGTCGAGCGGGCCGACGGCGCCGACGGCCGGATCGGATTATGGTCATCATCAGTCAATTAGCCAGCTCTCGCTTTCGGTGCCCTTCAAGGAGAGGCATCTTCCAGCGTCCTGCCTCGGGTCCGTTACGCGACCGGAAGGTAACCCGACTGTACGCAACAGACAAAAGCACTCTCTCTCTCTCTCTCTCTCTCTCTCTCTCTCTCTCTCTCTCTCTCAAAATACAAACGACGACGTCATCAACCTTGGCGGATCCGTAAGAATTTCGAAAATTCCATGTGTGAGGCTACAAATGACTTGTTTTAAAATCTGGATATCCTTTTTGGACCATCTCGCGGCGGCGGCGGCTAAGCGGATCGCTGTGATGAGGAGCCATACAGCCACTGCACCTGCAAGCGAACCTCATTATTCTTCCATCCCCCCACCCCCACACACACACAAACACAAACACACATCGCAGTGCCGGAGCGCAGCCAAGCCAAGTGCCCCGTGATGCCGGACGCGATGCCGGACGCGATGCCGCCCGGGTTGCTGGGATTGCTTCAAGCCTGTCCATGCCATTCTTCTGCTGCCTCATCTCCGCGCGTAATAAACCTCGCCCCTTTTGTAGGAACGGAGATTAGAAGCCTGTGTAGGGAGACAACGCATAAAAGATAACCACGGCCACTTCCCGGTCAGCGCGCTACACATCTTTTTAAGGGAACAAAAATGAGATAAAAGAATATATGTGTGTGTCCGGCGGGGCTGGCGGGGCTGGCGGGGCTGGCGGGGCTGGCGGGGCTGGCGGGGCTGGCAGCCAGCTGGCGGACGGCAGGGTGGCCGGCGGCGCGGCGGGATGCAGCGGCGCGCGGTGCCTGGCGGTGCCTGCTGGCGGTGCCTGCTGGCGGTGCTGCCCACCTAGCCCTAGCACTCCATTCAACGCACACACTCACACACACGCCCACCGAAAAAAAAACAGCTTTATATTGTGGCGTAATCTGGGCGCCCTGAGGGGACGGCGCGGCCGACGGGGCGGTCGACGGGGTGGGCGGCGCGGTGGCCGGTCGGAAAGAAGCTACCCGCCGCGAATCGCGTTCTCATCGATTAATGCGCCGCGCTAATCCTGAGGGGAGGGCCGGCAGGGCCTTGATGAGATGCGAGCCGCAAGCTGCTCGTGAACGGATTTTTTGGGAACCCGTTTTACCCTATAGGGCGACCCCGTTGGGCTTCGTCTATCAGCAGCTTGCGCGTCCCCGCTGAAAATAAAGGTTCAGCGAATTCATTTAGGACAGGATCGAAAGCACGATATCAATGCTTGCACTGCACCTGGTCGTTTGACTAGCATGTCTGACCTTCCCCCACCCTCGTCAGAGCCAGCGTGGCGTGGCGCGGCGTCCCCAGTGTGTGCTCCACGTCCCTTCGGGGCTCCTTACACGCACCGTTACCTGTCACCGTCTCTCCCGGCCTGTTTCCCCCGGTTTCGCCCTTTTTCACATTTCCTCTTTCCCCTGGAACCTCGGCCAGCATCGCGGGGCCTGGTGGGGCGGTTCTGTCCGCACTGCTTCGCTGCATCTGCAAGGCCATGGTGGGCAAGGCGTGGTGGTCCTCCGGGACAAACCATGGATCATTTAGCGTGGTGCCTCCAGCCAGTACTACTCCCTCTCCGTGCTACCAGCGCACTATATACACTTGCCACTCAGGGAGCGTGGGAAAAAAAGCGAAGCAACGCGTGAAAATCGAACTTTACCATCCGCGGCAAAGTTTTCTCCGGAAAGAGTCGCGTGTTGTTTGCCTTCATTTGCATGGCGCGCACTGCTTCTGCGGCCAGCCACCCCGCGCAGCCATTGCAGCCAGCACCGCGAGGCTTGTTTTGGAAGAAAGTAAAGTAGTCCTTCTCCACGTCCCCGCCGCCCCGCCATGGCCCCGCCGTCCCGCAGTTCACTTGGATTTAATAACCCCGACTTGGCCATTACCAGCCTCGAAACCGCGAAACCGTACCTCAGGAGCCGCCAGCACTGCCAACTGCCAACAAGGCAAGGCAAGAGGAGGAGAAAAAAAGTGGGTTAGAAAAAAATCAAACACGTGGACCGTGGTCTGCTTCTCCTTTAATTCGCTCAGTTGCGCCACTTTCCGAGCGGCATCATTATTTTTTATCATTTTCGCTAATATTATGGGCCACGGGTCCGGCCACTTATTAATTTATTTTGTACGACGCGTGGCGCCGGACCAACGTTAATGGCCTCTCCAAATCCCAGGCCGCACGCCGAACATCCCGGCCAGCCCCTCGAGTCTACAACAACAACAACAACAACAACAACAACAACAACAACAAGCAGAGCTCTCGAATATGTCACGGCATTAGAAGGCTCTGGATGAGCGCAATAACCATCTCTTTCTTTTCTTTCGTTTGCAAGCAACTTTTCCCCGCGCCTTGCAGCCCGCCTGCGCCCTTCCCCCGCAACACAGCGCGGGGCGGGGTGAGGGTCAATCCGGCAGCGCAGGCCAGCATCCGAGTCACTTTAGAATATTAACGCGCCTGTATTAGCCTAATCCAAAACGGACGGCTTGGCGTGGCGTGCCGGCAATGCATCGCATTTCGCCTCTCTGTGGCCAGGCCGGGCCTCGGGCGGGGCGGCCAGCTTCTGCGGTCGCTTGTTGCTGTTTTTGCTGCTGTTGTTGCGCCGGGAGATGGGCTGGGCCGCCGGGCACGTGGGATGTGAGGCTGCCCTGAATAAAAGTGAAGCATTAATGGGCGCAGACTCCGCGGGGACTGGCTGGCGTTGCAGCAACAGCTGTCAGGGCGGCGCGGCGCCACGGCCCGCCGTCTCAGTCAGCAGCGTAATTAGCAGTGAAGGACCCGCAAAATCGGCGATCCCCCGAGCGGCAGCAGCCGAGTCCAGTCATTCGGACCGCTAATTGACCCTTAGAACGGCCAGACGACGGAGCGGCCAGCGCGGCCAGCGCGGACTCTGGATTGGTCAGCGCGAGGCACTTGTTTGCCTGGAGGGGGTGAGAGGCTCCCCGCGGCGCGAGTCCCAGACCCACCTCGTGGCGGTGGACCGCGATCGCTTCGCCTCGCCTCCACTTGGCGGCCATGTCAGGGCAATTATCAAGGACGCCACGCCAGGCCAGGCCACGCCACGCCACGCCAGGCCACGCCACGCCACGCCACGCCACACCACGCCACGCCACGCCACGCCACGCCACGCCACGTCACGCCACGCCAGGCCACGCCACGCCACGCCACGCCACGCCACGCCACGCCACGCCACGTCTTGCCACTTGCTGCTCAAGCGAGTGTCCCGATGATTTTCGCAAGCTGCGCTAACAGTGCCTACTAACGACGCCCCATCGCGGTGCTGGTGTGTGCGTTCATGTACCGCCAGATCGCCGGCCCGCTTCGCAAGTCACCCACGCGGCGTCGGGCGCTGTTGCAAGGATATCCCCTTTATTGAAGCAGTATCCCCACTCATATCGCCGTTATAGGAGCAGCGCGGGCGGGCAGGGTGTATGGCAGACTACTACGCTAAACAGCTCCTTATTTTATTCTGAGTAAACGATCACACGGGCCCTCCCCCTATCCTTCCGCCTCTCACACACGTTCACACTCACACACAGACACACGCGGAAAACAGGCGTTTCTCTTTCAGAAGAAAGATACGTAGACTCCGCTGCTGCGAGACGGTTTTTGAGTGATTGATTTTGATGTGTCTGGCTCTCGGGGGAGTCGGAGGATCTCTTCCGGGGCAGGAAATCCTGAGGCCAAGCGTGAGCACGTGCCAAACTAGGTGGCAAATCGGCTGCTGACTGCGTCGCCGAACAGCATTTAGGGAAGATGTCGTCGAGGGTGTCCTCACCCCAGCCAAATGAGACGGAGCCGTTTATAGATCTCTTTTATACTCTTTATACTCTTTGCCCAGCAACGTGAGCCAAACATATCGCAGCCAGTATGCTGCACACCGAGTGACGCGGGGCGGGTCAATTTTTCGATCATATCTCCTAAACGGCAAAGAGGGCTATTGGTTTCCAACCGTATTTCCCCGCGTTTGATCCCTAAAATAATTTTACAGTTTTTTTTCCCCCTTTTCATATGTTCCCGTTCCCATTTTCCGCTTTCACTCCGACAGGACTCGACGAAAATAATTGGATTTCTCAGAAGCCATCATGTAACCCAGGTTCCACAAGTGCAACGCGTTTCAACTTTTACATCCACTCACCGTCTCCATTACATACCTCACAAAGGTACTGGGACAAAAAAGGCAGGAAAGGGACATTTCACCACAAACACGCCCACCCACACACACTCACACACCAAAGCCACAAGCCGGGCCCTGTGTGTGCTTCTGCAGGGGGCTACCTAAATGGGCCATCTCCCCCTCTCCCCTCCCTTTCTCATCCCGGCCGGACCTCGCCTCGTTGTGTGTATAAACGTTTGGATAAAAATGAACTCTGGGGACTCGAAATTAACGGATATTCCTGAGGGCTTTGGCCTGCCAAATAAAATATGTATACGCTGTATGGGAGCGGGCGGGCCGTGCGGGCCTCATCGCCCGAGGAAGGCCGGGAAGGCCATCCCACGCTGCCGGGCCCGGGCGGCCGGGGAGTGAAATGAGGTGAAATTTGGAGGGAAACTGGCGCGGCCCACGCGGCTACCGGCGCACTTTCGTCTGACCTGCTGTGTCTCCACGGCAATCTAAACGCCAACACACAAAATTTTTTGTCCCATTCTTTTTTTTTTCCAAGACCAGTTTTATTTTTTGAAGCATAGTTTTGTTTTGGAAAGTAAGGTGCTGTCTGGGTTTGTGGTGGTCCGGGTGCCTGCGAGCCCCGCAGCGACACTGCGGTGCAAATGACGTCCCGTTCGAGGACGCGGCACGCGGCCCTCTCGGCGCGCGCCGGACCTCACTAGGGAGTCCGGGAGGCCAAGGACGGCCAAGGGTCAGTTCGAGACCGCCTCCAGGGGTCCAGGACTCCAGGGCCCTCCAGTGGCCAGCAGAGCGGGCCTGTCCGGTGCAAGACTTGCTTATTAAAGAAGTCAACGGTGCGCCGTGAGAGGCCTGCCCCGCCAGCGTGCGCCAGCGCTGCCCTGCCCAGCAGCCATTCAAGCAGTTTTGCACGCTTCGCCAATTTGGCGACGACTTTGGCGACGACTTTTGCGTCGGACCGGGGTACAGTGGCGTGGCGGCGTGGCAGGCAGAACGCCTTGCTACTTCTTTCTAACGATGTTGATGTTGTTCGCCCCGCCACGCCCCGCCACGCCCCGCCACGCCCCGCCACGCCCCGCCACGCCCCCCGCCGCGGACGACCGGCCAAAGTGGGGTCGCGCCAACCAAAGAAGTGCGCGTGGCTGCAGCGCCTTTGCCTTCCAGCCCGACGCTCGCGGCTCCACTCTCCCCAAGGCCCGGCCCGAGGCCCACCCCAAGGCTCGCTCCAGCCCGCGGCGAAGCCTTCGCGAAGCCTTCGCGAGGCCCACTGCGAACTGTTCGCGGCGTCGGCGGCGTCGCTCCTGGGGTCCTTGCGTCCGCCGCCGAGTGGTCGCCGAGTGGCCGGCGTGCCTCCTTTGGCGCTGTGTGCTGCCATTCCAGGCCGCTGGAGTCGCGGCTCGGCGTTCGAGGTTCGGGGTTCGCAGATTCCATTGCCGTGTGCGTTAGGAAAGGGCGCCGCGGCGCCGCGGAGTAACAGGTCACGGCGCCGCCTTTATGGCCGGCTACAGCGGCCAGAGTTCACATTCGCGGAGGCCGCGGCACACACGCACACACACACACACACACACACACACACACACACTGCAGCACAGGCCCCACGGAGCAGGGCCCCTCACGGGGTTCATGTCGTAAAGCACAAGGATGTCGGTCGGCCCCGTGTCTTCACCCTGGCCGCCGCCCGACCGCCCGCCGTACGGCCTCGGCTGACCACGGGCAGGGAGGGGCGCGCGGTACGGTTCGGCCCCTCCTTTCGGGTCGGCAACGGGTCGGCGACGGGTCGGCAACGGGTCGGCAACGGGTCGGAAGCGCTCACTAAATAAACCTCATCGTGCCGCGTCCTCACTTCCTCAGTCTAATTCCCGCCCGAAATGGCAGGGCGGGTGGAGGGCGGGTGGAGGGCGGCTTCCCCCTGCAGCAGCATGGGCAGGAAAGAAGGCCAAGCAGTGCGTGCTGAGGGAGCCACGTGACTCAGGCCGCGCTGCGACCCGCTGCCACTTTCCGCCGCGTCCGAAGGGAGGCTGCGTCGTTTGACGGCGGCGCGACCCACGGCGCGGCCAGCGTCATGGCTTTGTTGTGGGGCGGCCAGAGCGGTGGCGCTCGCTCTTTGCCTCGCACAGCGAACGCCGCGTGTGTCGCGCGATTCGCGTGTCGTTGCGTGCACTTTGCATCGCGTGCCCCGCGATGAACCACCCGCTGGCTGGCCGCGCTCGGCTCGCGCGTGCGTGCGTGCCGTGTGACGAAAACGGCCTGCTTTGCTTTTGTTTTGTGACGGACGAGGTTCCTTGTTCCGCCAATTTGGTCGTGTTGTTGTTGCTGCGTGCGCCCTCCTGGAAGCGCCGCGCCGCGCCGGATCGGTGCACGACGGAGGCCCTCATGAGGGGGAACATGATTGTAGATTAAGGCGAGGAAGTGGGCGGGGCGGGGCGCCGTGTCGGACGGGGAGCATGTCGGTGAGTTCGAACACGCTGCGGATGCCGAAACTTGGGGCTTTGCCTGTACCATCAGGATACCGCGCCCATTCCATCCGCATCCTCGAGCTGCTTTGAAAAAAAAAAATCTTTGAAAAAGCTTTGGGAAAGCTTCGGAAATGCTTCGGGAAAGCATAGCCGCGTCGCAATCTCGAAGAACAAAAGCACGGTTCCAGTGTATCTGCTATGACGCTCATTTGCATCGCGCTTGTACTTACGATTGCCGCTGCGCTTTCGGGTCAGTCGGCCAGTCGCCGCCCGGTGCCGCCAGCTCGGCCAGACCGGCCGGCCTTGTGGCCTTGGCGGGGCAGTAATCACGGGCCGCTTATCAAAACTACGACTGTCCCTAAAAACTTGGAATAAAAACAACAAAGCGGTTTAAGGCTTACAGACAATTAGTCGCCGTATGAATACGGCGGCCCGATAGGGCGCACGATTTCGTGGTCGCGGCGCTCGTACGCTTGTGCCGCAGCCACTGCGTAAAAAATAAAGAAAAAGGTTGTTTTGGCGTGCGCCGAGTGAGTCTCCCGATTGGAAAATGAGATGGCATGATTTGAACGGCTGGTTGGGGCACTGTATCCCCAGCGCCCCCCTCCCCTCCCACTGACCCTTCCCATTCCAGACCCGTTCCAGACCCAGCGCACGCCTATGTGTTTGGAGTTGCTTGTTTTTACGACCATCTTTAAGCGACCGTAACCCTAGTTCTGTACCTGGCTGCGGTGTGGTTGCTGCAATGCTGTATGACATCCCCCCCCCCTCCTTTCCCCCAAGAGGGGAGTGAACTCCACTTTCTTTTCCAGAATGATGCCGGCAATGAAATGCGAACCGAATCGGACGTGCGGCGGGTGCGCGCGGTTCGCGCGGTTCGCGCCTGCAGCGTGCAGCCCCGCCATGCGCCGCGCACGTGCTCGCCCGCGCGCCTGCGGAAGCCAGCGTAGGCCCGCCCGCCGAACAGGGGTGCCCATGTGTTGCCTACCCGCCAGGCGGACTGGCCAACACCAACCATTCACAATTTTTCTTTCGATTTTTTTTTCACGAGTCAAACACATGGTGGCACCAAAAGCCTCCTCGTCTCAAAATCAATCTACTGACACTAGCCTACCTTGCTTTTGATTTAAGTCCATTTCTGGAGGGAATTCGACTCGAAATGCGCTGGGACGTCGCGCCCGCTTTCCCGTTGGTCTTCTCATGGCGATTGGTGCTTGGCGCCTCCGCATACATTACTCTGGCCAAGCCCGGCACGCCCCGCTCCACCCCGCCCCGCCGCGCCTCGCCGCGCCCCGCCGCGCCCCGCCACGCCCCGCCACGCCCCACCACCCCGCCTCCATCACGGCCTGATTGCCGACCGGGGAGATGGGGCTTCAACACACATAGTTATTACGGCGGCATATTTTTCGGGGCGACGCTGGAAGTCCTGGCCAAGTCCTGGCGTCTCAGGCGCCGCGGGGGCCATCAGTAAGCGATCCGACCGAATGGCCCACTTACAGCGTGCAAATGAAGATTGCGGGCGTGAAGAGCCTCCCGCCTTCTTCTCCCTTCTCCTCCCCCACCCCTTTCCCTCGAGGCTCCTCGCACGCCATTGGTCACGAGCGGCTCGTGTGTGCCGAGCCAATCGGCGCCTAATAGTCTCATAATAATTTGTCAAACAAATTGGCTTTTACATTATCAAGACATATAACACCGCTGGCCCGCTTTCTGGCTGGCCCCGGGCCCGGCATTATGTTCCCGCTTTCCCTATATTTCTTCCTTTTTTTCACGCGCTTCTCCCATCCCTCGTTTCCTTTTTAACTTTTTGGTGCCATATCGTTCGGTGTGCACTCTGCGCGCGGCTCCGCGCCAAGTTCCGCGAATATGACGCAGGCGGTGATATTCATCGTGGCCACCGGGCCGTGCCGAGCCGTGCTGAGCCGAGCCGTGCCGAGCCGAGCCGAGCCGAGCCGAGCCGAGCCGGGCCGAGCCGAGCCGAGCCGGGCCGAGCCGAGCCGGGCCGGGCCGAGCCGAGCCGAGCCGGGCCAAGCTGAGCCGGGCCGACGGCTGATGAGCGATGTGTCGTGCCAATATCCTCGTCACTGCAGCTTCCCGAGAAAACACATTGGTTCGCTTTGCGACAGGGGCATTGCTACACCGGACATGGAGAGCCGCTAGGGTGCCCGCCCTTCTTCCCGAGAAGTCCGTCTCGTCTGGCTAATGGCTGTGTAGAATTCAACCTCGGACGGACTTGGGTCTTGCGCGTCCAGCGGCGTCTTCACGGCGACCTATTTCATAAATTTATAGAGGTCACGTGAGCTTCTATTCCTGGCTGGAGGGCTCTCCGAGATCCAGTCCGAGTGCATGTTCCTCCTCGGCCGGCGTCGCGCTGCCCGCTTCGGCCGTGGTCAGCGTCGCCTCCTCGTGGAGACCCTGCAGTGCAGGCCCCGCAGCAGTGGCGGCGTTGGTGGAGTCCCTTGATGGCTGGACGTGCACCGGGCGGTGCCGGCGGTGCAGCGCGTCGTAAACAAGCCACCGCGCCGCCGGGCCGCCAGGCCGCGCGCCCTCACATTCAATCCCCTCCGATCCCGGTCGCCAATGTTAACTCCACGCAGGCTGCAGCGCTCTGTATCTTTCCCGCCGTTGCCTACACTGCTTATTGAGGCCGCTAACTGGAATGAACAGCGGCGGCCTGGCCGGGCCTGCATGACACACGGCCTGCAGGGCCCCGCCGTGGCGGCGACGACGCCGCGCCGCGCTGCATGCGGCATTCTTTATGAATCATTTTTGCCCAATCCCTAGCAATTTCATTCACGACTTCTGGAAATCATAGCTGCGGCTAGGAATGGCATTTTTATAGCATCCATAAATGCAACTGTGCATTTTATGGGCCCTGTAAATGCCGGGTGGTGACCGGGCGGGCTGAGCAAAGCGCACCCCGACTGGCTGCCAGCAGGCCTGGCCGCCGGCGGGCTGGCAGGTCGGGCGGGGGCTTTCTTCGTGCGTACATCACCGTCTGTTCCTTCCCGGAACGTATTAGCTGACATTCCGGGTCAGCCGCAACAGAGAACCTGAAAACAAAATTGGAAAATGTGAGCAACGCCGCGTGCAGGCCGCCTGCGTTGTGATGCATTTCGGAATCGTGGGACCGTTAAACGGGCGAATAAACGGGACCTCTCGGACCGACGCGAGGCAGGCTCGCTGGTCCCACTTTGAAAATCACAGACGGGCCGCGGGGTTGGCTGGAGTCATTAACCCTGCAAAATAAAGCTTAAGTCTGCTTCGACACACAGAGGGCGTGCTCTGGTGGATGATTGCCCCGCTTTGATTGCCTAAAGCGCGCTCGGTTATGTGGCTGGAAAGTGGCGTGGCGTGCTTCGAACGCGCTTTACGGCTTGGCTAGGCCGCCTGCTTGTAAGGGGCGGAAGGGGGGGCGTGTTGCCACGTGGTTCCTGCACACCAACGCAGTGCTCCCAAAGTTTCCTCAGACGAGTTCAAAACAAAAATTTCCTTTTTCGTGGGCGCTGAGCGTGGCGTCACACGGTGGGAGGCTGCAGCTGGCCGGGTCGGGTCGGCCGCCTCCTCGGTACTAACGAGCACTGCAAGGGATTGCCGGCGCGGCCGGCCGATCAGTCTTGCCGCAGACAAATGAAGACCAATAGAAGAGGCTGGGATTGAGCAACGCCGGGCACCGCCGGGCACCGCCGGGCACCGCCTCACCAATATCGGCAACCAGCGCAACAAATTCCCTGCCGCCGAGGCCGCTATCCAGAGCCACACTGATGGACGGACAGCTCGCAAGGGCCGCCAATGCACGTCTCGAAAGTTGCAGTTGCGGTCAGTACTAAGTGGTGAAGGAGACCCCTTCCCAAGCTCCCTATTACTGCGTACATCGTCGTTCAAACAATATTTTACTCTATTCCCCAATTTTCTCGTCCTCTCGGCATTGTTTTCGACAGAAAGGAAAAATAGCACCCTCAGCGAGCCGTGCGATTTCTGGGCCACGAGTCCCAACGACAACACTCATCCGAGCCGCGGGGCGGTAGGTTAGGTTAGTGATCTTGCCAAGCCGTGGCGAGCCGGGCCGACTGAGCGCGGCGGGACGCGGCGGGACGCGAAGGGGCGTCGCGCTGAATGGCTGCCGGCAGTGCCCCTGGCAGTGCCCCTGGCAGTGCCCCTGGCAGTGCCCCTTGTCACGCATCCGATTTGGAAGGCTTGTTCCCCGCAACTCCGCCGACGCCGCGAAGGCCCGACAAGCAGAGCTGTTGTTGTTGTTGTTGTTTGTTCGGTAATTGGGTGCTAAATGGTGGCGCGGCCGGTTTATTAGATGACTCCATCCCCGCTTGCTGTCGGTCCCTCTCGCAGCCAATCGGGTGAACAAACAAAGACGGAGAAGACGCGCCGTCTTCGTCCCGGCCCGAAGAGTCCCTGAAGAGGCTCCGGGGACGCGGCGACGGGGCGACGGAGTGACGGATGAGTCACGACGACCCACTATATCAATTAAGATGCATCTCCTGGGACGGCGGGCTGGGACGGGGAGGCTGCTTGCTTCTTATTGGCCGAGCGAGTGCGGGAAACCTCGACCCTCGCTCCGAGTAACTCAGACGTTTTGTTGGTTTTGCATACGGTGCCTTTGAGCTAACCGCAGTTTTAATGGCGTCTGTGTCGTCTAGTTTGTTTCCCGGACGCTCCACGCGTTCGATGTGCTCCGCTCCCCCTACACCGTGAGCGACTTTGACGGGAACCCGATTCCGTGCGTGCCCTCACTGGCAACAACACAGTGGGAATAAAGCGGGCACGTACTACACTACGGCAGCAGCGGCGGTATAACAAGTTCGGAATGAGGTCACACTCGTGGGTACAAAACCTGGCGGCAAAAACAACGCGGCCACTTACACCGTGTGTGACACAATGGCGTTCTTCTGGCCCCCTCGACGTTGAGGAATGGAAGAGCAACTTGACGCGGCCGGCGCAGCAGCAGCACAAGTGTCGCCGAGTTGGATTGTTTGCGCCGTTCATTTCGCGGGCCGGCACGTGATCCAACACTCAATGCGGCTCCACCCGGCCCCGCCCGGCCCCGCCCGGCCCCGCCCGGCCCCGCCCCAGCCCCTCGTCCCTCCAAGGGAGCGTGGCGGGAATTCAAAACTAAACCGCGAACAGGGGGGCGTTTTCGCACATTTGGTGGCAAAACGGTTTTCTTTCGACAACCGAATGTCTTTACCTCTCAAACAGTAACCGCTGCAAGCATTGCACATGAGATAAGAAAATTAGGAAATTAAATGTGAATCTGAATGCACTTGCGATCACTGTTCCCGAGATGCAGGCCCATAAATTGTAAAATGTTTTCTTCAGCGTTTTTTTAAGTTAGCTTTCATGGTATTGTAAGCGCGGGGAGCGCTTTGATTTTGGTCCGGCTCTGCCTATCGAGGGTCAAGCGATCCCCAGCTTGCACTGGTTATTATTGCGGCAGGTGGAACGGGCCACTTAGGCCTAATTGCCGCTAATCCCGCGGTTGTTAACACAGTCTCGCGGAGAGCGAGAGAGAGAGAGAGAGAGAGAGAGAGAGAGAGAGAGAGAGAGAGAGAGAGGGAGGGGGGGGGGGCTCACGCGGGGAGAGCGTTCGCGCGGACAGCGAGCAGGAACAAGCCTTCCTCCGAGCGGGCGGGAGCGCGCTGCAATCGTCGCCACGCAATAGCAATACCGGAAGCGGGGAACGAGGTTGAAATTTGCGTGGCGGCGGCACCACTGGAAGATATCGACCGCCACACCTTCGCCGTTCTTTCCCGACCCAATTCGGTGCGATTGTTGTTAATTAAATTGAAGGCGGTCGATGAGCGCGTCGCGCGTCGCAGGGCGTAGCGCAGCGCGTACTCGCGGAGCGTGCAATTACTCGCCTTGTTCGTCCACTCATTGGCTGCCTGGCAGTGCCTGGCAGTGCCTGCGATCAATGGCGTCCCAGCGTCGCTCCCGGCCCGGCCCAGCCGCGCCAGCCGGGCCCAGCCAAGCAGCACTGTTTCTTTCCGCTCCCTGCATCTCAATCAATGCTGCCTGCTCTGCCTGCTCTGCCAGTGCGCCTGTTCGCGACTGCAGAACGGTTTAATGAGCAGCTCGCGATCCAGCAGACTGATTCCGAGAGTTGTTTTCGTCGCTCTGTCTCGCACTCATGGGGCGTCGCGTATAGGTGAGAGAGAGACAGAGCGATGGAAACGACTCTCGGAATCAGTCTGCTGCCCCGGCGCCCAGCCCGGGCCAGGCACTCCACCGCCCTCCCCTCCCATTGGCCCGCACTCATGCCTTGTTGTTTCCCGATGCTGACAAGTGTAAGGCAGTCGCGGCTTACCGGTGTTGTTATCATTAGCTTGTGGACGATGCCCGAGTCGAACACCGCAGTCAAGAAGGACGAGATACTTTGCATGTTTGGAGAGCTTCGAAAGTAGTCATTAGGATCCGCTGAAGGAGAGAGAGGGGAATTCAGACCAAATCGCTGGGGCCGGAATCAAACTCCTGGAACTCATCCCCTTTTTTTTTATCTCGTTATCGGAATCTGCTCAACATGTTCCCACTCGGAGGGTCAAACTGATTGCACATTTACAGCGAGCAAACTTCTAGTCCTCTAGGAGTAAACAAAGTCTGATCTGAGGCGCCTCAACATTTTCCACCGCCACGCCGGGCCAGACCTCGCGCAGGCAGGCATATTGCTTATCACAAAATGTTTACCTGCTTTCACTGCTAAACTAATTCCCTCATTCGTCGTATCCCCCTCCGTGTTCTCGAGGTTCCCAGCCGGCCTTTGCCATTCTGCTTAACGCAATAAAATCCAGTCTGTTAGCACAGAGGTGAGAGCGCTGAAGGCGAGGAAATGAAGTATGCGCACAAACAAGGGGTGAATTAGGCAGGACAGGAGAGGGGGGGGAGGCTACCACACCACTGGCAGGGAAGCAGGTGTGAAGCTGACGGTTGGCCTCGGGTCGGTCCTCGTCGAGAAAGTTGGAAACGTGTCTGCCAGTGTCGGCCCAGCCAGCGGCTCTCGAGCTCTCGAGCGCGGATTATCGAGTTGGGGATTCGGCCGGGTCAGTGGTACAGTGGCGTGCCCTGTCGCCGTCGCCACTCTTGTGAACAAGCCCGACTGCGCCTGAATCACGCCAATTTGCATGATTCTGTCGCTCGGTTTCGACTCAATCATCGCAAAGTGTCCTCATTGAAAAAAAAAAAAACCACACACAAAATTTGTCACCAGCACAGAAAAAAAAAGGTCTGAGGTGAAACCGTGGAACCGCCAGCGTCTCTTCTTGCTTCACACTAACCCCCGGCTGGCTGCACGGCACGCGACACCACTTCTCGCCCTTATTATAACGGGCAAAAGAACAAGGGCCGTGGCGTTTAGGGAAGCGGCCCTTGGGGGAAGATACAGAAGGGTGGAGCGGGGCTCGGCAGACGGCCCTTAATTCCTCCAAGCGCACGCACTTCTGGTCTGCTCTCCCTGGAGGAGGGAAGAAAGCCACCGAACTATTATTCTGTGGAGGCAGTGGCTTCGGCTGCGACTGCGGCGAGACGGCGAGGCGGGGCGCGCCTCCTACACCGGCGTGCATGCCGTGTCAATGGCCGAGAAATGACTCCGCGTCTGGGCCATCGCGGCCCTCGTGGCCTTCATCAGGTGGGGAGGCCCTTCCCTTCACTTCCAGCGGCGCCGCCAAAGAGCTCGCCGCCGCGGTGGCCGCCGGGCCGGGCCGGGCGGCTCGACGGGGCGGGTGAGGGGCGGGGGAGGGGCGGGGGAGGGGCGGGGGGAGGGGCGGGGGAGGGGCGGGGGAGGGGCGCGACGACGCCGTTTACCACACGACTCACCTCATCGCCCAGCTTTTCCTACAATCAGAAAATCGGGTTTCTTCGGCGAAGGGGGAGGGGGTGGGGGAGTGAAAGTGGGAGGTGGGGGCGGCGTTCCTTCTCTTGGTGGCGGACTCCACCGCTAACGCGCGGCCGGCACGCGACCATCAGACCCCCCTTCGGGGCGTCCTGGCGTCCTCCGGAGTCCTCCCCTCCCGACGGATGGATGGCTGGACGGAGGGCTCTCGGCGAGCGTCTCAGCCGAACACACGTTCAAGGCCAAGGGCCGCACAACACCGCGGGCAACGGTGACACTACGGTGCATCTGCACTCGGGGAGGGATGGCCCCGGAACGCCGAGCTATGAAGGGCGCGAGTTAAAGGTTTGTAACGCCGCCGTGCCGTCACTCCGTGTCACTCACACCAGGTGCAGCGGCGCGCACATGCAGAGCCAAGCCGAGCCGAGCCGAGTCACTGGACCGGCGGAACTAATTACGGAGTCGCTCGCTGCGAAGGAGTGACGAATGAATCGGCTCTATTAGAATGTCAGCGTGCACGGCGCACGCGGCGCAAGCGGCGCACGTGGCGCCACACTGCAAGGGCCGCACGCGATGCTCTGGCTGCAGGGCCTGCAGGGCCTGCAGGGCCCGTCTGGCGTGCGGCGCACTACGCCACTCTGCACCTCGGCCGGGATTTCGTCACACGGCCGAGGAACGCGACGACACGACAGCCAATAAAGCGGCGGGGTGGGGTGAGGCGGTGCGGGGAAGGGTGGGGCGGACCTCCGGGTAAACAGTTGTCGACCCCAAGTTTGTACACACGCGGCTCACGCAATAACACCTGGGATGATACGGACGAAACGAAACCCCTTCTGATTGGCTGCCGCCGTTGTGGTCGTTATTGCGTCTGGCAGTGGTGTGGTACTGGATACGCCGCTACGCGCCGCTACGTCTCGATGGCGCCCGGAGCGCGGCGACACGACTCAAGCGGGTGATGAGTGCAAGTCCCCCGGCCGGCGTGCCGGCGTGCCCTGGCGCCTGCCGTGCGACGCGACTTGGCCGCCAACTTTGCCCCGGTTATTGTCGACCTGTTCATCATAAAAGTTGCCGCTCGTTTCACGCGGCCAACAGAGCCGCGAGCCTTGCGCCAGCCCGGGGGGAGGCGAGGCGGGGGCGTTTACTTGGCGATCACCGGCTGCAACATCGACCTTGCGACGGACTGGTGGCCTGGCGGGGTGGCACGCAAGAGCACGTCGTTGGCCAACCACTCGGCTCTGTTTGTTGTGCTAGTCTCAGACACCCCGCCGCTTATGCCTTCGCCACGAAGGTTCCGCAAAGTTTGGGAAAGTGGCGCATTTTGTTTGGACTGTGGCGTCGTGCGGCCCGAGCCAGGCAGGCAGTCAGACAGCCAGCCAGGCAGCCAGCCAGGCAGCCAGCCAGGCAGCCAGCCAGGCAGCCAGCCAGGCAGCCAGCCAGGCAGCCAGCCAGGCAGCCAGCCAGGCAGCCAGCCAGGCAGCCAGCCAGGCAGCCAGCCAGGCAGCCAGCCAGGCAGCCAGCCAGGCAGCCAGCCAGGCAGCCAGCCAGGCAGCCAGCCAGGCAGCCAACCTGGGCGCGCGTGCCGTGCTCGGGCCAGCCAGACGGTGCGGGACACACACACATGTATTTTTCAAAGTGTTTGTGCCCCTCCCCTGCCCCCACAGTGCCCCCGCCGACCTGTTGCGGAGGCGCGCCAAGGAATGCTGCTCAGTCACTTTCCATCAATGCCCACCACACGTTCATTTCCGCTCGAATAAATTAGTGCACCCTTCTTGGAAATTTGCGCCTCGTCCCTGTGGTGGTGGTGGTGGGCCTAGACCCACGCAAACAATCAGGCATTCAGCGTGCAGTGCACCTTAGGCTGGCCGCGGCTCCATGAACAACAAAAAGTCCATTTCCGTTTGGAAACCGTTGCCATGGCGATGGTTTTGATGCTCGGAATCGTTATACCTGCCCCCGGCGTGCAGTGCCGGCAGTCCGCGGTAGTCACACACAACAAAAGCCCCTTCGCCCGGCCTGCTCGCCGGCCCTATTTTCCCTTCGTCACGAGGCGCGTCGCTGCCTTCGTTTGTAGCGGTGCGTGTGACTGTGTGCGTGCGTGTGTGTGTGTGTGTGTGTGATGAGGGGGTCGGAGGCACGTAGATTTTCTGTCGGTCTGCGCAGATATCGTATCGAACCGGAAACTGCCTGTCGTGTTGATGTTGCTTTTTGCCGTTTCGGCGTGCCGTTTTTTTTTTGCGCCGATCTTGGCGCAAAGTTTTAATGGACTCGGTAATAGTTAATCAAGCAGCACTTTGCATGAATGTGTGCGCACGCGTGTGGGTGGACGACGACGACTGTGGGCCGCACGCCGCCATTAGCTGAAAAAGTTTTTAAATTAGCAGGGCCAGTAAAAAGCGCTGCGCTTGTGTCGCGTCACGTCGCGTCACGGCGCGTCGATGGACAGCGACAACTGCCGAGACCGATTCCAAAACCAAGGACGACGCCAAGGACGGCACCAAGGGCGAGGCCGAGACAGGATGCGAGCGCCGCGCCGCTCAGGCGTGTGATTAGAACAGTGTTGTCGGTTTTCACTTAACGTAAGTTGGGGGTCGGGAACGTGGTGGAAAGCTCTCGTGTGCATGGAGTCGCGTGGCGAATCGGGGAGAGTAAATTCGCTTCTCGCGAGGAAACAGAAAAGTTTGTGGAATGGAAACGATTTCATTCGACTCTGCAAAAAGCGATGTTTTCCACTCCTTTGCAAACAGTTTGTTTGGCCGTACCGAAAGCAGAGTTAAAGGTGTTGATTTGGCTCGGTGATTCGGGCACAGTAGGCGTGGGGCTCCATCCGGCCGCCCGGCTGGGGGCTCTCCGCACGTTCTGGACGGAGACGCCGGAGAACGGCGGCACGCCGGCCTGTCCTAGTGTAGGGCCTCGTTTGTCCCCGGAACGGACTTCGCTTCCACCTGGCGAGGCGGGGCGGGGTAGGGCGGGCTGGGGTGGGCTGGGCCGAGGCCCCCGCACGTTGTTTGTGACCGTAATACCGCGCCCGCTTCTTTCTTCACAGCGGAACTGCGGGTGGAACATAATTTTTGCCGCGGCGCGGCGTGAAGAAATTCGGCCACATAATTTGAATGTCAAAAATACTCGCGCGCTCTGACGTGAAAAGCACGGCGCAAAAAACAATCGCAAAAGTCCCAAGCTGGTGCGGGTACTCCCTGTGCGTCATGACGGCCGGCCGATGCACCATGTTTTGACCGTTAGCTTGAAATGTCAGTTGGTAATGTCAAGCATGCAGTGATACCTCCCGTGAACGGGGGGAAGGGGGGGCAGGTAGCCTCTGGTACTGACGGAAGGGAGCCCTGGGTTTTGGGAAGCCGCACTGAATTATGGAAATACGTACGGTGGGAGTTAAATTGGCCGTTTCTGGGAACGACAAGGGAGAATGAGGATGCGATTAAATATACACCGGCAGGAAAAGCTGAACTGGAAGCCCGACGGTGCCCTGTGAATGACGTGTTTGTGTGCGTGGATAAGACCGCTCCAGACAAACAGCAAAAGGCATTTTACTTGAGCAGTTCGACGGCAGTGCTTCCTTCTGCAAAACAGTTTAAAGTTAAGGTGATTTGTAAAACTCTGTCGCGGACTGTCCATACTATTTGTTAGCGGAAAAGCTGATTCTTCTCTGCTAGGAGCGCGTTGAATCCTCCTTCCGGTGTGCATAGGAGACGAGGTGGCGGTTTCCGTGTTTCGATCAGTTTCCGGGCCCCGAGTACTCGGCCCGCATGGGAGATGAACTCTGCAGCGCCGGAGCAGCCGGGATTAGCTTCATGAAAATGCTAGCGGGAAGTGAGGCACTCGGTTGCACGCGACATGAGCTGGCTGGGGAGCGGGGCTCGCATCAATCACGCTTCGGTCTATCAACAATTAATTCGCAATTACTCTGGCAAGACTTAGGCGTGAATGTGTTTTACTGGCCTGGCGCTTTTCTTGAAGCGCGCAGGTCGTCGCAGGTGCCTCATCTAAATGCATAAAGGAACTAAGAACGCTTCAACAAGAGCGCAAGGCGTTTAAAGTTTTTGTTCGTTTGTGAAGGAACGGGAAATGAATGGGAAGTAACTCCGGAGAACAGCGCGTGCTCTGAGCGTCTGGGATGCCCTGCGCGGACATTGAAAGCCGTTGCCGCGCCCCGCTTCGTGCTTTCGGATCACGACTGCCTGCATGCGGTCGGCACAGCTCGGCACAGCTCGGCACAGCTTTGTCGGTTGCGGTCGCACCGCTGAGCCTCCCCAGCCCTGCCGCCGTGCCTCGGCCCTGTGGCCTCTGCGGCGCTGCGGCCCGCCTGCGGCCGTGTTTGGGTCGCACTCCTTTGTCTCGCTCCCTCCGCCGGGGCGGCCGGGCCGAGGGTCGGCGAGATGCCTTCGTCTGCCTTCGCCGCGGCGGCCACTCGGCCAGGCGCACTTTTCGTCCCGTACGCACCGCGGCACGGCGCGGCATGGCGTCGCGTGAGGGCGCGGCGTTAAGGCGGCGAGCTGGCGTCGCGACGACGTGGGCCCGGGGAGCGCCCTCCGGGCTCGGGGATGGCCGTCGCCGTTCCACTGCGTATAGATCGCCCCACGAAAAAAAAGCAACAACAAAAGCAAATTAGGGTCTTGCCTCCACAACGCCCCACCAGGCCTGACTTTTTGTTTGTGACTTCTCTCAGGAGCCGCGCTCAAACCAGCGCCAGCTCCAATCGCGCGAGTCCTTCGGCAGTGTGGAGGCTTGTCTGCGAGGGTAGTGTGTGCGCGGGGTGGGGCGGTGGTTGGGGCGACAATTGAAATGCCTGTGTGATCCTGCCTCTTGCATTTCGGGTGAGCCGAATGCTCCCTAACGCCGAGCCTTACCCTTCTGAGCACCGCTTCCCATCACCGACGCCATGCCCCCCCCCCTCTCTCTCTCACACACACACACACACAGACCCGTTGCGTCAAAGGTGGCTTCACACCTCAACGGATGTGACACCTCGGATCTGGGATGAGATCCTTGTGGGGAGACAGTGGTGGGACCAAGATTCCTTCCGTGGAT
This sequence comes from Thrips palmi, assembly GCF_012932325.1. Taxonomy (NCBI): domain Eukaryota; kingdom Metazoa; phylum Arthropoda; class Insecta; order Thysanoptera; family Thripidae; genus Thrips; species Thrips palmi. The sequence continues at coordinate 10,461,099 of NW_023144621.1, read as the reverse complement.
GCTCTCTCCCTCTCTCTCCCTCCCTCTCCCTCTCGCACACACTGCCTGAGTTACATTCCAATTCCCGACAGGCCATATTAGCATATCACCTGTGCGGTGCTCCACGCGTGCTATATGAGGTTTCCTGTCTCATCAGTCTCGTCAAGGTCCTCCGGATACACTTGTGGCAGTGAGCGGTGCGTGCGTTTATTCTGCACAGAACTTCCTCCCACGACGCGGAGGCGAGGCGAGGCGTAGCGTGCGGCCCCTCACTAAATCAAAGCCCATCGAACAACCTCCAGTGCTGAGCGAGAAGCGCCCGGGGCCTGGTGGCCCTGCCTGGCGGGCCCTGCCTGGTGGCCCTGCCTGGTGGCCCGCTGCCGGTGCCTGCCTGGGGCCCTGCCTGGGCCTGGTGGCCCTGCCTGGTGGCCCTGCCTGGCGGGCCCTGCCTGGTGGCCCTGCCTGGCGGGCCCTGCCTGGTGGCCCTGCCTGGCGGGCCCTGCCTGGTGGCCCTGCCTGGTGGCCCTGCCTGGTGGCCCTGCCTGGTGGCCCTGCCTGGTGGCCCTGCCTGGTGGCCCTGCCTGGTGGCCCTGCCTGGCGGGCCCTGCCTGGCGGGCCCTGCCCTCGGCCCGGGCTGGCTGGTGGGTTTGGCGGGGCCGCCCGCACAAAGACGGCTTCGCTCCCCCGCACCTCATCTAGGCAGACAACAGTGGAAAAACGCCCCCCTCCCCCTTCCAACCCCCTCCTTCCACGACGCGCGCTCCCCCGTCCAACGGACAGCAGCGGCCGGCGCAGCAGGACAGCAGCATGTGTCTCTGAATAATTTCTGGTACCGTTCTCTTGTTTACAGACAACCCGCCGCGGTTCCACGCGCCCATCGTCAATGAGTCCGCGCCGGTGAGCAGAGAGGCCGTGCTCACCTGCCTCGTGGACGACCTGGGCAACTACAAGGTGAGCGTCGATGCTTCTTGATTTATGCTTCAAAGTGGCTCGTCGGCATTGCGCGGCATTGCGTCTGCATAATAAGGCGCGTGACAATGGGCAGCGGCCGCCCGCTCCGCCCCGCCCCGCCGTGATGATGAATCGCCGCCCGTTTCCGGCCGAGACGTGGAGCCCCACGAGCCCCCGGGGATTCGGCGTCACTTTGGCGACGAAAGACGCAAATGAAAGGGCGGGACAGTGGAGAGGAGCCGGAGCGAGCTGGCGGCAGAGCGCTGATGCGGCCCTTGCAAGTACCAGTCCTGGGCCTTCGGGCCTGGCCCTGGCAGAGTCAACCGAGTCAACTCGGCGAGCAAACACACACCCACAAACACACGCACACACTGCGCCGCTCGGACAACACGGCAATGCTGCAAGTTGCAACGGCCATCGGGCCACCCTACAACCTGCATGGTGTAGTAGTTATCAGCCAAAGGCGTGCACACAATACCAAAATAAAACCATTGCAAAAACATAAAGAAAATGAAGGGGTTGGGGGGGGGGGGGGGCTTTGTCCTCTTCCCGCTGCCGTCGTCGTCCACAGCAGGGCCGTGGACTAGCAGGCCATAAATTTTCTATCCGATGAGAGTTTTTAGTTCTCCTCCTCTTCCTGCTCCCCAGTTTTCAATCAGCTTTGCGACCTTCACCTACTAGGAACGAGGCAAAGGCCCACGTATGCGCGCGCGTGTGTGTGTGCTTGTGTGTGTGTGCTTGTGTGTGTGTGTGTGTGTGTGTGTGTGTGTGTGTGTGTGTGTTGTGCGTGTGTGTGTTTGTTGTCTGTTGCTCCGATATTCACGCGGCCTAAGCGGGGGCGATGAGGCCAACGCTCACCTGCTCCGCGCCGTGTCGCCGTGCCGGCCGCGCCCGGCCGTGCCATCTGCTGGTGTCAGCCCCAAAGTTGGCGGCGTCACTTGCGCGGGGTAATGATGGCGCTGCTGTTGCGAAGGACGAAGGACGAAGCAGGGCAAGCAGGGCGAAGGACCGCCACGCCAGTCCGGCAATCAGGTGTGCCCTTGAGAAAAGTCTCAGCGTTTTTTTTTTCCTTTTTGTTTCTCTTTTCTCTTTAGGGCGGGTCAATGAAGTTCGGTACCCTACGCGCCGGCTTGTCGAAGCTGCGCCCTTGGGCCCGTTCGTAGTTCACCCGTCTTAGGGCGCTGGGGACTGAGTGGCTCGGGTCGGCCTGCCTGAAGCCGATATTCACCCGAGAGGCCGTGCCGGCCGGCACCCCGCCGGCTCATGCGGTGTCGTGTTTTTCCTTTTTGCGTGGATTTTAAGTAACGCGTGACATGCGGCATCCAAACTTAGCAATCCAGCCCTTTTGTTTTGGTAGCTTTACATTTATTATTTTTTGCGTGAACGCGATAGTCTGCCCCAGCCTCCGCAGTGCAGTCGGGTGTCTGACAGTGCAGCCGATGCGGGCCAGAGCTGCCCTGGGGGAAGGCGCGGGGCTGGGCGGGGCTGCGCGGGGCGGCGGAAACCGATACGGGGTGAATCTGACAGCGGCAAAACGCGGAAAACAAAGAAGGGTGGCGTCACTCCGTCTCCATCTCCGTCACTCCGCACAACAGCCGCCCTGCATCCGTGAAATGCGATTTGACACGCGCTGCCGTGGCGAGGCGGCCCGAGGGGGATGGGGCAGCGGACCGCACGCGCCGTGTCCCGTTTCAAGAGGCACCGCTTTGTCTCCCTCGCACCGCCAGGGGCGGCCCGGAAAGGTGCGAGAGAGACAAAGCTTCCTGCAGACACTTGTTCCTGTTGCAGGTCGCATGGCTGCGCGTGGACACGCAGACCATCCTCACCATCGCCAGCCACGTCATCACCAAGAACCACCGCATCGGCGTGTCGCAGAGCGACCCGCGCACCTGGAAGGTGCACATCAAGGACGTGCGCGAGTCGGACCGCGGCTGGTACATGTGCCAGATCAACACGGACCCCATGAAGAGCCAGCAGGGCTATCTGGACGTGGTCGGTGAGTGTTTTGTAGTTTGTGCCGCCTGGATTGGCGCCTCGGCCATGCCGCCGGGCCGCCAGGACGGCCAGGACCGCCAGGATGAGATGACGGTCCGATTGTTCTAAAGTCGCAATCTCGGGAAGTGCGCGTCACTGGCTGGCCGTCGTCCTGCCGTCCGTCCGCGGCGTCCCCATCCAGCCTTATCGGACACCTCGACAGCAGCGCGGCGACGCCGCGCCCGCGGATCAGTGGATAGGCAACACGGCGCACAGCCACGTCGCGTGTTGCCTGCCTGCCAGGCGCTGAGCGCCCCGATGAGCGCCGTTGGCCCGACGCGGCCCGAAGTAAGAGTCCGGAGTCCAGGTCTCTCCGCACCAACCGGGCCTGCTGACCACCGCTCCCTGCGTGCCACGCCGTGCCGTGCCACGCCATTGTCGAAAGGGAAACGAAAACGAAACCACGAAAACGGAAACAAAAACGCGAAAAACGAAAACACGAAAACATTACCGAAAAGGTGAAGACAAATACGCGAAAATTCAATATTCTCGTTTTTTACCTATTTTACCGGGGTCCGGGTAAATTACCGTAAATTACCGGTAAATAACTGTTTCTTACCGGTAAATTTACCAGGCTTTAAATCCCTACACCGGGCCTGCTGACCACCGCTCCCCGCGTGCCACGCCGTGCCGCGCCACGCCATTGTCTGGAGAGCGGAAAAAAGAGCGCCGCGTTCGGTCTAACGCCATCTAACGCCCGCCGGGCACACGATGCGACGGCCTTGGCCCAGTCGGCCGGTCGGCCGGCGTGGCGGTCATCGTCGAGCAAGTGGCCGCGGCGGATGGCCTCTCTCTCCTTTTCTCTCTCTCTCTCTCTCTCTCTCTCTCTCTCTCTCTCTCTCTCTCTCTCTCTCTCTCTCTCTCTCTCTCTCTCTCTGCTGTCTGCCTTGACGCCCCAATTCCTGCCCCGCTTATTATTCGCCATGTCTCTTCACGTTTAAAACGGGCGGCTGTAAAACGTGCCCCTGCTGCGCCGTGGAGCCGTGCCGCCGTGCCGCCGTGCCGCCAGTGCGCGAACAGACAGACACGCCGGCGGCAGTCGCTCGCTTGGCTTGCCTGGCTTGCCTGCTCCGAGGCGCCGCCATCCACCCCGAGAGGAAGACCCTGCGCCTGCCCCGCGCATAAACCACCTACACAGACAATTATGCTGCTGGCACTCGAGTCGGGAGCAAGGCTGGACAAAAAAAAAAGAATTTGTGCGTTAGGCGAAAACGTGCGATTGCAGTCGGTTGGTCGTTTAAGGGACGCCCCCGATCTGGAAACAACCCGACGCGACGACGCAGCGACGCACCGGCCGGCCGTGGGAGTGGACAGCTGGCGCACACATCCCTGACCTAAGTACACCTGCAGCACTCCCCTTCGGCATAATCGAAAAAAGGGAAGAAAGGAAAGATCCGACACTGCGAGAAAATCGTCGTCGTGACCGGGAGAAACAATTTCCGCCGTCGTCGGCGCGGCGATGTCCAAAAACAATTTGGCGCACGGGTGCCGATTTTAATGCAGAGTTGGCATGTCCGAAGTGTGCAGAAGTGCGAGTTGTTTGGTGTGGACAAAAGCTGGATGGCCTTGTTGGGTAATAACCTCTGCATGGAGCCCTTCAAATAATGTCACCCGGCACGCCAGGCCCCAAATGACAGCCATTTCGTCGAGGTTTGGGACCCCGGCTTGGCACGGCGTGGCGTGACGCCGCGTGGCGCTGCGAGGCACGGCGTGCGGGTGTCTGATGGAGATAATTTGAATCGATTCACCGCGCTAAAGCTGCGGTGAGAGCGTCGCGTGGCACCTCCGGCCCGTGTCCGGGGCCTGGACTCCGGGTCCTGGACTCCGGGTCCTGGACTCCGGGTCCTGGACTCCGGGTCCTGGACTCCGGGGCCTGGACTCCGCGGCCTAGACTCCGGGGCCTGGACTCCGCGGCCTAGACTCCGGGGCCTGGACTCCGGGTCCTGGACTCCGGGGCCTGGACTCCGGGTCCTGGACTCCGGGGCCTGGACTCCGCGGCCTAAACTCCGGGGCCTGGACTCCGGGGCCTGCACTCTACCACCCGCAAAACGACTTAGTCTGCTTGGACGAATTGTCCAGCAGCAAGTTACGGATTTTTTCCAGTATGCAGGCTGAGGTGGATAACCCCTTGGACACTCACTGGAGCATCGTGGAATGTTCGCATTGACGAGAACACTGTTTTACGTGGCGCACCTCACTCACCCCGCATCGGACCAGTGCCGACATTTCTCATTCTTCGGCATATTTGAGTTCTCCCTCCCGAAGTGCAGTTCTGTTTACGAGCCACCCCCGCCATTTCCCAGGCTTGCCGAGGCTAGCCCACTTGCAGCCTTTCTTATTCAAGGCGGCTTGAAGTGCACGGCGTGGGCAGTACGTGAGGCGGGGCAGGGCGGGGCGGGGCGGACGCGCCACAATCAGCAATGAGTAATACCATGCCACGCTTAATTACACGCTGCCACCCACCCCGCCCTGCCCCGCCCCGCCCCGCCACCTTTCACAATTCTCGCCTTCACTTACTTGGCCCCATCACGGACAGCGGCGTTTCTGCGCCGGTACAACAGAAACGAACCAAAAACAAAACCAGATGCGGTGTTTTTTTTTGTTGTCACATGCGAAGGGGTGCGCCTGGCGCGTGCCGCCGAAGACACAGTGTAGTGGAAAGGGAAGGGGGAATGTCATCGCGAGTGTTGCCCCAGGAATTTATGCGCCAGGATTCCGGACGGGGAAAAGGATTCGGGGGGGTCACCGCCAGCCGCCCCCTCCCCGAGGAGTGCCTTGGGCTGGCCAGCGGCCTGCCGGCGGCCTCCTTGTGACTCGCGCAGGGCGTGGTGGGGCGTGGTGGGGCGTGGCGGGGCGAGGCGGGGCGTGGCGGGGCGGGGTGCGGCGGAGGCCCGTGTTGCGATATGTTTATCTCTGGCGCACATTTATCACTAGCACCATCGCGTGCGATCGGGGCCGCCTGCTCCTCCCCCGCCACCCTCCGCGTGTATGCCTCCCCCTTCCTCATTGTCTTCCCCGCCTTGCACCTCGTCCTCCTCATCTTGACACGCTTCGCCCTTGCAGGTGCTGCGTCCTGCGCCGATCATCTTCCCGACATTTGAAAGGAGGGGGCGTAGAGTTCAACATTTTTCTTTACATTTTGTATGTCTGGAAGATGATACCCGGGTGGAAGGATCTGCAGTTTAAACTATATTGAAAAAATATAGATTTTTTGTAATGTTCAACTTAATTTTTAAATACTTTTTTTCATACTTTAAATTACTGTAATGTATTGTGTAATTGCAGGTAAAGTGTAGTTCAACTACAGTTGAAGTGTAGTAAACTACAATTAAACTGCAAAAAAACTACCAGTTATTTCGGACAACTATAGTTTTTGACCCAGGTTGTCCTAGTCTTCAGATCAGTTGACTATAGTTCAAAGTACAGTTTTACTGTAGTTTAATTACACAGCCAGAGTTAGTTCAAAAGAGAAGACAATCTGCAGTTTCAAATTTTGGTTCAAAATTCAAAATTTTTAATTTTTGAACCTTGTTTTGAGGGGACTCTTCCTCCCTCTGACCCCTTAGGTGATTGACTTCATGTTAATTGTGTGTTTGGTTTGGTTGTTGCCGGGAGTTGAACCTCGGACCCATGGCTTGTGAAGCAGAGGCCTTGACCACTGCACTACTGAGCTTCCTTGTGGACAGGGGCTTGGCTACTCGACCACATGGAAAGGCCGGCTTTCCTCAGAAACTAGAATTTAACTGCTAGAAAACTACAGTTTTACTGTAAGCCACTCTGTACTGGGAGTGAAATTCACTTGTCCTAAATGTAATTTATAATGAATTTGTCTCAGAAACCAAGACACCATGGAGTGATTTAATTCAGAGAGCCTTCAAGGTCTTAATTTTCAACGACTGGAGTCGTTACCTTTTTAACTTCTGAGACGCACTGTCCTATAATGCTTTCTAGTTTTACTTGTGTCTGACATTTTATCATCCGGTCATAATGAATTTGATGCCACTTAGTTTGACCTTGTTTGGCGTCAAGCTGGCTAAATTTTGTGGCTTGTTGATTTCCACGATACTTTGTCACATGCTACCTGACCAATACGGAACATTATAAAATAAGCAAACAGATAACCAGATAGTATTTTAAAAATTGGTTACATCCAGCCATATAGGTTTTTATATGAAAGTTTAGTCGTGTCTTCTAAAAGTCTGCAACGTCAAGTATTTCAACGTAAACCTTTAAAAGAAATAACTGAAACTTCTAAGAGATATTTCCTTTTCAATCCTTATATTATTTTAATCACTCAATGTAATTGTTTTTGTTTCTTCATTTCAAGTTGCAGTGCTTGACATCTTAAACTATGCCTTAATTGAAAAATTACTACAAATTGTTGTAAACATTCAACTAGTTTGTCATTGTGTAAAAAGGTATGAGCAGAAACTTTATTTCCTTTGTAGATCCTGCTGCAGATATAAGTGAAGGCGGATCTTCAGTAGTGGACTATTAAAGTAGAGTAGTATTAAAAAACTTTTAACTTCACTTTTTAACTGCAGATAATACTTAATACCTGGTCAATAAATAGCAGTTCAGTTAGAAAGCAGTTTGCATACACAGCAAACTACAGATCCATGAGCAAACTGAAACTGGACTTATTCTGCACTTTGTTCTTACCAAAAACTGCAGTTCAGGAACTGTAGTTTTGGCACTACAGTTTAAACTGCAGTTTCACTATAGATCCTTCCACCCGGGTAGCGGGGTGCATCGGTGCACCGCCCTCGGTTTTGACCTACCCGTTGCTGAAATATGCCAATATTTTTATTGAATTTTTTAATTTACTATTTTTATTTAGGAAGGTTAAAATAGGTTGGGCAAGTTATATTTAGGTACGTCAAATCGGCTCCCGTCTTTTTTTGTCTTTGTTTCCCCGGGCGGTGTGATGCGAACGCTGGCTGGGCGCGAAGATCGCGGTGCTTCAATGGCCAGGGCCGCGCCGCCCTCCTCCCTGAAGGCCCTGACGGCCCTGACGGCCCCCGAGGAACTGAAGGGCGGGAGGGGCGAAGGGCGTAGATCAACAGGGACGGCTTTTCGTCTGAATGCCGCAGCGCCGCAATGCCGCGCCAAAGTTTTGTCCCCGTCGGCGCGCCGCGCTTTGTTTACACGATATTACCACTTACGCGCAGTTTAGCCGTTCGTTCTGAGGTTAACCAGACGGGATGAGGACGGTGGACGACCTCATCGCTCTGTCTCTCTCGAAACCCGTCGAGACGCTCTGTGAGTGCGAGAGAGATGGCGGTGCTTTCGCCGCGAAAAGGACCGCGATTACGGTCGCATAGATAAGGCCTCGTTACGGAGTGCCGCGCTGGCTGCCTTTCGAATCGGTCGGAATTGAAACCACGCGGTTTCAACGAAAGCGGGTAAAGCAGCACAGCATTACATGCCAGGTGAATGGTCGCCGAGCCCCGCCGAGTGGCATTATGATAATAATGGATTCCTTATCGGCTCGCCTTCGGCCTGCCTGATTATTGCCAGACTGGCCGCGTGGGCCGGGCCGGGCCGGGCCGTCCACGGCTCTATTTGCCCAGCCCGACCCTACTCGTCCTGCCCGGCCCGAGGCCCGGCCCGCCCGGCCCGCCCGGCGTGGACCATAGGGCCTGGGGGACTCTCGATTACTGTAATAGCATGGAAATGAGCAGTCAGGGCTTAAGGAGGGGCGGCAAGGGCCCCGGCGGGAGGCGGGGTGGGGCGGGGTGGGGCGGGGTGGAGCGGGGTGGAGCGGGGCGGGTGGGGTTAGAGCGGATCACCTCTCTACCGCAAGGAAAGGGTTTGAATATTGTTTCAGACGGAGAGGAGGCGATCCGATCACGGGGCACGCGCGCCGGCAAACGCCTCGGCGTTGCTCCAGCAGCGCGGGCCCAGCGGGAGGGAGGCAGAGGGAGGCAGAGGGAGGGAGAGTCGTCGCGGGGGTGTGAGTGTGGGGTTGAGGTAACGAAGCAGCAGCCGGCTTATGCTAGGGGAGGATAGGTTTTGGCTTCCGTTTGTGTAAGCCGCCCATCTCGCCCTGCCCCGCCCCACCCTGCCCCGCCCCGCCTCGCCCCGTCCCGCCTATTTACCCTTCCTCATTCGTGATGAGTAATACTGTGGTGCGGCGCTGCTTAAAGACTCGCGCGGCACGCGTGTTGCGGCGAACCTCATCTTCCTCGCTATCTAAATAACGACCGTGCACCCTTTTCTCCGCTTGTTTCTGATGTTGTTGTTGTTTTTTGCAGTGCCCCCGGACATCCTGGACTACCCGACGAGCACGGACCTCGTGGTCCGCGAGCTGAGCAACGCCACGCTGCGCTGCGTGGCCAACGGCTCGCCGCAGCCCAACATCACGTGGAAGCGCGAGGGGGGCGCGCCGCTGTACCTGCCGTCGGGCAAGGAAGGTAGGACTTGTGGGCCGCCTCCGTGCGACAGAGACAGAACCAGTCTGCAGTGGTCGCCGAGTCCCGCAAGCCGCACGCTGCTCACTGCGTCGTCTCGACCTTGTGTCGTCGCGGTGCTGCACCACGCCCCGCCTGCCCCCCGCCTGCCCCCCGCCTGCCCCCCGCCTGCCCCCCGCCTGTCGCCAGCTTGTCAGGCCCTGGAAGTGGGGCGGCCGCTTGGCGTGGCGCGGCGCGGCGCTGCCTTCGCGTGAGGCGCTAATGGATTGTTAGCAGGATCCGACGCCTCAGCCCGCGCACGGCGGCGAGGCGGTGCAAGGCCTGCAGTACACTCGCCACCTCGGCCCTCACGGCCTCCGCGGCCTTCGCCGTGCTTCGCCCCGACGGGCAATCAATAAGGAAGACGGCCTTGATTGGCACGAAGGTGGTTGCTTGGCTCTGCATTCACGTTGCAGCCCCCGGCTGCCCCCGGCAGCCCTCGGCAGCCGCCGGCCTCCCAGTGGCGTGGCACCGCGCCAGCACTATCTGGGGCGACGATCGCAAAACACACTCAATAAAGAAATCAGGGATCAGAGATCACCCGGCCGGACTGGCGCCATGCGTGGTCGGGCGGGCCGGGTGACAATCGGCTAAATGACGAGCGTCCTGTTGACACGACGTGCGTGCTGTCGCTGCTGTCGCTGCTGTCGCGGCGCACCGCCTGTCCCCGCGCCGGACTATCGCCGGACTATCGCCGGACTATCGCCGGACTATCGCCGGACTGTCGCCCGCGTGCATCCGCTTCGGAAGCCATTGTTGCCCGGCCGATCTCGATACCGCGGCAAATTGTTATTACAGTATAGTGTCGGGTTGTGATTTTATTGACAGCTGCCTGTCCCGACGTCGGTTTTGTCTCTTTTTTGGCGGCAAAGAGAGCATGTAATCAATAAGCCCGCATTCAGTCAGCGGCGTCAGCGCAGGACCACACACTGGTAATGACATCCTTCAGGAAGCAAACGTCACTGTAAAAACGTTACCAAGTACTTTGAGGGTAGTAAGAACTATTTCATCCGATTTCATCCTTTGCAAACCTAACACATGAAGACAAAACCAACTTTCTTTCAATAGGCCTGCACTGTGTAAGGCTATGTCCGGTATTATTCAATTTCTTTCTGACAAAGTCGTTTTACGTCCAATTTGGCTTTCCACTTGCAGTGCTGCAGTGCAGTGCGTCGGCCGGACGCGCCGCGACGCAGCGCTGCCGTATAAATAAACAGTCCGGCGAGGACGGCGCCGTTCCAAAAAGAAACGTCGGGGCTATTACAACGCGTCGTGCTTACCGTGCTGCGGGGCTGCTAGGGCTGCTAGGGGTGGTTTCCTTTCGATAAGTACGAGGTAGGGTGTAGGGACGGCGGGGCGAGGGGACGCCGAGGGGACGCCGAGGGCGGAGCTCGGCTGGAGAAACAAAGGTGAACTCGCCCGAGAACTGTTACATTCAACAATCGCTTGATTGGCGGTTGAGTCGCCAAGCTGCCCCCCGCGGGTGCCTAGAGACTTGAACGCGTCGGGCGGGTCGGGGCGGGTCCGACTCGGCCCGAACGGGTAGACAATCGATGTGGGAAATGCTGGTCCGGCGCGGTGGCCACACTGTCTCGGTGGACGCGTCCCGCAACAGGTGTGGTGCGCCTCGCTTGCGCGGACACTCACGGAAAAAAGGAATTCGTTGACCCAACGAAAATGAGCGTTGATTCCGTGATAACCGAAAATATTTGTTGGAGTTACGAAAACTTTGTTTGAGTAACGAAATTTTTGTTGGCAAAACTAATAATCTTTTAGCGCAACCAAAAGATTCGTCAAAGGAACACAGTCATGATTTTGTCACTCCAACTAACTTTTTTGCTCCGCCAACGAATTGTTCGTCATACCAACAAATTATTCGTTACGTGAACAAACTTTTCGTTACTCAAACAAATTTTTTTCGGTTATCACGGAATCAACGATTATTTTCGTTGGGTCAACGAATTCCTTTTTTCCGTGCTGCAACTCGCCACAAAGACACACAGCCGGTATCGGACAGGACAGCCCGCCCCGCCACACGTTAATCGAAGGGGGCTTTTTCCAGTGTGGGTGTAAAGCGCCGAGCCGTTCCCGAACTCACGCTACGCGGCGCTACGCCCTCGCATCAACGCAGTGCCAGTCATTACCCAGTTCGGCATGGCGTGGCGTGGCGTGGCGTGTCGCGGCCCGTTCACAACAACAAACTCCCCAAAATAGCGGTACGGCGCGTGCGGCTGATTGTATCTCGCGGTACTTTCACCCTCGATCGCTGCGCCGTGCCGTGCCGTGCCGTGCCGCGCCACCAGGTCCTCCGTGCACCGTCCCGCCTTGCGTCCTGCCCGAGGCCCTGCCGTCACTCCTTCATCAGCGCCGTCGTCGACGTAATAATCCCAGATAAAGTCGTCGCCGAGCACCGCGCCCCCGCCGACCACCCCCACCCCCTCCCCCTGATCCCCGATCGCACATCTCTCGCTCCCCCTCAATGTAACTCGACTCGCTTCCTGCCGCCCGCTGCACACCGCGACTGCAGCGATAGCGGATCTGCACTCCAACTTGGAGGCATTAGCGCGGCCCGGCCATGGCCCGGCGGGCGGCGCCGCAGCTACTCGCGGTACACGTTTATTCCCCGAAAACAAATGTCCAGATCGTCCGGCCGGCTAATTGAATCCACGCTGCCAGGAGACAGGTTCGGAGAGTCGTTCTCACCGGTCTGTCCCTCTCACACACGGAACGTCCCATGAGAGAGGCAGAGCGACGAAAACGACACTCGGAATCAGTCTGCTGCACCGCTCATCAAGGACGGCCCTGAGAGTCTCCGGTTCGCTGCTTCCGATCGCCTTTCGCCGTTTTGCTGCGGGCTCAGCCCCAGGTCCGAGGAGGAGGCGGGGCGGGGCGGGGCGGCCCGCCCAGCTGCGGCTGCGGTTACCCACCCCAGTGTGGCGGTCGCTAACAAGGCGCCGATAAGTTGCGTAGTTACTAATAGCAGCCCTGTGCCACCCGCCCCGCCCCGCCCCGTGAGCCGCCCCGCCCTTCGAACCCCGATACCACCCTGCTTACCCCTTGTACAGGGCGGGCGGGCAGGCCGTGCCCTTTCATGGCTGCAGTGATTGCGGCGCTGGAATGTTGTTGTTGTCGGTGTTCCGCCACTGACGAACACCGAACACGCCGAGTGGCGACGGCGTCGTCGTCGCCCGGCTTTGTGAACCGCGCCGTGCGTTCTCGCCGCGCCGTTACACCGGCTTTGCCGATGGCTTTGCCCGCGCCCTCGCCTCCCTCACCGCCCTCGCCGCCCGGAGGGCCAAGGGGGTGAGTCACGTGCCTCAAGTTGCAGCAGTGCGAGGCCCTGCGGCCAGCTGCTGCGACTACAGTGTTGTGTTGTACTGCTGCACTGGAAGGTGTCACGTGATCCGCTCCGCGGCTCCGCGGGGATCTGCCGAGCGGCCGGCGAGGACGCGGCGTGGGACACAGCGGCACCTCTTTATTCATGGCGAGCCTCGCACGCTGCTAATGCGGCGGCCGTGTCGCCTGTCGTCGCGGCGCTCGCTTCCGTGTCGAAGACTGCCGCACCGCCGCGCGACGCACATAGCAAGGCTATGCGGAACATGCGAAAGGTTGCCGGCCTCTGTAGGAAAAACTTGCTTTACGAACGGACTAAACCAGAAAACAAATTTGTCGTTGGAAGTAAGCCGTTCTGTAACTAAAGCGCCAGGCTGAGTGCGGAGTCGTCCTTCCAGCCCGAAGGACACGGCAGCCCAAAGCCCCGCTGCTCATCGCGGTGCTCGAGGCGCTCAAGGCGTCGTCCGTTCGGCGGGGTCGCGTGCCGCGCGGGGTGTCGTTGGCCGCGCGGACCCTAATGACACCAGGCACCTGCTGATGAACATGGAATTCATTATCCCGACTGCCTTCGGAGGGCCTGCTCACTGCCACCGCCGCCAGTGGATCTAGATTTACACCCCGATAGCAGCGCAGCAGTAGACTGATTCCGGGAGTCATTTTCGTCACTTTCTCTCTCACCTATAAGGGACGCCATGAGTGCAAGGGAGAGAGAGAAAGAGTGGCGACGAAAACAAGTCTCGGAATCAGTCCACAGCACAGCAGGGCCGCCACACTGGCAAAGGCTCCTCAGCCTTTCCAGCTTACGAGCTTCTGCTTCCCTCGCCGCGGTGACCTTCACGGCTCCTTGCGAGCCTCGCAGGCCTCGCGAGGCAGCCCGAGTGTGTCGCAGTGTCGTCGTAGCGGCTCCCCGCTGCGGCGTGGCCAACATAAAAAAATGAAAAAGACGAGGCGACGTGCAGGAAAAGTGGTCCGTATCATGTGTTTGCTGACATTTTGGGCGAAGCAACTTGCGGCTCCTGAAAGGTCGAGGGGGAATTTAATTTGGCTGCACTAGGGGATGTGTGGTCACGAAGCTACTGACAGAAAAAAAACACTTCAGGCCCATTGTGTTGTTGAAATGTTGGCAAATTATGGAACCGTGACTGTGTTTCCTGTTGCAGTGATGGCGGTGGAGGGCCAGAACTACACGATTCCCCGCGTGACCCGGGAGCACATGGGAGCGTACCTTTGCATCGCCTCCAACGGAGTGCCCCCGTCCGTCAGCAAGCGCATTTTCCTCACCGTCGAATGTAAGTACACATTACCTTTTTCTTTCTTTCTTTTTTCCCTTCACCGGCTGGACTCCTGTTTTTCCTCGCGCCCTCAGCGAGACGGCGTGCCGTCACTCCTCCCCGTCCCTCGTGTTGTGTCTTATTCCTATGCCTTCTTTTACCCTGGCCTTCGAACGCCACCCCTCCCCCTCCGATGCACCCCTTCCTCTATTGGAATAATTTTACAGACATAAACTGCTGATAGCTCCGTGGGGACGCGCGGGGCGGCGCGGGGCGGCGCGGGGCGGCGCCGGGCCGAGACATGGGGCGGCCGAAGAATCGGAGAGGGACACGGAACACAGCGATGGCCGTGACGACGGCCATGACGACGACGGCCTTGGAGGCCTCGGCGATTGGCCACGCGATTGTTGTCTTCCGAATTCCTCGCGGAGAAAGCCGAGGAGGCCGAGGGGACGACGACGCCGTCCTCCCTCCCCCTCCCAGGCCGCATTCCCCCCGCCCTTGTTTGCGCCACTTTTTGATAATGGCGCCGTTGAATGTTCATTCCGGGAATGTTACACCTCGGGCGGGGCTGGCGGGGCTGGCGGGGCTGGCGGGGCTGGCGGCGTGGGGCGAGTCACAGAGGAATGCCAGCGCGGCCACGACTGCGGCCGCCGCGGTGTGCCCGCGCGAGACAGGCGGGGCAGACGGGGCTGGCAGGCAGCACTCGGCGCGCGATTCGGATGGGAAAGACCAACGCTTTGATCTTTTGTTCGTCCGCGAATATGCGGCGGCGCGGCGCGCTGTCTCTGAGGACGCCTCGTCGTAGTTCGGGATTAAAGTCCAACAACAACAACACTGCGGCTGGCGGTGATCAAGGTGGTCGGGCTTTGTTTTCGCGGCGCCACGTCGCGCACTGCAGGCTGCAGTGCGGCTGTAAAGGCGGAGGCCAGTTTGTCATGATTTGCTGCAGACAGGCGCCCTCTCCCTCTCTGTCTGTCTGTCCGTCTGTCTGTGTCCCTCTCGCTCTCTTTCTCTGCCCGTGACGGGACGTCGGCCCGTGCCGATGGATGGGAGGCGAGTGCGAAACTCTGAGCCAGTGCGGCAGACGCCACGCGCACCACGCACCTTTCAAAATGTTTTCTTCTGTTGCAGTCCCGCCGGTGATCGAGGTCCCCAGCCAGCTGGTCGGCGCGCGTGTGGGCCGACAGCTCGTCCTGCAGTGCCTGTCGCAGGCCTTCCCCAAGTCCATCAACTACTGGGTCAGAGGGGACAACACGCTCGTCAAAGGTGAGTCGAATCCGACAAATCGCCGTGCCGTCCAGGAGCCATCAGACTGTCATCCAGTCTTCACACCAGCGTTGCGCGCCGGGGGATGGAACGTCGCTCGCTTGTTACTTCGCCACGACTCTGTATGTGTGCGCGTGTCTGTGTGAGTGCGCACTCCCCAACACACGCGGCCAAGGAGGCGTGCCCGTTTGTGACAATAGCTTCAATCAGAACGTTTTGGTGCTCGTCCCGGTGGGGCCTCCTGGCCCTGGTCCCTCCTCGGCCCTGGGCCTTGCCCTGGGCCCCCAGACCGCGACACGAATAACAATTTCTTGCTACAGCGATCTTGCCCCGGCCGCGTTTGTCAATGAAAACCAGTGCCGCGTATTTCCCTACGTTTCCCTCCTCTTTTCTTCCGCTTTCCTTTCTTCTTGATGGGCTTCCCTCTGGGAGCCACGCACGCCCTTCCCCGGCCCACCTCGGCGATGTGAAGTCGTCTGCATGACACATGGTGATGGCGGCGAGACACTAAGGGCTCCTTAGCGGAGCATCCAAAGGGACTCTCGGCGACTCTGGGTTCAAATAATACCGCCCTTCCAGTCTTCACTTTTTCTTCGTCCCTTTTCTTCTTGAGCAATGCTCTTCCTTCAAGCTACGCAGCAACCTTCCAAACATTTACCCTTTTCTCTATAGACTGTTTTCTAATCCCTTTGGCTTTGCGAGTGCAAAATGTATATTTAGTCCTCCAGGGAGGCCAGAAAAATTACTGTTATGATACCTTTGAAAAATTCTCATATTGAGTTCCTGTTTTCAGGTCCTGGTTACCAGACGGAAACGATAGACTCTGCGTACTCCATCAGCATGCGGCTCACCATCAAAAGCGTTGCGCTCGAGGACCTGGGCGAGTACAAGTGTGTGAGCAAGAACTACCTCGGAGAGACCGAACAGAGCATCAAAGTCGACCGTGAGTCCCCCGTCTCGTTCCCCCTTCGCTTCACCAACTCTTGTTTGTCACGATCAAAAGCCAATTGAACCATTTTCTCTGTTTGCAGACGTCAAGACTCCGGACTGGGGCCTGTCTTCCACCAAACTACCCAAGCACACGAAAGGTATGCTATCAATCTGTTTGATAAACTCGATCCTTACATCTTCTCTTCATTTGTGAAAGAAGATAAAAGTTGCACATTGTCTGTTTGTTTTGCAGGAAAGTATCTTGGTCGTCCGGTGAGCGAGAACAGCGTGGAGATCCCCGACGCGGAAGAGTCGACGGCGTCGTCTTCACCCGCCCCCCGGGGCACCGCCAACGTCTTCCTGCTCGTCACCTCCCTCCTTTGGATCTCTTGCGGCAAGCCCGTTGCGAGGCTGTGACTGACGCCGCGGCACTGATTGTAAATACACCGTACTTTAAGACGACGAGCTCTGCGGACTATGATAGGTGCATTCGGGTACATGGAATTGCTGTGAGCTAGTCTGGTTTTTTTTTACCGAACCTCCTGAATTGACTAGATTATTGTCTGTAAATAGATTATTTGTCACTAGAACCACGTGGCGCTAAGCTCTCCTACCCAACTCAGTCGGAAGTTTTTAATTTACTTTAGACTAATTTGATGTTGGTACTATATTAGTATCTTGTATTTAAGCTGTAAATAAGTAACTGTACTCCTACCGACTAAGATTATACGATGTACACGAATGTTTTGCTCAGAAAACAGCAAATTAATGCTAGCTAATATTTTGTGTGCCATAGCGCGTGTTAGGTGTGACATGTCATTCAAAGGACGGATAAAAGAGTACTTGTATTGGGGGGCCGCAGTCATTATTTTTCTTTTTAAATACTCATTCGGATGCTTATGTCGCTAGGATGGCGTTAGTTTAATTCGCGTCGAACATACCATCGATGTTAGAAAATCCGCTGTTAGAAAGGTACCGAAATGGCAGATCTACTCTTATTCACTTCTTGCGTAGTTGCTGTCAGTAGATTCGAAATTAGAAAATTTATCTCTAGTTTCTGTCAAGACACTGTCATTTGTTAACTATTCTACAGTCGTACATTTCTCTCATGAAATGTTAACAAATTTGCTGGGTGTGAAGTTTTAGAACATCCCAAAGAGAGCAATAAGTAGTCTCAGGAAAAAAAACTTGACACGTTTCCAGAGCACCGTGTACATTGTTTGCCTCTCAAGGAAATTTCTCTGGGAAGAAATTTACTATTTGATAGGGGTCGTGAGCCTCTTTAAAGTGCTCGTCAAGAGCGAATCCGTTTTACTATGAATTAGACTACTGCGGACTACTGCTTCACAGTACGGCTTGCTAGGGAGAAGCGCTGTCTTGCGCAGAATAGATTTTTTGCCCTTGTTTCAGACGGAATGAAAAGACTAGCCTACATATCAACCGAATCTTTGTGATTTGGTCTTATCTCTCCTTGCATGAATATGAGCTTATTTTCTATAATGAATTGAAATATTTAAAAAAACATTTTGAAACGATGTCTAAAGATTAATCAAGAGTAGACTGACATATGATTCGTCAGAAACGAATTTCATAGTTTGGAAATGCAATCAAAAGTGTGAATATGTTACTTTAGTCTGCTAGTGGATATAAATGATAGCGTATACCCCGCGCGCGAGGAACTTGTTGATTCTTGCCGATACTCCTCGCGACTCGGCGCAGCGAGTCAAGAGTCAAGTACATTGGAAGTACATTGGCAGCACATTGGCTGGTACTCTACCATGGTTATTCTGTTTTGGCTCCAGCGTCCATTGTAATGGAAGGGACTCGGTCAAACTTGTGTATGGGAATGCCGGAAACGGCCTTCAGGTGCTGCTAGGGAATCTGTGTTTACTAATGTATAAGATAGTATTATGCGAATGTGTTTTATTAAATAATGCAAGGATGAAATTTTATAAAACTTTGCTGCTATTTTAATTATTCAACCTATAAAGGAAGCACATTCTGACTGTTTCGTACATTCTTTCGTTAAACACACATACAGTAATCCAATTAATCTCAAGAACTGCCTTAAAGTAACACAATTTGTTTTCTATGTGCGTGCGCCAACACTTTGAAACAACAAAAACTGGAAGATATGTAAAACAGGGACAGTTCCTGACGAGCGCCTGCAAACCCGAGGATAGGCAACCTGTTGCACACCGGTGCCTTGTGTTGCCTACCTCCCAGGCGGCGGTAGCAGAACCAATAAGCTTTCCACTGGGGCTTTTGTTTTTAAACAAACCAGTCCATTACAACGTTATTGAGTTTACCCCTTAGTTTTTCATTTCACCTGACAGGGCAGTGGAGATTTGTGGTGGGCCATTCTGACTTAAAACTTAAATGGAACATCTGAGCACAACCAGGGATACACTGGAAATGAGACTCAACGCGATACCATTGAGGAATTGCGAGGTCCGTGGCGTCCCGGAAGAGAAGGCAGCCTTGGAGTGCGCCCCACCCCTCGCTGTCAGGTCCGCGTCGGTCCGCTTCAAGTCTGCAACACAAATCAAGTTTTTTCAGACTTCCGCCGCGTGCATCGGATTATGCCAACGGGAGACGTCCTTACCACCGCGGTACTTTTCTGAAGTATTGTCGTTTTCTGGGTGCACTTCGTTGTCGTTCCGACTCTCCTTGCGGGTCCCTTTCTTACCTGAAAAATATTAGCGTTAGAAGGCAACCCGTTTTGGGGGTAATTTGGTTTGAAATTTCTTCGTTTACCCTTTCGATGCGTTGAGTGAGATGGTCTGGACGTGGTCATCGGCGTAGAAGGCTGGAGTATTTCTGTGAGGAGAATAAGAAGCACAACCATGACAAATCTTCCCTTTAAAAAAATCACAAACTTGTGCGAATTTTACTCACCTTCCACTTGAATGAGACCATCCGTCTCGCCCAGGTTGTTTTTCGAGACACATTTGTAAGAATTGAAGTCAATCTTTTGGACATTCCTGATGTGGAGTCTCATCGTGATTGTGTAGTCCTTGTCGTACACGGTGGGCTCGTGCCGAGGACCTGGGCAGACGAAACAATAGAAATGTTGGTCAAAACGAAACAAGCATGGGCTGTATATTGGTATAAAACGTACCGGCTGTGACAATTTCACCGTTCCTGGTCCAGTAGTTGATGGATTTCGGGAAAGCTTCAGAGATGCACTCCAGCGTCAGATTTTGACCCTGTACTGCTCCGACGAGCTGGTTTGGGATTGTGATCATGGGAGGAACTGAAACAGAAAATGGAACGTGAAACAAAGAGGAGTGTCACAAACAGTGGATGCAAACAGAAAGTTCAACTTACAATGTACAATGAGCTTGAGTCGTTTGCTGACGGACGGCGGCACCCCGTTGGACGCGATGCAGAGGTAGGCGCCCATGGACAGGCGGTCCACGCGGTGGATCGTGAGCAGCGATCCCTCAAAGCTCGATTCTAAACAAACGCAAAGTTGAAACAGGTGACCAAAGACACGGCAGGCAATGAATCGAACCGTGTGCGCTCCCACCTTCGAGGCCGTTGCCCAGCTTGATATTCTTGCCGTCCTCGCGGCGCCAGATGATGACTGGCGGCGGCGACCCCGTGGCCTCGCAGCGCATCGACACGTTGTGGCCCTCGCGCTCCACCATGTCCGTGCTCGTGTGGTAGTCGTCCAGGATGTTGGGCGGCACTGCAAACGACAGCGGAGCGGGTCAGCAAGGGAGCACGGCGATACCCCGCGCGCTTCACCCTGCCTCGGGGCGGAGCGCAGCGCGGCTGGCGCGCGGAGTATCGCCGGGCCGGGCGCCACTGCTCGGGGCAAGGGGAACGGGGCTCACCGACGACCTCCAGGTAGCCCTGCTGGCTCTTCATGGGGTCCGTGTTGAGCTGGCACATGTAGTAGCCGCGGTCCGTCTCGCGTACGTCGCGGATGTGCAGTTGCCACGTGCGCTGGTCCGTCTGCGTCACCTTGATGCGGTGGTTCTTGGTGATGACGCTGCCGTGGATCGTCAGGATGGTCTGCGTGTCCACCTGCAGCCACGCCACCTGCGGACCGAGATATCATTGTTTTGAACACAGAATAAAACAACAACAAAAAAGAAATCTTTTCTTGGCGGGCGTTGTGGCTTGCGGGGGGTCGCGTGCGCCGCTATCCATCACCGAGCCAACACAAAGCGGCGCGAGGCGCCAGGTACCGAGACCGACACGAAGAAAAAAAAAGCACACGTGCACTGTAAAAAAGTACCTTGTAATTTGACAGGTTCTCCACGACGCACGTCAGCAGCGCCTCCCGTCCCACGGCGATGGTGACGTTGTTCAAGGAGCCCACGAACTTGGGCAAATCTGTCGACAGCAGAAAGGAATATGTTTCAATCACTGGGAAGCAGACAGCGTTATCGGAACAGTGCAGGCCGGCGGGCTGGCGCAGACGGCAGCAATACGCGACGTGGCTTGCAATATGGGAGTCAGTGTATCAGCACGACGTCCACATGCTGAGCCGATTACGGCGCGGTGGCCAAACAACACGCCGTCTTTGTGTTTCCCCTCTTCGCGGCAGCCCCACCATCCCCGTCAGCCCCGCCAGCTCAGCAAACATTTGCCGATGTCACTCGCTATTTGCCCGGCCGGCCCTCGAAACGCAACCAGTGCCGGCGGCGGGCCGGCGAGACGCAGAACGGAAAAAAAGGGAGGTAAAGGTGAGGCGGAGGCGTCCCTCTCGAAAGGGCGAGCGCCCCACCGACGTGTGGGGAGTGGCGCTACGAAAACAAAAGCGAAAAACGGGGAGGAAAAAAAAGAGGTAGGGAAGCACTCGTGGAATATGATAGCGTGGACCTCGGGGTTCTCGAGGCCTCCCGCGGGTGGCGTGTGTCTTCATAAGGCGGGAGTGTCCGCCCGCCACGGCCGCAGGGCCGCCGGGCCGCACCCTCGCCGTCAGGATGAACAGGCACACTGTGGCTGGCTGCCCGGCTTGCCGCCCGCCTGGCTTGCAGCCTGGCTTGGCCTCTAGCACACTGTAACGAGGAAAAGTGACACTCTGGTATTGAGATGGAGCAGCAGCGCAGCAGCAGCGCAGCAGCAGTCCGTACCTGTTGGCCGGCCGGTGGGCAGGCTCACGGGCTTAGCACTAATGCCTCGCTGCAGTGCGTGATGCAGGAGTTGGGCCGGTGTGTTGGCGGCCGCGCAGGGCTCGCTGGGACGCTGGCCTTCGGTACGGTGGAGCGGAAGGTCCGTCGGCCAGCCCCTCGGGCGCTGCGCAGCAGACTGATTCCGAGAGGCGTCGCTCCGTCTCTCTCGCACATACGGGACGTCCCATTAGCGCGAGGGAGACAGAGCGGCCGGCGAAGGCAGCGGCCGGCCAAGGCAGCGGCCGCCTCGCCCGGAGAGGCGCGCGTCTTTTATTTCGATTCAGGCCGTGTTCCTCCACAGGCGGCCGGAATCGTAATTTCGACTATAATCGCGTGATGAAAATGCCGGCAGTGCAGGCCGCAAGAAGGGAGACCGTGCGCTTTAATCCGGAATACTTAACAAGAGCAATCCGAGGAGCAGTGGCGGGGCGGAGGGAGGCGGCGGGGAGGCTGCGATGCTCGCTGCGATGCGATAGGCACTGAAAAGCATCCTTTCACTTTTGACGCGCCGCTTCCTTCTCCTCCTATATATATCCAGCCATTCCATCCCTCGGAGGGCGGCCGGCAGGGCAAGGGCAGCCCTCGGCCCCGGCCCGGCCCTGGCCATCGCCCCGCATTCCCTGCGAGGGAGGCCGGGCGCGGCCCCGCGCGGCGTGGGGTGTGGATTCAGAGCCGGCTATAGCGCGGCACTACAACGGGGAGGGCGAAGATTGGCAGATCAGCAGACGTGAATGCCCCCCGTTCTCGACCTCCTCGGGGAGTGACTGGGGAAGAGGAAGAAGTGTCAAAAGGGAGAGGTGAGGGGGATCGTGATGATGCAGTGGGAGGGCCTCGTGTCCACACACACACGCACACACACACACACACACACACTCGCCCACTCGGCGTAACGCAGCATTGTGCTCATTGTTTACTGATCGCACCACTTCCCCACATTGATATCGATGCGAAGTGGTTGGGTTATTCGCGGCTGGAAAGCTACCGCATGCGGCACTGCGATAAGATTGTGTTTGCATTTTTTTTTTGAAAGCCGGAACGGAAATAATTGTTTCGATTTTTTTAGCGCCGCAGCAGACAAAACCACCGGTGCTATAGAAGGCGCCGGGAGGGGCGGCAAGATTTGTCCGGGGCGCGTTCGTTCCGTGACGGTGTGGCGGTCGAGGCCACACAATGAGTGTGCCCTCCTTCGGAGGCATTGTCGCCGAACAGCGCTTTCGGTGCTCTGTCTCTCTCGCACTCATGAGGCGTCCGGGCAGGAGCGACAGAGACGGGGTGACGAAACGCTTGTGGGCCGCGGCGTGCGTTCCAGACGATTATTCCAAGAGGCCCTAGCGTGTGACACCGCGGTGGAGGGGGCGCGACGCCCTGCCCGCGCCGTGCCCCAGGTGCCCACCGACAGCACCAAGGCGCTCCAGTGCCGACAGGCAGGGTGACCCGGCCGGACGCGGCACGCTAACTTTTCTCATGAACACATTTTGGTCGCACTGACCGCAAACCCATTGATGTTTCGATAGACTGTTCTCACATTATCGCATTAGAAACGAAAGGGTGTCTTCTGACACTTTTTGCTTTTGTTTACACTTCTTTTTTTTATCACGGCACCAAACTGTCGTTGGTTCCCCTACCCCTCTTCCTCTCCCCAAGATATTATTTTTTTGTGTCCCCGCCCCAATAAAGTGCATCGGCAATAATAGACCGTTCCGTGCGGTTCCGTGCCGACCGCCGCTGCCATGGCGCCATGGCACAGCCGCAGCGCACGAAGCGGCAGCGGCAGGGGGGTCACACCCTTCTGCACACGCGCGTGACGCCCCCGCGTCGCAAACGAGACAATCAACTACCGTCCCGGGGCGCACACTGTGCCGCCGCCGCGGTGGCGCGGTGGCGTGACTCGCCGAGAATCGCCTCGCGGTCAACACCTCGCCGCCGTGCTGCTGCCACAACCGCCGCCACCACCACCACCACCACCACCACCACCACCACCACCACCACCACCACCACCACGAGGAATCGCGTGATGCGCGCCAATCTGTCCCCGCTGCGTCGCGGCGTCCGGCGGAGGACTCGCGGAGGACCCCGGGAGGGCGCCACGACGAGGCAACACTGCAAAGTGCCTCTCGGGCGCCGCAAAGGCGAAACGCACCGCCAGCCGGCTGGAGAAAACAACAGCAAAACGCAACGGAAAACGGTAAATAAATCCGCGCTGGCGATTACGGCAAGCCTGCCTCGACGGCGGCTGCTCGCAGACAGGCGTGTTGCGGCGTGTTCGGCGGCCGGAATGGCGCTGAGGCGAAGCAGGCGGAGCAGGCGGAGCAGCGCAGGTCGGATGACAGGCTTCGCTATGCTTCGCAATGCTTGGCAATATGGCGCGGCGCTGTCACCGCCCGACTTGCCTGCCTGCTCTGCCTGGCGGCCCCGCGGTGTTCCACGCCCTGCAAGCCCTGCTGCACCACCACGATAAATCCGCCCCGGATTTGGGCTCACTGCAGACTGATTCCGAGAGTCGTTTCCTCGCTCTGTCTCTCTCGCACTCACGGGGCGTCCAATATAGGTGCGAGAGAGACAATGTGACCCTCGGAATCGGCCTACTGCTGGCTGCGGCCTTCGACGCCACCCGGCAGGAGGGGCACGACGCCGTCGTTGTCTCTGTTTCAGAGTTTCGCCGCTCACCGCGGAAAGTAGGTCCCGGGTCAATCTGAAAAATGGCCCCTCATCCGAACCAACAACGACATAATTGGGCCCTCTGTTCCCCCCGAAGCCAGCAACGATGCCGTGGCGCTAGAGCGCTGCGCCGCGCTGCAGGCAGCCGGGACACATTTATCTTCCTTCGCCAGAAACACTGCCAGGCAGGCCCGGCCACCAAGTCCGCACTGCGCTCTTAATTTCGGCTTCACACCCCAATCCCGTGGTGATCATGGCATGTAAAAATATACGGAGGAGGTGGGAGGGGGGCGATGCAAAAACCAACAAATACACGAACGTGCGGAATGAAATTGTGGCGGTGCGCGGGTCGCGCGGGCGGTAATTTTAATAAAAACTCCACAATGCCCGGTGTATAAATCGCAATACGATTTATTCTCTCGCAAACGGCTTTATATCCGTCCTCCGCGGTTAGCCCTGCCCTGCCTGGCCCTGCCCCATACCTCAGCCGCAACCTGGACCCCCCCCCCCCCCCCCCTCCCTGTCACCCGGGCGAACTCGCACGTCCTGACTCCGGAACAGCCAGCGTCCACCCTGCTGACATGGTCTGTTGGCCAGCAGCAAAGCCCCTGGCCACAGTGACAACGGGCCAGAGGCCTGGGAATCATTTCATAGCCCCTGCATTCAGCCAAACGCGCCCCGATCACCATTCCGGCTTAGCGAAACACAATACAACACAAAAAACAGCCCTAGACCAGTATTTGAACCCGCGTTTGACGAGGCGCGGGGCGTGCTTCGTCGCGTAGGCAGATGCCGTCGTGCACCCAGCACAAGAGCGTTATGCAAAGGAAGGCCTGGCTATGCATAGGATGATGAGGAGGACCAGACCTGTGGCCCCGGCTGCGTTGTGACACGCCGCACGCACGCCGCACGCAACGTAGCCCCAAAACAACGGCTTGACGCGTGTATTTGTGTTTTCAGCGGAAAATCCGATCCCAGCCGGCCGACAACCCATTCGTCTCGCGGTGTTCGCAGTCCGTAGCGCCGTGGCGGCGTGGCGGCCGCCAGTGGCCCGCGCCGCCACCCCAGCTGGGCCGAGCTGGGCGGGGATGCCACTGCCCAGAACAAGGACCTACCCCACCAATTTCCGTTCCAGACGCACACAGAGTGATGGCTTCCTGCCATTATATTCATCAGCCTAACGCTCTCTCACACACACACGCACACACACACATGCGCGCGCGCGCGCGCGCGGATTGATTCGTCAATGAACTCTCCAATGCCGGGCCGAGGGGCGCCTTGTCCGACGCAGTCTGATCCATGCTCTCTCTTTCTCTCTCAGTCGCCACCCTTCGTGGGAGCGGCCCGCGCGTGCGACAGGGACAGAGCGACTGCAGCACGGCGACTTTGACGGAGCGGCGCCGCGGTGGACTTGAATCGGGCGGTGCGCGGCGCGTCCCTTTTTGATGGATAGCCGCGCGATGGCCCATTACAGTTAATACCGTTTGCTTTGGTACACGCGACGCGGCAACGCAGCGACGCGCACATGTTTGCTTCCCTGTGGGTGGCCCTCGTCCCTGCTCGCGGAGACACGCGGCCCCAAAACATGAGAAACAAAATAGATTGGGGAGGGAAAGAGGAAAAAATGAAAAAAGCGGGTGGATTAAACGCCACGCCACTCCGCCCCTATCACGGGCATGCCCGGGCACCGCGGCAGGCAGGCAATAAGCATTACGTTTCCATGCCGCGCTTCATCCCTAGCATGCCACGGCCTTCACAGTGTGGCTCCATCTCCCCGGCCTCGCAGTAATTAAAGCAGTGGCCCTGCGACAAGCCGACTGACTCGCCGCGACTCATTCGCCGATAAGGCGCCAATGACGCTTTGCTTTCTTTCAATCCCAATGCCGCTTGTCCGGCCGGCCTGCCTGCCTGGCCGCGGTCCTGGGTCCTCGCGAACGGTTATTTACATTCGATTCCAAGGGAGCGTGAACAAGGGTGCGAGGCAGCAGCAGCAGCGGCTGGGCGGGGCGGGGCCGGGCGGGCCGGGCGGGGCGTGGTGGACAGGGCGCTCCTTTACGAGCCGTGTTTCCACCGAGGGGTCCGCGAGGGCCCGTCCGCGAGAGCCCCCTCGGCGGGGCCCAGGGGCGGCGAGGACTCCGGGGGGCGTAGGGGCAGTCTCGTAAAACAAGAACGTGTCGGAGACAAGGCCAGTCCCTCCTGGCGCCGTTGGCACCGCCCCGCGGGGCATATATCCTGACAGTCCCGTCATCTCCCCGCCCCGCCCCGCCCCGCCCCGGCGCGCGCGAGGCCGAGAAGGGCGTAAATGAGATGACAAGCCGCGTGACCTTTATGAGAAACACTTGTCGCGCGGGCGGCCCGGCTACTGAAAGCCAGCCGACGGCGGGGGCGGTGCTGGGGGCGGTGCTGGGGGCGGTGCTGGGGGCAGTGCTGCGGGGGCGGCTCTCTTGTTCAAGAAAGGAGATGTCGGAGACGTCGGCTGCACCGCGCTGCCGAGGACAAGGCCGTCGTTGTGCTCACGCGCGGACGCCGGCCCTCGCCCGACCATCCCCCGACCAGGACCATTTTTCTCCGCTCGTTAACACCCGGCAGTAAACGTGTTGTTACTCCCGACCCGAACGTGCGTGCATGTTTGCGAGTGTGTCTGTTTGTGTGTGTGTGTGTGTGTGTGTGTGTGTGTGGTGTGTGTGTGCGCGCGCGTGCGCGCGTGCGTGTTCGCGAACGAGGGCCCCAGCGCGCACGGCCGCCACGCCTCCTCCTTTGTCCCCACCTTCCCCTCATCCGGAACCCATCTGCCCCGAGCAGTCTGATTCGGAGCTGTGCTTCTTTCGTCGCTCGCTGTCTCTCTCGCACCCCGCTGAGACGCTGAATGAGTGCGACAGAGACGGGGCGACGAAAGTACTCGCTCGGAATCAGCCGGCAGGAGGGCAGGAGGGCGCCGAGGTCCGTCCCTGCCGCACCCCGAGCGGGCTGGAAGGCTGGAAGGTGCTGGAAGGTGCTCCAGGGCGATGAGATACTCTGGCAGCGCGGGGGAAGGGGCTAGGAGTACACGCTGTCATAAATCGTTTTTCGTTTAAGGCCCGCGGGGCAGCGGGGCCATTCCCGCCCCTCGCGCCGCGTTTTCACACTCGGAGCGGCAAATCCGCTAAGGAAGGCCGGCCACTTAACCGGCTAAGCGGCCCCCTCAAAGAAAGGTGGCCTGCACACTTAACTGCCGAGGCGGCGCGGGTTCGCTATGGTAGTGAAAGCTTGCCGTTCGGCTGGTCATTTCGAACGTCGAGGTACCTCTGCCGTCAAACTGGTCGCAAATGGTAACTTTCAGATTCGTGTTCTTTCCGTGCGAGTTCGACTTGCCCTTGATTATCTGCAGACAGCTATATGACAGTGCGGTCCAAGCGCGGAAAAGCAGACACTGTGCCAAGCAAGAGGTTGTCTTCCTCAGTTCGGGAGGCAAAAAGAAAGTCGCGACGTTCACTTAGTTATGGCAGGCTCGTCGTCCCGTCACCGAATCCTCGGGGGAAGGACATGAAGAGAGACAGTGACAGGGAGACCGAGGGAGAGAGAGAGAGAGGTGGAGAGGGATGAGGGCGGTGGGAGTGCGATAGCGGTGCTCGAGGGCAAGCCAAGCCGACGAGCCGACGCAACTTATTGAAGTATCTAATTACCGGGCCGGCTGCTTGGAGCGGCTTGGAGGGGCTGGCCACCCGGGCCGTCCGGGCAGCACGCCACTCGTGGCGGTGAAGGGCAGGTAGGCCAACTTCGGGACAAGCCGAACGGGTCACTCCACAACAAAAAGAGCGTCGCCTCCCGCTTTTGATCTCGACTGTGGCCGGGCGCCTTTTGACGGGGAATGTACCCCGGCGAATTTGCGAGCGGCGCGTAACGAGATGGTTGACAAGCCAAACGGCCGGTGGCGGTGCGGCGCGCGCGGCGGCTTGCGCTAAGGAGGCAGGAAATGAGCTGCAAATTTTAAACTTATTTTATGCAAATGAGCTGCTTTCCTCGCGAGAGGGCGCGCCCGGCGTCTCGGCCCGGCGTCTCGGCCCGGCGTCTCGGCCCGGCCGTGTTTCGAGCCCGAAATGTAGCGCGCTCTGTCACTTTCGCTAATGACCTAAAAGGAAACGGTAGGTGGCCGGGGCGGGGCGGTGGGCGGGACGGTGAGGCGTTTTCGGGATTGCGTCGGGAAAATGCGGCCCCGGTTCGCACCGTTGGTCCAAACTGCACCGGGCGATTTCCCTTCCCCTCCAAGGCATTGAAAAAAAGAAACTCTGCGATAGGGGGAAGCCCGACTCATTTTCTGACGTCACTTGTGTTGCACCTGCGCCTCTTCGTTGTTTTGACTCTAGTCGCGAGGCCGCGGCCATCTCGCAGCGCCCCGCGGCCTGTTTGCAGCGAGACCCGTTTTATGTAACTCGAGATAAGACCGCGAAAATAAATAATTCCATGAATAAAGTGGACCGGAGTCTGGAAACGGTCCTGCCGCACAGACTGCCGGCCCTCTGGCCCGCTCCCTATTTTGGCCGTCTCTTTAGCGAGGAATAATTGTGTTTTATGGGAGTGCGAGTGAAAAGATCATCGCCCCGGGCGGAGCCGCCTCTGTGGCCGGACAGCGCAGCGCAGTCCAAAATAATAAGAGGAGAATTTTGACAGTTTTTTTTTTTTTTTTTGGGGGGGGGGGGGCGAAATGAACTAAAAACTGGAAAAAAACGCTTTGTTTTCTAGATTTTCCGTTTGAGGGCGTGTGTGTCTGTTTGGCATTTTCATTCCGGCATCCGCTGCAGCGCGGGAAACAAAGACTCGAGGCGCGACAGGTGCAGCTAAATGCGGAGGGGACAGAGAGACAAGCGTCGAGGCGAGGTGAATGGGGCGGCGGGGGCGTCGCAGGTGACGCGACTGCGGTTCTCGGCCCCGCGGCCCCGCTGGAGGCCTCACTTTCATCGGGATACACACTGACTGGGGCATTATGCACGCCTAAAGCCTGTGCTGCGTGTAGCGAGGGATCGGGCATTCAACTGATGTTTCTCTCCACAGCAGCGCTGTGGGGGGGAAAGGGGGGGGGAATGTTTGCGTGTGAGTGAGTGTGTTGGTGCGCTCGCGTTGGGTGATGGTAAGAGACGGCAGGGGGAGATCTAAGGATTGGACATGGGGACGTCCCGTCGGTGGGTCCGGGCTGCAGCAGTAGTGGCGCGGGTAGTTGTTGACAATCGCCCCGCGCCCCGCCCGACGCGTGGTACGCGTGGTTTAGCGCGCCGCCTGTGAGCCTGTGACATGCAAAGCAGTGTGGGAGGGTCCCCGGCGTCCCCGTCGTCCCCACCGACACCTCGGACGGACGCCCCTGCAGGCTGCCTGACCAGGCGGCGCGCCGGGCCGGGCCGGCCGCCTCGCCTGGGGTCGAGGGGTCTCGCCGGGCTGTCCCTCTCGTTCTCTCTCCGTGCACCCCGTGTGCGAGAGAGACGCCCCCCGCTCAGTCTGCAGGCGAGTTTGCGGTCCTGTGCTGCACGGCAACGCGGCACTGCGACGAATGGGTGGGGGACTCGTTTGTTTCCAGATGCACGCGTGCAGTGTCCTCGGCGCGCTCGGTTTATTCTGGCCCGAAGGCCCGAACGGCAGAGGGGCGTCTCAAAGGATTGCCGTGCTGGCTCCTCCCTTCAATTTTTGAAAAATCCCGGAAATTTTGTCGTAAAAACACCCTGAAAAGGGTGATCTTGTCCGTAGAGATACTCTGGACGGCAGCAAGAGTATTTAATGTCCTCAATGAATTTACGCTGGACTGAAAAGTATTTGGTACTAGTGACGACAAGAAGGGGTGAAGACGTCTTTAGCTACGAAAAACTCCTGATGGCACTTGGCGCTTTGGAGCACTCCAATGACCTCTATGTTCCGAATCATTTTAACCCGATCACCCCGATAAAAACCCCCTTTTCGCTATTCTGATACAACGAAATCATCAACCATATCCGTTAAATTGAAACAGAGCGGAGGTAACTAAATCGTCGACACTATGCCCCGATACAGGTGCCCCATTGTTGTGTGCGCGCGCCCTGGGCCGAGTAATTTGGCGCGGTTTCTCAAAAAACAAATTACGAGCAAGTCCTGGCGCGTGTGTCACAGAGAGCAGCAACGAGACGAGAGATAGAAATGGGGGAGGGGCACGTGACGCCTCACGGCCCCGCTGTTGACTTGCGCCGTATTTGCGAGAACAATGCAGGACAGCCAGCGACAGCTAGTGCCCCGGTGGCGGCGCCGCGCGACGTGTAATTTAATTTATGTCGCGCACGACGGCCTATCTCAAAAGTATGATTTAGTAATAGTTTGTTTGGGCAGCGCAGGTCGTGTTTGCGCGGCCGGCGTTGCGGAAAGGTCGAGAGCAGCGCGTGGAGTAGAGTAGCGCGTGGAGTAGAGTGTGGATAAGAGCGGGAAATAAAAAGATAAACACTCGCCGGATCAATATGCCAAGTTGGCGACAGCGAGGGCTGAGGGTGCCAGCATTTTGTCTGTCGCTATCGGGAGGAGGGGCATGTGTGTGTGTGTGTGTTGTTCTGTGTGTGGGTGTGTTTGTGTGTCTGTTTGTGTGAGAGAGAGCGCTTGCGGCGTGCTTTTCATATGTGGGCTGCGTGGAGGAAGAAATGTCATACGCAGGGCCGCGGATTGGGCAAATGTGCGCCTTTTGGCCGCCTGCAAGAGTGCCATTGAGGGTGCTCTCAGGCAGTGGGGAGGGGAGGGGAAGGACGAGAAAAAGGCCTCTCGCCACGCGGCGCGTGTGACCACCGGTGTCGTTTTACGCCAGCCGGCCGGAATCGGATTGACTGTGATCAAGCGGTGTAGGCTCGGCTCAGCTCGGCCCGGAACTTCATCACGCCCGGGAACATCGTTTTCGCCGCCAGCCTTTTCTTGTCAGTGTGCCCGGCCCACCTGGCCGAGCAAAGCGAGAGTGCGACCGTCGACTAGCAGGGGGAAAAGCGGCCGTACTGCGACGAACCGGAATGAGTTTGCCGAAGTTGCGGCTGCACCCCCTTCCCTCGCAGGTGGTGAAAAATACGACGGTAGTTGGTGCGCGGCCGGCCCGGTCATCAGTACGAGTCCCGCTTATTAAAAAGTCGGCAAGGCACAACGCGGTTATGATCGACTCGACTCCCCGCCCGCCGGGTCGCCAGACAGCCAGACAGCCGGCCAGCCCGGCAGCGACCCTTCCCCCTGGGCCTTCCCCGCTGCCATAACTAACAGGATAGGCCCGTAAGGCCTGGCGTCTGAGCCGGCCAAGTTTGGCTCGTATCTCCGCCAAGTTTGTCATAGTGCGCCTAATAGGAGACCGCGATACATTGACGGAAGGCCACATTTTTAGACAATGCAAACAAGATTATTGACGTGACGACCGATTTTTTTTACACGACGTGGCTTGCCGTTACTTTAAAATGCGCGTGGCGAAAAAAACCAATGCCGTTCCGATTTGAGCATCCTGCTGGCTCGGTAGCTTCTGCGAGAGATCGTCTATTTTTTGACACGTCCGCATAAAAAGCGAGACGGAGTTAAAAGTATGATTGCCTGGCGGTGGGGCTAAGCGGGTGGGACGTGAGTGGTACTGCTTCCCTCAATCCCAACGCCTTACTGCCCTCGACCCCGCCCCGCCCCGCCGCAGAGACCTCGCGGGCGTTTAAGCACGGTGGGCTGGGCTGTGAATACCAAGCAGCGGGTAGGGTTGAGTCCCCAGGGCCGCGCGGCCCGAGGGGGGGGGGGGACAGGGCGCGGCCTCAGCCACCAGACACCGGCGTGTCCGCGGACTGCACTGGAAACAAACAGCGCCCAGGCCCCACGTCGCCAGACACTGCCGAACGCGACGTGGAGATTCCGCACCTGTAGCGCGTCCCGAACCAATTTTTAAACGTATCCACTGAAATGTTGTTTGGGACATCTGACAGCCAATCTTTGTTTTCGTGTGGTCATTTTCATCTCCACACCACCAACGCGGCGTGGCCCACGTCAAAGGATAGGGGCTAGTATGTATAGATCGACCGCGTTTGTCATACGGAGAACAATGACCACCTCACCGTTTGACGCGTTTGGTAAAACCATCAGAAATCTGACCGCACCACGTTTGGTTTGACAGTGGAGCCCCATACCGTGCAGGACCACACGGCCTGGCGCGGCCACCTGGCGGTCGGCGGGGCAGATACCGTTCTTCAGTGCCGTTGCTTTTAACGGCCCTAGTGTCATTCGCCCATTAACTCGGCCGCGCAATTTTTAAACGGAAGGGCGCGCCGCGATGGTGTGTGATTTAATTTCCTGATGAGTCCGCGATTTCGCGGCGGAGGATTAATCATCAGCAGGGCAATGACTCGTCCGGGCCGGGGCTGAGCCAGGGCGGAAGTGACGCGGGCCTCGTCGCCAAAGTCGCGGACGGCGCCCTCCCCCAGGATGTCCCCGCCGTGGGGGGCCCCGCCAGGGCAACGCCAGGGCACCGCCGTGGTCATGCGGCATGCGCGGGGGAAGCGAGCGAGAGAGAAAGATACATCGAGCGAGAGGGGGAAAGAGACCATCATCAGCTTACCGGGTCAGCAGAAAAAGGTTATAAGGTTTAGCGCCCACGAGCCCTCCCCACCCGCGCGGGCCCCGAGGTCGCCCGGCCCGGCCGCCCCGCCACTCCGGCACGCACAGGCAATGGTGTGCTCTCCGGTCCAGCGTTGCAGAAATGGGATTTCCCAGCACTGGCCGTGTCTGCCGAGGGCCAACACAGCCTGCAGGGGCTCGGCACCCCCTTGGCGAACGGCGTGCTTCGCCGTCGCTGTTTTACCAAGTGCTAACGAACCTGCCCTGGAACTGCCAATGCTCGATTGTGACGACTACATGCACGTTGTGTGCTCGGCGCGCCGCCTTCCCAACACGCCATCGGGTTGCTGGAGCTGGACGGAGCTTGCCGGAGTGCGAAAGCAGGTTGCTGGAGGCCGAGAGAAAATATTCATCACTGCAGGACTTCGCTAACACGTCCGGACACAACGGGAACAGTGGACAGGGCAAGGCCTTCCCGCGCTGGTCAGCGTTAAATAGCTCATAATGTGTACATGCAGTCCACTGGCCCCGGCCCTCGTAGTCTCGGTGGTTTGAGGGCGGTCGCCACCCCATTGACGGGCTGCACTGCTGCCCGTTGGTGCTGAATCGCGGCCTTGCAGCCCCGCGGTGATAACAACTTGCCGGAGACACGCCACCACCTCCGAGCTGGCCCTCTGCCTGCCTGTTGTGGCACCAAGTCCGGCACCAAGCCACCACGAGGCACACCAAGCCAGGCAAGCCTGGGCGTAAGCCGCCTCCAAACCAACTTGGAGCCCTTGCACATATCTCCCTGCCGTCGCCTCCAAGCCTCAGCCAGGCTCGACCCCCTTCTATCCGTCAGGAGCGTGCGCGCGCGTTTGTGTCTGTGTGATTGTGTGTGTGTGTGAACAATGGAAGAGACCCAGCGATTGTGCCCTCTGGCTTCCTCCTCGTCCGTACGTGATAGCGATAGATACATCAATCCATCCACCCCCCCCCCCCCCCCGGCCTCAAACTGGCTGCTGCACGGCATCTGAACCGCTCCTCTCTTCTGCGGCTACTGTTTGTGTCAGTGCTTACAAGCATAAGCGGCACTGCGCCGCATGGCCTTCCATTCAGATCGCGAGCACACACACCAACAGCAACACAAACACACGCGAGGCCCGCGGCTGGCCCGGGCGGCGCGGCCAGCGCTCCGCTCTACTTGGCTGAGGTCCAGGCCGATTGATTCCGAGATAAGGGCCTCGCCGAAGTACAAAAGGGCGCAGCCGTCAACGCCGCGTCGCGCACGGCCGGCATGGCAAATCGACGGACTGCTCGCAAGTCGGTCGCCGCGACGCCGCGTCGCGGGGGGGGCAGCAGTGTGGCCACCCAGTCTGGCGGGCCGGCGTGTCTAATCACCAATTTCGATTCGATAATGAACCCGAGGGAGTTTGTATAGTCTGCATACGTTTTCAGTCCACCTTCTTATCCGAAGCCATCTGAAAACACTCCTCCCGGGAAACCAAATTTGCACCGCTGTGAAAATTGGCTGCCCATTTCAGTCGCTCGAAAACGAGTGTCAACAGCCCGAGGTCTCAGCCAGCGAGTCATAGCCGGCCAGCAGACCGACGCGCCGCTGTGCGTATCGTCGCTCTGTCTCTCTCGCACCTGTAGAGAACGCCCTAGAGAGAAAGACAGTGACGATAGCGCTGTTCGGAGTCAGCCAGCAGTCTGACTACGCAGTTCCGACGCGCAGTCAGCGGTGGCGTGGCAGTGGCGTGGCGCGCCGTGCCGCCACCAGTCAATCACATGACAAACGATGCATGGAGACCGGACCGCTCACTTGGCGGGACGGGCCAGCCCGAGGGCCAGCCAGTCCGCGCGCGGGGCGACGCGGGGCGACGCGGGGCGGAAAGGGGGAATGAAGATGATGCATGGCCCGCCATTTCCATGAGAATGGGGCACCAAATTTGAGCTCGTCGAACCGTTTCGAGATTTCGATTTCAATCCCTTCGCTCTAGAAATGAAAATAGGAAAAAAGGAAAAATAACCCACATATTTTCTTGTCATGAAATTCGTCAGCATGTCTTTTTCGGAAGACCAAGTTCCATAGTCTGGGGGGCCCACCCGTGTGCGCGTCACGAAGACGGGGACTCATCTAACGAAGTGGCGGCGTTGGTGCAGGGCAACGGGTTGGGCGCGCGTTTCTAAAAAGTGTTTTATGCGTCGTCTGAAGGCAGTAAATACAAACACCCCACCTCGAGCGGCGAGCCGCACGCCGGCCGCACCGGCACTGCGGAGAAACTCATCACTCTGCAGCGGTGTGTTGCTCCAATGGGGTCATTAGACCGCCGAATGCGCACATAAGGAGCGCCAAAGAGACGGAAGGCGTGTGTGTGTGTGTTTGTGTGTGTGTGTGTGGAAAGGCCGGGGTTCTCGTGGTGCACCACACCTAGGGGTAGGGGGCACGGCCGACGGCTCGGCTGGTTGTGGCTCCATAGGATAGTCTAGGATGGGATAGCCCCCTATTAAGGCGATCCCCGAGAGGCCACCCCTTTTCCTTTTTGCTTGCCCCGTGCTGGTCGACATTTTTCTGGGGGATTTGTGTGTGTGTGTGTGTGTGAGCTGCGCCATAGCGGTGCTGCTGCTCTCTTGCTGCCCACACAGAGAGGGGAGCACCGGGAGGTCCATTTCGAGGTGGAGTGGGTTGGTTATGTGAAGGGCTGGTCGAGGCAAATGCACGGGCCAGTCGTGGTTTTGGCATCCGGTAACGAAGGGCCCGCAGGGCGACCGCATGGGCCGGTAAGGGTGTAGGAGCGGCACTGAAGTCCCAGCGGCGGTCACGGAAAAAACAAATAGGGACATTTGGCGGTAAGTGCTCCGAGCTGGACTCTGCGGGCTTCAAGGCCTCGAAAGGCTCCAAGGCGACCCGGACCGTGTCTCTGACTGGCCTGGGGACTAGCCAGCTTTCTACCTGTGTGTGCGGTCCCCGTGGGCCGGGCACACCGTGATGCGCGCGTGTGTGTGTCGGTGTGTGCGTCGGCCGCGGCACCAACTCCCCCGCCGACGCGGACGTAGATGGATGGAAACACTGCGGTTGCGCGTGCGGCACCGAGTTTTCGGACGGGCTGGCGGCCTGGCGCGGTGTATCACATCAAGTGCACGATGTAGGCCAGCGCGCCGCTGGATTTCTGTACCTCCAGCAGCGGCGGCGCGGCGGAGCCAGCAGGATTTACAAATAAAAGAAGAGGCATGGAGAGCGAGGGAGTCGGGGGAAGGGCAGAGCCTTGGCTAGTTTTGATGGGGTCGGCATGACCCAAGTTGGAGGGCAGGCACCGGCAGGCACGCCGAGCCGCCGCGCACCCACACGACACTCAGGACGTGGTGCTCAACTTTGGTGCACTGACTGCCAAGATGGAAATGCGAAAAAATGTAAACGCAAATAAACTTGATTGCATGAACAACACTCCGCTCCTGCTCTGCCAAGGAGGAACGCCTTGGGACTATTCTTAACCTGGTCAGGACCGTGTGGCAGTGCGAGGTATATCACCCCCAGCACCACCCTGTTGCCTCCGTGGAGTCGAACGACGCCGAGGTGATCCGTCTCCGCGCCACCGTCCCCCGTCACAGGCACAGGGGCGGGGTGGCCGAGAGTGTACGTGACTGCGTCCTTCTGGTAGGATTTTCTTCAATTAAACGAGTACTAACGAAATATCGGGAGTAGGGAGTCGAGTGGTGCCGGTCTGCGAATTACATAAAAGAAAAGATCAAAGTAAGGTAGCTGGATGCAGTTTGTGATTGGCCTAATCGACGAGGTGCTCGGTCCCGACAGTGTGCCGGAGCGAGCGAGGAAGGAAGCCCGCACGGAACGCGGCGCGCGGAACGGCCCGCCGCTTGAATAGGAATTTCTCTGTGGAGCACGCGGCGAACAGATTAGAAGGGGAAAACAGCGCGGCCAGGGTCCGTCCGAAGAGGGCTCTGTCTCTCTCGCACTCCGGGGGAGATCCACAGTGGAGCGAGAGAGACAACGCTTGTTTTGGAGGCAACAGCCAGGCAGCAGGCAGGCGGGGCCAGTCGTTCGCACCGCCCAGTTATTCGCACTCTTTGTTCCGAGCTGCACAAATCACGTCGCTGTCTGTTTGAGGCGAGTCCTAATTGAGAGTAGTGCGCGGGGTGACGGCTGGCCCCACCAGGCAGGCGGCCGGGCAGGCAGGCAGCCCGCACACAAATCATAGGGGCGGATAATGAGGAGAACAAGGGGCAGTCGGTGGGGCAGTAAGGTGTGGCCGCATTCCCAAAGTGGTGTCTGCCCTCCGAGCCGTGGCAGCTAATCTCCAGAGACGGCTTGGCGGGCCGCGCCGGCCCTCGGGTCGCCGGGGAAAAGGGAAACCGGAAACCGGATTCGCAAAGTTCCGCCGGAGTAATTGGCCTGTGGGGATTCCTTGACCGCCACCGGCCACGCTTGGTGGCAATTTGGAAAAGATTATCTGGGTCCGTTTCTCGATTCGGTTTTCCGCTTTTCTCTTGAAGCGGGGCTTTGCTTCCTTCCGACGTATGTCGACCTCCCCCGAGGGCTGAGGGTTCCCCTGGCCTGCTGCAGGTGACACTGCCGTCGTCGCCGTCACCCAGGCCTGTCAGTCGCCGCACTCGAGCAGAATAATTGGGGCAGAGCCGCGCGCCTCGTGTCGCACCGCGTGGCGCTCGACGAGTTGGCCAGGTGCGAGTCGTTACCGCCCTCACGAACCGTGACTCCGCAGCCCCGCGGCAGACAAACCAAAGACACACAATCAGGCTTCGTGGATTCCACTCGCCGCCACAACTCCAGAACCCCCTGCCGGCACTCTGCGGGCCCATTATCGGCTTCCCGCCGGAGTACCTGACCTGGCCGGGGGATTCCACTTTGGCGGCGCGCAGTCTGGCCGAAAGAGTTCCAGAGGGACAACATGTGCGATCTCTCCGAGGCACAATACCTTGCATTTGCATGGCTATTGGATGGCCCAGGGGCAAGCCCAAGAGCCTTGCCCCGCCCCGCCCTTCGGCCGGAATGCTGTTCGGGGCGTTGGAGCGCGCAGCGCGTTTCGGCCCTTTTCCATTGGCCGCCTTGTTTCCCCGGTCCCGCCGGACCGGTGGGCATAATGGACGTAAGTGGCGAGGGGAGCGGCGTGAGGAGTGACAGCGCCGCGCACCTCCGTCTCCAGGGGAAGGAGCGCCCCGCGGTGCGAAATGGTGGCGCAATGCAGCCGATATTGCCAATTTCTGATCCAGATCACCGAAGGCCTGATCCGCAAGGGCCCCGGCTGGCCCCGGCAGCTCGAGGGGAGCGCCAGCCATCCGGAGGGCCGCTTTGAACAGGCAGCAAAGCGCGATGCGCGGAGGGGAGAAACACAAACTCGAACAGGCTTGAAAGAAGTCGCTCCCCTCCTCAAGGAAAACACTGCGCGTACAACAGACTGGCGACCGGCCGGCTCCTCAGCCCCCACATGATCCCCTCCACCGCGCTGCTCTCGGCGCCGCGCGGCCGTCGAAGCAACAGTAACGCGATCGTAACGAGTTTTGACATTTCGGCAGTTTGGAGCGCGCCGATGATGACCCGAGTGGCGCGACGCGTACTATCCAGCCCGTCGGAGGAATGCCCGTAAAAGCGGCTGTTGGGCTCTTTTAGTGTATCGGAGGGGAGGGGAATGAGCATTATTCCCCATATTTTCCCCAGGGGAGGTTTTTCACTCTGACGCTATCGGGGGTGATTGTTGTGCGAAGACCAGCAATCGCGTCGGAGGGCGCGGGAACAATAATCATGGCGAACAGTGTTGGATTAAATTAGAGACTAAACAAAAAGCCCCTTGAGGAAGAGTGCGCCGCTAGCGCCTGCCGAGAGCTGGGTAGGCAACACGCAGCTCCGCCCTGCACTCCTGTCTCACTCTGGCCTACCCGCGCCGGGCGCCAGGCACCGTCGCCTTAACCGCCCTTCCCCGGACGGAACACTAGAGAGGAATCACTGCTCCGCGATTATTGCCCAAATTTATTGGCGGCGCGGCAGCCATTCCGGTTTACAGTCTTTGCTGTTATGATTCGCTCAGGAAGACACCAGCACGTGTGCCTGGCTCGTCTGCGCGACGCGTGCACTCCACTGCACGTTACATTGGCTGTTAAACCGAAAAAAAATCGGGTGTGTTGTTGTTTGAATCGCCAGTGGAATACTCAAAGACACAAAGTAGCCACTCCTCCCCCCTCCGCACACTTTGCATGCGTTTTATGAGCGGAGCCATCAACACAGTGTCGGCCTCCCACTCTTGCTGGGATGACTCACGCGTCGCCGCGACTTGCTGCTGTTCCTGGGGGCCGAGCCGTGCCGAGCCGCGCCGGGCCACGCCGGGCCGGGTATTTCGGGCGGCCAAAACAACGGCGGCCACTGACCTGCCGCAAGGTGAGTAGTGTTTACAGCTCAGTGTGCGAAGCAGGGAAAGGCGATTTCGGTGGGCACCTTTCTGGGGTATCAGCCACTCTGAAGCCACAGAGAAACAACAACGACGACAACGACCACAGCAACAACAACAACAAAGTTAAAAATAGTTTGTTTCTTCTCCAGCATTGAATATTTGTGCTGTCATTTGCTGGTGCTGGTTTTGCGCCTGCGGTAAGTGGTCGGCCTGGAAATACATTTTTCCTGCCCTCTGCTCTTTTTCGGCCTGGACGGCCTGGTGGACGGCCTGGTGGACGTCGCGTTGTCGGCGCAGTTTGATGTCAGTGCAGTGTGATGCGCAGCGCGTGCTGACCCGATTGCAGCCGGGGACTTGACGCCGCCACGCCCTGCGCCCTGCTACGCCTGTGTGTTGACATTCTTATATGGCTCTCCGTCCCTCCCTTAGGGGGACGTCACCATGACAGCAAGAAATAGAGGGATGAAGCGCGGCAGTAAGACTCGCGCACTGTGTGCTTGCTCGTGTGTGTGCGTGTGTGTGTGCGCGCACTGAGCAAGGAAAAATTCAAGGTTTCCAGCAGGGATGCGGAGGAAGCGAGGGGAGGAGGCAGCAAGCATCTAAAAAGCATGACCAAGCATCGCTTCGTGACTGCGGAACCACGGCACAGCGACAAGCAAATCAACCCTGGTGAGGCACGGCGCATTGATTTCGAAGTCAATGATTTAGCCGGCCGCCGCTGTGCCGCGCGTTGAGTACCTGGAAAGAGCGACCGCGGAACCAAGACCGGCCGACGCGAGGGGCCACGAGGCGCCGCGAGGGGCCACGAGGCGCCGCGAGGGGCCCGGGGGTGGCGTGCATGATTGAAGCTTCATCAAAACTACGTTCAGTCGCCAGAGTGCTGTCCAGCAGGGGGGAGGGGGGAGGTGAATCCATGCGATGTGCGCTCGCGTGACAAGGTGTCATTCCGCAGTGAGCTGTGGTTTCTGAAATATGGAAGGGTCTTTGAAGGAAGAAGCGCCGCACTTCCTGAAGCGTCCATATAATTTTCATTTACTAACACCAAGTGGACTCCATTTTTCGAATGACAAAAGTAGAGGTAGTATGAGCACTCCATGTCACAGCCATTCAATCTGGTACGGGTACACCCACTATCACCTGTTTGCAGTGCGTGTGGCAAAACGAGTTTCAAAAGAATGACACCGGATGTCAAAGCTTTCCACCGGGTATCCTTCGTCGTCATTTTTTTCTCTCCAAGTCAGTCAAACAAGGCAGTCTGAAGCCCCAGAGGGGGCCTTTCTGTACGAAGATGATTACAGCTCCTCACAAGATGAAAGAAAACGGGAGCAGGGGGAGGGGAGAAGGAGGAGGCAATAGCCACAACACAGCTGATTTGAGACGCACGCCAATAATAACACCATGCACAGTCAAATAGAAAACGGCGAGGCCCCAGGAAAAAAGGAAAAACGTAATAAAAGGGTCGATTCCGCGCGGCGAGGAACCGAACACACGCCCGGACCTGAATAGCGGTCTAATCTTGCGCGCACATCCGTATGCAGCAGTGTGTCCAGGGCGTCTCGGCCGGGACCTACTCCCCCCTCCCCCTCTTTGGCCCTTACCCCTTTGCCGATCACCAGCCACGCTACCCCACACACCGCGACATGAAATATTCAAGGGGCAGCGAACGACAGCATCAAAGCCTTCGGGGTCGAGGTTTTTAAAAACTGTCAGCACCGCAACCTCAAACCTCCCCCACCCCCGCCTCACCTTCCCCCTTTCCCGGAATCCTGGCGGGGATATCTGCAGAGGGATGATCCGCTGCGGGCGGGGTGGGGCGGGGTGGGGCAGCCAATGGCACCTCATCAAGGCGCCGCGCGTGCTAAGCCTGCAGGAACGACACTGTCATCCAATTCAATATCTGGCGACTCGCTCACCGCACTGGAATCTGGGCCAGTTTTTCACGTCGGGCCTCTCCTCTGCCCCTCGTACCGCGTCGGCCAGTAGCTGGCCGCAGCGCGAAGGCGTTTCAATAAACGGTCAGTATCGGGCGTCACCTGTTGGACTCGATGACGCTGGCTGCGATCGCTGCGATTGGCTGGCCGGCCTCTGCATTGTGACCCAATTAACGAGCAGCGGACAAAGGTGTCATAATCGATTCATGTCCTACTTGCCAAGTTTGCAGGCAGCCAACAACAACAGCTGTCCTTCCGCAGCCCGCTGGCCGCAGGTAGTCACTAAGTGCCCCGCGGCGGTCGTGCAAAAGGGGGTCGCCTGGTGACAAGTCGGAACAACTTGCGGCGGGGGCCTCGGCCGCTTCGACTTGTGTTTACGGTAACGACTTTCCCCGCCCAAAACCAACAAAACGAAGCGCAACTTTCACAGCCGGTGTATAATTAACTTTGTTAATTAAAAGTCGAAGGGTAGACAAGTCGGCAATGCTGAATTTCTCAACTCGTTGGCGCAGGTGGAGGGGAGCCGGGAAAGAAGGCCTTGGGATGCAGTTCGCAGTGCGGCCGGCGCGGTCAGCACCTTTCCGTCGCACCGGCTTGCCTTGCAAGGCCACCAGTAGGGCCAGCGGCAGGGCCAGCGGCATGCAGAAGCGGGCGCCAAATCACGAAAAAGCTATGCTCGGCACCACTTGTCAACACATTCACATGCGTGGTGCGCCAGCATGCGACCACGTGGGACGTCCACGTGGGACTTCCCCGCGGCGGTCCCTCACCTTGCGCGGCCGAGTCGGTCAGGGCGACGGCGGGCACCGTCAGCAGCAGCAGCGGCAGCATGGGCAGCACGCCGACGACGCCGTGCAGGTGGTGCTGGACGCCGTGCTGGGTGACGGCCGGCCTCCGGGGACGTACCGGCGTCGCGAGGCCGGGGCGGCCAGGGCGCCGTGGGCTGGCGGTGACCCGGTGCCGGGGGCGGCGCGTGGCTGTGTCCATGGGGGAGGACGCATCCCGACTGAGCGGGACGCCGCGCCGCGCGCCGCGCCGGCTACAGGCTGGGGGTGGTGGGGAGGGAGGGGGTGCTATCGGGAGGGCTGTAAATGATACGCCTCATTCGGGAAGGGCCGCAAGGGCCCCCGCAGCCCTGCAGGGCCCCCAGGGCACGGCATTAAGGGTACTTGATAATGAGTGCGGTGTGGGGGCGCCACTTAGAGATTAGGGTGGGGAAAGGGCCGCAGTAAAATCTGTGCGCGCCAACGGGGCTTTCTGTCCAATGAAGGCACCCTTTCTAGCTCTTGCGTGATCTGGCCTCTCTGACAGGTATGGAGTCTCATGCACATGACAGGCAAGTGACAGCGAGTGAAACGATTCTAGAAAATGCTGCAACAAACCACCAACCCAGAAAAATTTAAATGGTTGGCCGAGTTTTCGAGGTTAAGGGTGACTTCCACTTTCGTGGCATGTGACTAGTCTCCAAAAAGACAACTGCGCGGGGTATCAAACTGCAGATTTTGTCTTTATTTTTGTGCTCTGAACGCAGCCTACCTGTTCGCGCTGTCTGTGCGTGACGGCACGGGATTGTTATCTTGAATTCGCTCGTGGCTTTGGCTCCGATTCAAAAGGGTGCTCTGCACGGACCACGTCTATCGTTCCCAACAAAAGCCGCAATGTGTTATCCAGCGGTGGCGAAAAATGAAAATAAACAACCAAAGAGAATTGGCACGGAAAGCCACGATTCAGTGACGCTCTGCGGTCGGTGTGCACTGAGGTATGCACTTCAAATATTCTGTGTGCGCGCCAGATATTAATATTCAGAAGCTGAACAATTTTGCGACATATTAAGAAAATGCAAAATAAAAATGTTTTTCAATGTATTTGGAGTTATTTTTATAGCTCAAGAAATGTGGCTAATGCATGCAAAAAAAGGTTTTAGGAATACCACCTTATCGCTTATGGATTACTTGGTTGGAGACTTGTATTGCTACGAAGTCTGGCAGAACAATGACACCTCCTCGAAATCGTTACTTCCTGACTTTGGCTGGCGGCTGCGTCCAATCGAAGCTGGATAATCGCATTACCTCCACGGAGCGGTGGCCTTTGGTCCTTTCTGAGGCATGCCCTGGCTAGGGCGTGTGATTAAACAAATCGGTTTGATTCCACAAAGTTGGTCAAAGGGGCAAAAATTGAATTGAAAGACCAATTGCCCGTTAAGGGAGGACGAAATACCGCCTCGGATCAGACGCAGTGGCTGCTTAAAGTCGGCCCAAAACACGATTTTTTACAGACATTTGAGACCGTTTTGATCAACTTTGCGGCATTTAAGCAGCCACTGCGTCTGGTTCAACGCGGTATTTCATCCTCCCTCAACGGGCAATTGGTCTTTGGACCTTCCTTTAGCATGCCTTTGTTGCGGAGTCCGATTATCTGCCTTAGTTCGGGAGCAGTATTGCCGCAAAGTTGTTCCCGCCAGTGCTCGGCGTGTGGGCCAGCCGGGAAACCACCGCAACCCCAGGCGACCCCAGCTACCTCGCCGCGACCCCTTGAAATTTTTTCGCGACCCCATCTGGGGTCGCGACCCCGAGGTTGGGAACCGCTGCGCTAGCCATATTGCACCTTACGTGCAATGCATCCCGAAAGTGCCCTATGCTAATGCATGGGAATGGAAAGGCATTGCACTTCATGTGCAATGTTTTTGCATTGCACCAATTGACGCTATACTCATAGCGTTTGGATTGTCAGTGTGCTCTATCTGGTTGATTAACTCAGTTCAGGGAGTTTAATTCGGGAAAAACCACCGTGATACGAGCCCGTGTCTTGCTGCCTGAGACGCCACCGGGCGGCCAAGTAAAATGTCACTCAAAGGTCAAGTGAGCCGAAGGGAAGGGGGAGATAGCCGTCGACGAGTCGTTGGCAGGGACACGGAACTGGAAAAGTGCATGAAGCTACCCGTTAAAAAGTTTGAATGTAAAATTGGACGCGGGAGCAAGTTGGTGGTGACGTGCGTATCGGGCCTGTTCCTTGTTCGCGACTGTGGCGCGCGGGCCCCCGGGGGGCTCTGCTGGCTCGCCGCGGGGGCTGGCTCCGCGCGAGTGGCTGAAGAGCAGGTCCTGGAGCGCCGGGAGCCGCCGCGCCGCCTGGAGTTGGCCCTGGAGATTGCGAATCGCAGGCGGCCGGGCGGTGGGCGGGCTCGGCGCGCTGGAGCTTCCAGCCGGCGCCAACGGATGGCGCCACCAAGCATGCCGGCCGGGGATACACCCTGCCTGCGCTGCGCCGGCCTCGCTACTTCGCGTTCTAGGGGGCGTGGGCTGGCGTGGGGCGCGGCCACGATGAGGATAGGGAAGGACGGTGAAAAGAGCGTGTCAAACTCCTGAAATGATGATGCGGCGTTTCGCACACACGCAAAAAAAAAGAAACACACAATCGTGGCACATCTTCTGTGCTCATTCAAGGACTAACTTTGTCAAAAAAAAACAAAGTACATAGAAAACAGTTGACAGTGGCAAGCTAACATGTTCCCTGCCAACCACGAGAGATCGACCGCCTCACAGCAGTGCGGCCGCG
This sequence comes from Thrips palmi, assembly GCF_012932325.1. Classification (NCBI taxonomy): domain Eukaryota; kingdom Metazoa; phylum Arthropoda; class Insecta; order Thysanoptera; family Thripidae; genus Thrips; species Thrips palmi. Next base: position 10,416,671 of record NW_023144621.1, on the reverse strand, counting down.
CTGCGGGATCACAGCCGCCTTTGTGGCGTGCTGGGCCGGAAAAGGGGCAGTCAAACGAGTGGCTGTACGTGCACGACGAGGGCTGACCCGTCCCCGGCCCGACCCAGCCCGACCCGCCAGAGGGCTCACACGGCGACTTTTATTGAAATCGCGTCGCTGAAAAGGGGCGGCAGAGAGACCACGCCTCGTCCCTGTACGGTTTGTTGTGACATGCGCAGCGCTCTCGAAGAAAGACTCTTTCAGATTTTCATTTGTCGAAAAGAAAAACAGGAATAAGACCAGCTTATCGGAAATGGTTGGATAAGTTGGGCGGTGATTTTGGTGATTCGTTAGTAGTCTGAGGCCGAAAGTAGTGTTAATGCTCAGATAATTAATGAATTACTTAAGTGTCGGTTTGTTCTGAGCGGGCCAACCTGCCTTCAATCATGGAGATGGAGGAGAGGGAAAAGGGGCGGCCACCCTAATCACGTGCAGTCCGCGTGCTCGTTGCTCCACGCCCTGCTTCACTCCCCCGCGCCGCGCTGCAGCCGGGAACCTTCATTCATCTCTTGTGACGTCGAAATGCCTTTTCAATGATGTCCATTTGGGCGGCCGGCCGTGGCGCAGGGCCGCGTGGGGCTGTAAGGGCGCGCACTGGTCGGCACGGCTGCACCAGACCAGCCCGACGGGGGAGCGAGTGAGAAAGAGAGAGAGCACTGGAGTTGGGGTCAATCTCATTTTACGACTCCGACAATGGTGGCCAAGGACCCTCATCGCCTCGGCTCGGCAGGCCTGGCCAGGCCTTGGCCTCACGCCGCGTGCGGTGGCGGAGTGGAGCTGGCCGCGCTGGGCTCACCGAGAGAGCGGCGTTAAGGCTAAGACGGCCCCCAGCCGGCCCGGCCACCCACATGAAAACACCTTTCGGAAAAAAGTTTTTCATAATTGGTTTTCAAAATGGGCAGAGTGGATGCCGACGGCGCTCGGCAGTCAAGGGGCTGGGTGATGGATGAAGGGGCGGGGTAGGGTGTCTGCCGAGGCGTGCGCTAATTGCTGTCTCCCTCGACACGTCCGGCTGGCAAAGGCCGGAGGCTCCTCAAATCGACATGATACCTGACGTGTGTGGGTGGGTGTTACCAAAAAAGAGTACTGCGGTTGCTTTCAGACAAGTTTCCGACGTTTCCACGACAGCGCCAAAAAGGCATCCTGTACTTGGGAGACCGGCTTCGGTTTATACCACTCTGTTCGTCCCGATTCGGTATTTGAGATATCGGATCCCGACCGCGTTCGTCCACTTGGGCAGCAGCACAGCAACGGCCATGCGACGCAGCCCTGGCCTGCGCCTTCAGCCTTCAGCAAGCCATAGCCGTGCGTCTGCGCCAGCCGCTCCTCCCCGCTGCTTGCGCTGCATGTCACCAGAGTCATGGCGGCAATATATTCCAGTATTCCTCAGGCCCTGGCACCCTTTTTGCGTCACGGAGTCTAGAATTCCCTTGATTACAGTACTTCCACGCACACACTGCAAGGCACACACGAGCACTGCAATCGAAGCACCCGAATTCGGCAACTTAACAGACGGCCTGCCAGTGGCGTCATCACCCCGCTTTCCTTATTCATCGTCGCTTTGTTTGTCAGATGGCCGCGTTTCCCCCGCTTAGTTGTTGTTGTTGTCGCCAACTTTGCAGCGAAATCAAATGAAAAGACTGCGGCGGCGTGGGAAGGGGCCGAGGGTCCTCACCACCCTGCCCCGCCCCGCCACGCCCGGCTAGGGGCGCCAGGGGTTCTAACAAGCGGCACGGTCCGCTGCGCCGCGGGCCGCGAGGCGCTGCCGCAGGTGGCGGCATTCCCACTTCTAATGGACGAGTGACCGGGACGCCGGGACGGGACGGGGACCGGCCGAGCGGGGAGCACAAGAATGGAACAAAGCAATTTGAATCTCGCGCGCTTTCTACACCATCCCGCTCCATCAGCGCCGCGGAGAAAAATAAAATGAAGCCTGTTTGGACTTGTTGGGGCGTGCTGTGCCACGGACACAGGCACCGGCACCTTGCACGAGGTCCACTGCCCACAGCAAGGCGCTCGTGTCGGAGGGTGACACTACTTTTGCCCCAAGGGTGACTGTGGCAAAGTGCGGCTGATTGGATTTCAGAGACAAAGCGTTCAACGATTGTCACACGATTCAGAATTACTTGACATCACTCTTACTGATCTGCAGAGAGGACACTGCAGTTATGGCAGAAGACTGCTGCGATTGCCTTTAAGCCGTACATGGTCACACGCATCCATGCGCACGCAGACACACGCGCACACACGTGCGCAAGTATCCTATTTCACCTGGATGCTCAATTGCTCCCGCGAGAATCGCGCCACCCCGTTACCCTCTAGTAATTAATCATGCGTTAAGGACACCTTCCCGCCTCCTCGCGCGCTGCCGCCGCCACCGGCACCACCATCACCACCACCACCCCGCCTCCAGCCCGTCGTTGCTGCATGACGTCGAAAGTGTCGGTACCGCCGTGCAAAAACACGGTCCGCACTGCAAAAGACTCAATAAACTACTGTTGGTGTGCGTCCACTGTCGTCGGGAATCCAAAAACGTCACCGATCGACGGCGTGCTGCCATCGAGCTGGAGGAGAGGTGTACCACCTCCTCCGCCTGAGCAGCCGGTAACCCCCCCCCCCTCCCCCGGCCACCCCACCGCTATCTAATCTAAAATTAATCTTTGCAGTTGCTTCGCGCGGCTTCGCGCGGCACAACTCATTAAAGTGGCCCGCGATGCGATGCCAGTGAAAGGCGCGCGACCCACCAGGATGCCGTCAGGCGGGCCGCCAGGACGCCGTCAGGCAGGTAAGGCGGAATAGTCACAAAGGTGTGATGAAGCCGGGCGAGTGCTCGTTATTTGTTCCCCAACTAAATTTTCGGAAACAATGAATCGGGGGGAGGGGCGTTTATTCGCAAACTTGTATGATCCGGCCGACACAACGTGGCTTGCGAACGTCGTGGCGCCTTAAGCCGGTCCCCGCCTGCCCCGCCCCGCCTGCGCGACCTTAGCGCGGAGCTGCCACGCGTCTGGAGCAGGTGCGCGCGTCGCAGGTGAGGAAAGGCACAGGCCGAGAGCGGATCTCTCTCACTCCCTCTTCGGTAATGAGTTACCCACAATCTGGCGGTGCATTGTTGGCGCCTAATGCCGCTGCCAACAATGCCGATATTATACTTGCCAACGATGTGTGTAACACGTACGCCATCCGACTTAGGACCGACTAGAGTATTGACTGTTTCTTTTTACGGTTGAGACACCTTGCTGCGGCGTAGCGTTGCAACCTGCAGCCCAAGGCCAGCCAGGCCAACCGGCAGGCAGGGCAGCCACCCTCCAGACGGCGACGGCTCGTTTGAATATTACAAGGCAAGCGGCCGCAAAGTCACTGCCGTGCGTCCCAAGTGTTCTCGGTTTACGAAATAAGGCAAAACTTGGCGGCTGGCAGGTGTGAAGTTCGCACGATGGCAACGCGGCACAGCACGGCGTGCGACTGGCTGCAATCAGAGTGCCGGTCTCCGCCAAGCCGAGCCAAGCCGTCTGCGCGCGAATAATTAAAAAGGTTAAGTAGGCATTCCGCAGCGCCGTGCCGAGCCGCGCCGTGTGATCCCAGCTGGCCGGCCGAGGGGCATCGAGGGGCTCCCGGCCGGGGCGTCGCATTAAGAGACTGTCTCCAATAATGAAGCAGGGAGGGGGCTGCCGGGATCACAGCGGAGACTGTGCGAACCCCTACCATCATTTACGCCGCAGTATTAGTCCATTGACCCTGCCGGCGAGTACGATGTGAAGGTGGCGGTGGTGGTTACTACGATTGTCGGAGAATGCACGTCAATTGCAATGAGCCTCCGCCTCCAGTGACCGACGAAGTTCTTCGCAGGTGTTTACCCGTCAATAAAGGGACTTATCTTTCGGTGGTGTTCTTCAGGGTTTCTCGGCCACCACCTCTATCATCTGTCAGTTGCTGGGACTGGGTTCCCTGGATAAAGTCTAGTCTGCCAGCCCAGCACCACTGCGCGTGCAACGCCTCACTTATTCATTGGCCGCTCGCTTATAAACTGCCTTTGCTAATTACACGCACAATGACTGACTGGAAGTTGGGCCGCGGCATGCCGCCCGGAACGGTCTGGAAGTGGAAGCCGCTTGGCCGCGCGGCGTGTCCATCGAAGCCTAACGCGCGGCCAGCAACTTTCCGCGGGCCTGGAGCGTACCTGGGGGCGTGGAGGCCGACCCTCGGGCCGCCTCCGCCGGCCGAACAAAACGCGCCGAGGAAAGCCTTCGTCGCCTCAAGACCGAGGCGCCCTTTCGAGGGCTGTTATCGAATTATTAGTCTATTCGCCTTGCGGTGTACGCGAATTGTTCCGGAGTTCTTTTCCGTTGCAGAGGGTAGACCCAGCTCAGGACACCGGCAGTTTTCTGCACAATATATTACGTACTTGGTTCAAACATCACTAAAAGGTTCCGTGTTTCTCTTCGGAGAGTCTCCAGCGTTTCGGTGGCGGTAGCTCTGGACCGTTCTTTGCTCTCCGGGACCGCACTCACTGTACTCTCTACTTTCTCGAGACGCACTACTGCGAGTCTGGATGGGGTGCTGCAGGCAAATTGGGAAATGCAATGCGACAGACACTGCCGTATTAAGTCACCAGCGCCCTCTACACAAGGTACACACACACTAGCTCACACACACAAACTCACACAAACACACACAAGGCCGACTGGGTTGCTTCGAAGTATAGAGACACCAGAGGCAACACCACCACTACCACAGTAGGGAGAAAGAGATGCCGGCATCTGGCAACGTTCGTCCCAATCTGGTCCCAGCCCATCCCGCGGCCCCGATACGTCCTGACCGGCGCCGCAGTGCCCTCCCCCTCCCCCCCTCCGCGTCGTAACCATACGCTCGGACCTCTTCCTCTCTGACTCCTTCTTCTTCTCCTTCGGCGTCTCCCTCACATCTCACACGAGGCGCATAGTGGTGGTCGCTGCTATCCGTCTATGTCCGGCCTGCGTCTCGTCCGCTTACTTGAGTAATGGGACTAAGTGGTCGAGATTTAGTGTTGCTTTCTCCTAATGTCGCCCTCCTGTATCAGCCTTTCTTTCTCTGCCTGTGTGTGTGTCCTCGTCCCCGATATGCGCGGTGGAGACGGTCGTTGTGGCCTCGTGACATTCGAGTAAAGTCGTCCTTTTTATTATTTTCCGATCGAATGGCAGAGCGGGCGGGGCCGGGATGGGGCCGGCTGGCTGCCGCCTGCTTGCCCCGTTTCCCGATCGCTCCTTTCGGAGCGTCGTCAGCATCGGGTCAATCATTTTCCCCCGGAAGAAGTGGTGGCGTTCTGTCAACGCAAGCGGGATTTAGAACGCGATGGATGGCGGGCTTGAATTTGAATTGCAAAATGACACGCTGGTGTCAAGTCAAGTGATGGAGTTTACTTTTCGTTCCCTTTTTCTTTTTGTTCCTTGTCCCGCTTTCCCGCGAGGCGTCTGTCTGTGGGACAAAGATGGGAGTCGAGTCATTTTCGCACCAACTATCACCAGCACGCGGCTGCCCCGCCATTCCGTATTCAAAGTGAGGCACTCGGTGACTATCAATCTTCCATTGTCGTTACTCCGGATCTCTTTTTCCGATTCGTTCGAGCGCATTCCCCTCGTGGTCCTCTAGATCGACTCACAGCGCACTTAGAAGGTGCCGCGTAGAATGCCTTGCATGGACTGCGGTGTGGCTCCGACGCTACGATGAAGCCACTTTAACTACAGGGACGATCAAATAAGTTTAAGCGACAGGTTATTTTTTTGTTGTGGGGGCACTGCGGCGCAGCGCAGGACAAATCTATTTTGAAAGGCCACATTGTCGAGTGAGTATGATGACACTGCTCCCGCTGCATGTTGGGCAGTGCACAAGTGAATGGGCGCGCCGCGCCGCCGATGCCGCCACTCCATCGGATTGCAGTGGTCGCGCAAATCACCACCGTTCCTCTTCCTCGCGGAGAAGGTCACGAACTGCGTAGGCAGACCCGGAGTCGCCACGCGGCGCCATCTCGTCACAGCCCATCTACGTCCGAAAGTGAGGGGGCGTGCCCACTGGACTCAAGAGAGCGTGTCACAGTATGTTTTGGCCGCCGTACGTCGGTGGCGCTGCCCGTTGGCGGGCCGTTGGCTGGCCCGACCCACAGTCCAAGGACGAGCTTTGAGTTAGCATACGAGCGTGGCGTGGTGGGGTGGGTTGGGCAGGCAGGGCCAGTGGGCCACCCCCGTTTGATGCAGGGCGGTCCAGCAAAGGGGATCGCTGCCAAAAGCCCGCCGCACCCACGCTCTGCTTCTTCTTCCAATTTGTGTCGGAACGAAACGCACAACACACGGTGCGGCACGAGGCGGTGCGACGCGACGCGCTGCGGGTCTGAGGAGCCTTGGCGGAGTCCTAGTGGAGCGACAGGGTGCGCCTTAAGTTTTAGGTTGCTGGCCGCTCTTGCTATGCTACGCCACGCCACGCCATCCTGCGCCGCACCCGCTGCTGTTTTGGGACCATCAAGGCTCGCCCACCGCGCGATCTCTCTTCGCCACTAAATATGCAAGCAATTTGCCGCCCTCGGAGACCTGGCGGCTCGGCGCAGTCCCCAGCGTGGCGCCGCCCCCGGGGGCCTGGGCAGGCAGTGGAGCCGCCCCCTAGGCCGCCTCCGGGAAAGCGGGAAAAGCGCAAAAGCAGGGAGTAAGGGGAAAATCATGGAAAGTAGCCATCTAGATGTACCTAAACACGCGCCTTTTTTTCAAAATGTATTTTAAAAAGTTATCACAACGAGAAGAGTCACAAACACAAGCGACCTATATTGTATTTCCGTCTTGTTCCTTCGCTCGCAGTTATACAACGCTACGGATGTCGCGTGCCTTTGAAGGTGCCGCCGGTTGTCTCAGCAGTCGAGACGCAAGTGTTCCTGATGGCCAAAGGGCCCTGCCCAGCCTTGCCTCTCCTCCCGCGCTGCTGGCCCGCAGCGCGGCGCCCCTTGGTCTCAGCGAGTTCGCAACGCAGCGGTGCAACGCCACCGTTACCGCAAACAAGAGGGAAGAGTTGCGCACTGCCATCTGTGACTCGAAAAAAAAGTCCCGAGAGAAGGCTCTCCACCGCCACCCGGCTTTTCATTCATTTGAATACATGAGCAGTGCATTAAAAATTAGAGGAAGCAATAAAAGAGGATCCGCCTGCGGGCGCTTCCTCCGTCTGCTCGGCGGTCACCGCCGCTGCTTGCTCTGACGTGTCTATTCCTGTGGGGGAGGGGGACGGTGGTGCCATGGCGCTGCGGAGCAGGGTGCCGCCACAAAAGCCCGGACCGGGTATAGGCCGGATTTAGCCAATGAAGCGAACGTCTCCCTGTTCACTCTGCAATTACCTCGTCTCCGCGCCAGCGGTGCCCGCGGTGCCAGCGCTGCCAGCCCAGCAGAATCACGCCAGCCCGCATTGGGTGCGGCACCTGCAAGGTGACAGAGAAGACAGGAGCGTCGTTTAAAATCGTGCTTGCAAACCACAATCGTTCTAACGACACAATGAAACTGCCCTTGGTACGCTCCAGACCATTGAAAGCATTCACCAAAAGTATAAGAAGGCATTTTTCTAGAAGCACTTGAGAAATTTTTAACTCAAATAACGTAATGAAACTTTGAGTTTGTGGTGGTATTGGGTGAGCAAAGCCCGGTGGCAGGAATCCCGTGTGTTCCCTGCGAGGCACAGTCCCGTTCTCCTCGCGCAGCCAAGCCTGGCAAAGCCCTCCACTATCATTTGCTTACTACACCATCATTGATGCCGTAAGCGAATTGCAGTCGCGAGGGAGCCCACACGCACACTGTATCGGCTGAGGCGTTCGGTAATTGCAGCGGCGTGGTGAAGGAGGCCGCGCGCCACTCCATTCCACTCGGGCGGCCTTGCGGACGGGGCGGCACGCCGCGGCACCCGAAGCACCCGAAGCACGCCGAAGCACCCGAGGCACGCCGAAGCACATCACCGCGCGCTAATCTACCTTGAAGCGCGCCGCCGCTCTGGGTAATCAGGCGGACCGAGGGAGCGCCGCCTGGCCGCCCGGATCGGCACTTGGCGCGCTTGGCGGTGAGCGAGCAGGCGCTTCATGCCATCGGCTTCACAGAGGTACACAGTGCCAGTTGACCTGGCGCGAACTTTTTTTCCTTTCCGCGAGGAGAATTAATGTTGCTTTCGAGACAGGGGCATGAGAATCCAACCAGCACGGATCACACTCCTCCGTCGAAGGCCTGTGCTGGATCTCGGGCACGGGGGCCGGGGTGTTGATGAGGGTGTTTTGAGTCTGGCCTGGCCTCGGGGTCGGTGTCGGGGGCCAGGTGGGGTTGGGGAGGGAGGGGGGAGACACCGGTGTAGGTGCGTGCTCCATCGCGATGCTTCAAACTTTTAATTGGCCACCAGATGCCGTTGCTGCGTTTCAGCACAGAGAGGCTGCTAGGCCTCAAGCATGCCGAGCTGGGCCCCACCGTTGTGCAGCGTGGGGTAGAGTGGGGCGGGGCGGCCGGGCCGCGGGCTTTGGCTCTCCAGGCAGCCACCTCGCCATTCAGATCGCTGGGCCGATAGCCGCATTCTGCGAGGCTGGCGGCGCTGGTGGCGCAGGCGGCAGAGAAAGGCACCCCAACAAACAGCCTGCAGCCCGCGCTGCGGTGCTGCGCCCGGCTGCGCCACCGCGTGTCTCACTGCGGGTAATTAGTTTCGGCTGCACTCCATTCAGGGCGCTGCGGCTCGCTGCGGCTCGCTGCGGCTCGCTGCGGCGGGGCCAACGCGAGTTGGATTTGGCGGACGCTAGAAGAAGCAGCCCCGCCCACGGCACGGACCGTGCAAGCAGCGTGGCGTGGCCGCGTCGAGTGGTCAGCCTCACCGCCGTGCCGACAGCAGCCCTACCTGTTGCCGCTCAAAGCGCGGGGAGCACAAGAGATTATTGTTTCATCCCAGTGGCGCCTGCCGACAGGCCGACAGCGCCCGCAGTCGTTGGGATAGGCAACCCGCTCCACGGACGCGCCCCGTGCCTGCCAGGCGACGAGTGTGCCCCGCAGTGAGTAGGGTCGGCCCGCCGCATCGCTGTCCCTGCGTCTGAAGGACACTGGACGCAGCGGGGCGCGGGGCGATGCGGCTCACTGACCGTGGCCGCATGTCGGCTCTTCCGCCGCACCGCGCCTTGGAGGTCCTGGAGGTCCTGAAGGCGCTGGAATCCAATCTCACGTCTTCTTCGGGTACAATATGAGCGCGGGGCTCCGCCATGGTCCCGCCACTGCCAAGGACGTCCGCGTGCTGCGACGGGCCTGCTGCGACAGGGACTGCTGTCAGGCCAGCCAATACTCCTGCACGTCGGTAGCAGACGACGGGCATCCCATCAAGCGCACAGCACGGCACAACGCCGCGACACCGACGTCATGTGAGCTGCGCGTGGGAATCGACTCTTCTAAAAATATTCAGAACAAAATAAAAAGAATAAAAGAATATCCGATACCACCTTTCTGCGAAGCCTTTGCCAGTGCAGCAGGCCGTTCGCTCGCCATATCTTCCTCAGCTCAGCCGGCAATGAATCTAGATTACGATGTGCGAGTGAGTGAGAGCGCTTTGCATAATGGTTTAAAGCGGGCCGGCCGCACCGCGCGCACCGCGCGCGTGTGCAAGTAGTATCTCAGCGCGGCAGGACGCAGCGCACGCGGCACGCTAACGGCGTGCTGATGATACGCCGACCTCAGCACCAATTCGCCCAGGCCGCCGCCGAGCCCACCGCCGGGCGCACCCCCGGCCCCACCGCCTCGGCGCACGCGAGCCACGCGAGCCATGCAGACACTATCGCCGCCTTGGACGGAAGGTGGCGGACTGGTTCCGCACAGTAACGCCTCGCTGTCTTCCTCGCACGACGAGTGCGATGTGTTCGTAATCGGCTTGCTGCTGCTTGGCGGCGGTGCACCCGGATGGCTCCCCGCCGCGGTGAGGCGCGCGCGCGTGGCCGCTGGCCGGTCGCCGATCCGCGGGCCAGACAGGTGGTGGACCGGGCGCTCAATGCCGCTCGCTTTGTCTCTGTCATGTCGCACGATTAATGATGGCGCATGTCACTGAGGTGTGCCGCAGTCCGTGGTCCGCGCAGGTCCGTGCCCCCAGGGCCGTGCCCGGTCGTGCCACTCACCTGCCGAACACGCCGCGTTGTTCGGCCGGGCTCCGCGTGACACACGCGCGGAGGGGAACCGACCCGAAATGGACGTCTCCTCATCTCCGGCAGGGAACCCTGACAGAAAAAGAAACCCCAGCGCGGTGTTGAACCCGGAGCTCTTAGCCTGAGCGATTCCCAGCGCGCTGCCATCAGGCCGAGGTGCTGCTCCAGTGGCAACCTGCAGGCCTCCCCTCTCCTAATTGCCCCCTCGGAAGGGAGCATTGTTTTGAAATGTCAGCACACACCGCGCCCCGCGTCTCTGCGGGCTGATTCCGGACGGGGCTTGCCTCAATGTCTCTCTCGCACTCCTTGCGCGTGCCGTAGGGGAGCAAGAGAGACAGAGAGGCTTGCCCTGTTCGGAACGAGACCACTGTGGCCTCGGGGGTGACAAAAGCCCGTGCCGTGTCTTCCCTGCCCCCCCCCCCCCCCCCCCCCCGCCCGCCCCGGCCAGCCAGCCAGGCCTGACCTTTTTAGCCATCCCTGCTGCACGCCGCGCCGCCGGCCCGTAGCGACGCCGACCCACCCCGCACTGATTCGGACCGCCGGAATAGGTCAATCTAGGCGCGGGCGTGGTGTTGGATGTGCGTTTTAAAGTCGGAGGGCCATTACAAGAGGGGAAAAAGAGCCGGATTACACTTCAAAAAACCGTATCGTCAATATCAAGCCGTAACATTGCGCTTTTTCCAAGCGCAACCTTACGCCTTTCTTCGAGTGTGGTTGAAAAATTCACCTATGCATGTGAACAGAGGTAGCGTTTGAGTTTGGTTGGCGTGGCCGGTGCGCTGCGCTCAGTATCGAGTGACTCTAGCGGTCTTTTCCGTTTAGCGCTGGCCGCCTCCATGCAGGCCGCCACACTGGTATAAATCACGCTGTAGCGCAGCCAGGGCAGCCAGGGCGGCCAGGGCATGGCGGGTCACTCGCCGAGAGTGGTGGGGGCGGGGAAGGAGGTCCTGCCGAAGGGACCGAAGGGACAGGCCTGCGAGGGGGTCCACACAGTGTATGTGTTCTGTGTGTGTGCGCACGCACACAGACACACACTTTCACCCCCTCCCCCCTCATTTCTCCGACGCCTTCCTGGCGACTCCTGGGCCGCCGGACACTCGGCGTCTCTGGTCGGCGTCGCCGGCCGTCTGGACGCTGTGGTCATCCATCTTGTGCACAGCCTAGAGCAAAGGGGTCCGGCCGGTCCGGTGGCGAGGCGGGCGGCGTCAGGGCGGGGTAGGTGGGCCGTGGCGGCTGGCGAGAGCTGTGCTGCGTACGCGCCGGGATGAAGGTTGCTGAAAGTAGAGTATTCGCAGTCTAAGGGCCACAGGGCGGAGGCGCATCGGCCAGGGATGATCAAGAGCATGCACGCCGTGTGCCTTCACTGTGCGCACGCGTCGCACGCGTTCAAGCACGACCGCATCGCCCCGCCCTGTCTCGACTTGTCACCACCGCCTTCTTCTTCTCTTCCGCGTTACACCTTTCCGGGCCGCGAGGCACACGAGACAAAGTCGTGCGAGGCGTGGAGCGACGCGGCCGCCTAAAGCCTCCTCGGGGACGCACCCCCTCGGCGCGCCTCGTGCCCTTTCGACATGGTCGTCAAATTCTCTTCCTTCATTAAACAGTCAACAGCTTAACAGCATTGGGGAAGGCGCGCCGCGCGGCAAGGAAGGGCTGCTGGCGGCCTCGGGGAGGCGTCTCGCCGCGCCTCGCTGACGATGACGACGCCGTCGGCACGCCCAGGAAACTGACTCCGAGAGTCGCTTTCGTCGCACTGTCTCTCTCGCGCACATCGGGCGCTAGGTGCGAGAGAGTTACGCAAACGACCCTCGGAATCGTCCTACAGACCGCCAGGTCGCGCCACCGCCATGTCGTTATCACGACGAAATAAGGCACGCGTTGTGGCGCTGCGCTTGCACACGTGAGGCGAACTGAGCCAAACTCTGTCCTACGTGACTCGCGCGGGGACTGCGTCTCCATGTCGTTTGACGGCTAGATAGCGCCGTGCTGCCGAGCGCGCCGCCGTGCCGTCGCCATGACAACCTGGTGCACGGGGAACATGACGGCGAAGTGGTGTCTTCCGATTTATCGCATATCTCGAGCCGAGACGCGGGTTGACGCGGTTTTACGTGCCGTGACAAGTTGGTTCCGCCGTGACAGGTACACCGTCAACAGCCAGCCTCTCCACCTCCGAGCACTGGTGCATTTTTTTCAGTGGCGTGCGCCTTTACTGTTACTGCTGCTGGAGCCGATTGTGAGTGTGGTGTCGGATGGAGCACTCCGTTGTTGTTTCGTCTTCGGTGCAGCCCACCCCTTTCGGGCGATAGTGTTTCACTTCTGCGATGAGGATGCTCTCAACCAATCCTGTCAATTATTTGTTTCGGCAGCAGCAGCCCATCATCGCCAATAAAGCGACACGCCCCACGAAGTTGGGTTGGGGGAGGGGAGGGGAGGGAGGGGGCCTGCCCAACGAGGCGCCATGGCAAAAATCACCTCACACCCACAAAGTGGACTGCAATTGTATACCCACAAACGAATTTATAGACAATATGATCAATGGCTTCGACCTTGCTTTGTGTTTGACAAAAGTGGTTGGACACTGAACAAGGTTTAGTCAAATCAGAGCCAAATCAGAGGCAAAACGATAGAAGCAAAAAACAACAAATTTTGAACCTGAGTCACCACTGACATATACACGCTCCCCACCGGCCACCGAAGTGGGCGAGTTTGCGACGATCCGGAGCCGATCCGCCAAACTAGCCACGCCACTGTGCGACGCAGTGCGACGCCCCACCGTACTTTTGCCGCCTCACGGGCGTGCACAAGGGGGGGGCGGAGGGGGCGATCGCCCCCCCCGAAGGACCCCAAAAGGTATACTTTTGAGGCAGGTTTTGGCGTCTAACTCCTGGAAGTTAGGCAAAGTTCCTCAAAAAAAAGGTTCCACCGCCCCTCCCGAGGAGGCGAGCTGTGCACGCCCCTGTGCCGCCTCCGGTTTGAATTCGACGCTCGCTTCCGGGGCACCCGTGTATGGGTGGCCATTGTATGAGTTAGTCTGGCTGGCCGGGGCGGCCCGCCAACCGGCAAACTAACAGCGTGGGCGACGCCAACTCTGTGGGGGTCGTGGTCCCGTGAAGCACACCTCACCTAAACGCGCACGTCGGGAGTACTGGATCCATCACGCGAGAAAAGGGACAAACCTAGATTGTTGTCTCCGTTCCTGGAATCAGAACCGCAAAAACATATTAACGCGATAGCTAAATTCCGAAGGCCATGTCAGGTAAGCGGGTGCAGGCGAATTTCAGGTAATTTCACAGTTACAAAGCCTTCAAAGTCTTTGGCAAGGAGAAAGCAGCGCGGGTGCGCCAGAGCTGCGCCTACGAGGCGCTGACTCGGTGTTCTGCGGGAGTTAGTTGTTCTTTATAGAATCGCCTCTCTCTTTGTTTTTCTGGCTCCGCCGCTCGCTCCGCCCTGCCGTCAAGCGGGTCCTTAAAGCGGTGCATCACTATGCAACGGCACTGCGTTGAAAAAACACAAGAAAGCGCTGTGCCCGCGGGTGCAGAGTGTGCTCCAGGCTCCGATCGACAAGGCTTCAGTGCAAACTCACAGTCGGTTGAAGGGCGAGAAAAAGGGGAATCGGCCAACTAGCTCGTCCAGCGACAAGCGAATAAAGAATAAAGTGGTAGGCTGCTCCAGTTCCAGTGGGCGACCGCGGCCACCTTTCTTTTGTACGGTCCTCTTTGTTAATGAAAACGCGCCCCTCCCCCGCCAAGTCGCCTGGTGGCCTGGCTGCCTGGCTGGGCACCACAAACACCCCGCACCGCCCGCACCCCTGTCCTCTTTCCGACACATGCGAACCACTGCCAACTTGATTTGGCCGCACTACCAGACACTGGCTTGCGCGCGCGCGTGAGCGTGTGTGAGTGTCTGTGTGTGTCCACATACCACCCCTGGTATCGCATGTGTCTGCCGGACAAGGAGTGGTCGTAGTTACGGTGTAGAAACAGAGTGTTTTCCTTGGCCTTGTGTGCCGACTGCCCCGACTGCGCTCAGCCACCTCGCCGCTTTCGTTCGGTCTAGCCCGGGCGGTGTGCGAGGCGCGCAGGCGAGGCGGGCTGAGGTCTCCCGGCAGTGCCTGGCAGCCTGGCAGGGAAAACCCTTACATATATGGAAATGCTGTTAGGCTGGTTGGTTGGTCCTGGAGTCCCTGCAGCCGGGACGACGAGGGAGACACTCACACGGGGCGCACGGCGTGCACAGTTTGGAAGGGAACCCCGCCCACGCCCGCCGTGCGGTACAGGCGCTACAGCAATGCAGTGGCCCGCCGGGCCGCCTTCACCATCCAGCCGTGCACAGCGCAACCCAAGGCGCAGCCCGCCCGATAGGGAGGCGGGCTCGAGTTGCACTGACTGACGGCTGATTGTCACAGCTTCGGAATGCTCCCAAGCGGTTTGCGCGGGGAGGGGTGCTGCCACGTCATAATAGGAAAGGATCATGCAAATCCAATACACGACGAAGAATTCCACTCGCCAGCCCGGAGAGCAGCCTCAACACACGCACGGGCAGCGATACACTGAAAACCTCATGAAGTATGAGCACAAAAAAGACACCTAAGAAGTATGACCGTGAATGTTTGCAAAGAATACTTCCGAAAATAGGAAATATTATTTTTTCTATGCGTGTACAAAGCAGAGGTGAGAAAAGTTACCCGCTCCTGACCCGCCGTCATCCGCTCCGAAATATAGGTGTCGATATCTCGTAAACTAAGGAACGTACGAGTGCTATGCATAAAGTGACTTGTTTTTTGGAAATTTCATTTCCATTTAATGTTATTTTATGGTTATAGCATGTACCGGTCACCGTTTTAGAGATATTGGCACTTGTATTTCGGAGCGGGTCACGGCGGATCAGGAGAGAGTCACTTTTATCACCTCTGGCACAAACTTTTTTAAATAAACGCTTACGTCATATTTTGCAAAGATTAAATAAGAGTGCAATGTCATGAGCTAGGTCCACTTCGGTTTTCAATGTCCCTTCTGGCCTTTCGGCCTTCCCGGCCAGCCGCGCCGCGTGGCAGCGCGTCAGGTGGGCATCGAAAACAAGACGCCCCTCGCCGCCATTACCCCCAGAGGGCTGCAGTCGCACGGCGCTTTCGTCTCTCTGCCTCTCCCGCACTCAGGGGGCGAGGCCCGTGGCGGAGCGAGAGCGACAGACGAGGCACTCTTCGGAACCGGCCACTGCAGACTCCCCTCCTGACCCTGCCGTGCGCTTTTCCCTCCATACTCAATATTGTCCCTGCGTGTCCCAAAACGGCGCAGGGGAGACACAAAAGGGGAGAAAGGGAAAAAAGGTCAGATTGGGGCCTCCATCACACCTGCGTGATAGAATTGGATTGGGTGGAACCGGATTATCACCTTCAAAGGCAGCAACATAAACTCAGAGCATTAATTGATTATGATTTAAGGGAAATAAAAGCAGGCAAGCTGAAACACTGCAACGGAAACCACAGGGGCTAGAGTCAACAGCGCAGAGTGTGTGTGTGTGTGTGTGTGTCCGCAAACACGGGTGGTGTCCGCGGGTCGTCCGGAGGTGCAGCCGGATGAATTAAAGGTGAGGCGGAGGCGATGACGTGGGAAGGGCGCGGGCTTGGCGGGGCGGGCGCGCGCTTGGCGGGGCGGGTGCGCGGCGTGGCGCGTAGCAGGTGCAGCGAGGAGGGGGAGCAAGACAAATAGGCTCCCCTAAATGGTCATGTTTGTAGTGGGGAAACCACGCGGACCGAGGGAGGGGTGGAAAAAGAGTCGGGCTCGCGCTTCGCCGCCAGGGCTGCCCGACCGTCCCGCGCGGCCCTAGCGGCGCCACCTTGCCTGGTCCGCTTATTTTCAGGTGGCTCCGGGCAGCCAGCCACTAGCAGCGTGCACGAAGCCAGGCCGGGAGCCAGGTTACTGGTGGGAGAGAGGCACACCTGTGAAGGTGACCGAACCTGGCAGCGTCACGCTGGGAGGGGAAAAGGAGAACCATTTCGACGTGGGTGGTGCATTGAACTCGAGCTGGCTCACGCGCAAACACACACACACACCAACTCACACACATACACACAATGTCAATGCCAGCCAGAAAGAGGGAAAGTCAATGTATCGTGTGCCAAATCGGCACGGGAAATTACCCCTGGGGGGCAAACAGTGGCGGGTAACAAGCGGGCATCCCTCGCAATCCGCACCGCACTCAAACAGCGAGGGGCGGGAAAGAGAGTCAGGGCCGCTGGCCGCGCTGGCCGCCGCGTGGTGCTGGGCCGCCGCCCCGCCTCGAAAAACTTTCCTGGCTATCTTCACGTCGTCGTCATCGGAATCGAAGAGAGAGAGACAGCCGAACGGCCCGGATGGCGAGGAGTGCGAGAGTGTGCGAGAGAGGCACGCCGCCGTAATTCTTTCCTCCCCGTTTATTTCCGTCCGTCAGCCGCACACAATAGCCGCCTCCTGTTCTTGCGTCCTTTTGTGATTCCTTTCACCCTTTCCCTGGATCTTGCCCGCGCGGCCTGGGCCCGGCCCGGCCTGCCAGGCCATCGCGCCGCCACTATTTAGCCAACATTGCCCCCCGGCGACTCGCTGCGAGCCCTCGCCGGGCTCCTTCACAAGTACACCACCAAAACTGTTAAAATTTAAACAAAAAGCAAACATTAAAATTTTGCAGAAAAGTTTCTACCGCCAGTGAAATGTGCCGTTTGCATATATTCACTAAAAGCAAAGAGAATATTAGTATCCGGTGGCTTGTCAGGCAGGACGCTGGACGCGTGCGCCTGGATGTAATCGGGAAAGCCGCCGCCAAACGGCTGGGATCGAGGCTGTGCCTTTTGCTGCACGGAGCCCGGGGCGGGCTGTCAAAGCCACCTGCCTGGCCCACGCACTGTACGGAGTGCTGCGCCTGCAGCTCGCGGAGTCCGTGGGCCTGGTCAGTGCACGCGCGTGTGGGCCGCGAAGTGAGGCGGCCCTGCCGCGCCCTGCCGCGCCGCCCCCACCACGCCTCCGCCGCCACCCCCAGCCCACGAGGCGCCGTGCCGGCCGTGCCGGTGTGGCGGAGTGGCGCCCAGCCAGTCGGGATGCGCCGAGCCACGCGTCCGCACCGCGCCTCCCTGCTGCCGCTGCTTTCCCTGGCCGCGGGTCCGAGCGTCCTTCACTTCGCCACGCCGCACCGGCTGCCATCCCGGTCCGGCGCCCAAGCCTCTCGACGTCCTCGCCCTCTTCCACGGCCTGCGCACCGCCCCCACGAGCGACATGCAGGCGGCCGCGACCGCCGCGGCTCTCGTCGCCGTCCTGGTGCTGCGGGTGGGCACTGACTTCGTGCCCGGGGCCACCGGTGAGTACTGCTCGCGCCATCCGCGGACAGCTAGAGTTCACTCTTGTTCCTCCTTGCCCGAACAGATTGAATCCAAAATAGATGGTGAATGTGTGTGAAGAGTTCCGGTAGGTCGTCAGAGGCAGGCGGATTGCAGACATAACTGCGCCAAAACTCCTGAAACCAAAATCAAATATCCATAGAACGAAATCAAACAGTCACTTCGAAATCGGTGTGGCTACAAAGGGGCCGCTGGAAGAAAAATCGCTGGGAAGTGGAACTGTGTCGTCAATACACGCTTGGCAGGGCGATTCAAAAACATGGAGAAACTTTCTCCCCTCCCGGCCCGGTGCGGCCCGGCGCGGCCCGGCGCGGCCCGGCGCGGCCTGGCACCCCAGTGTGAGCTGGCTCTGACATTCATCCCGAAGCTCGCCGCCCCGTCTGTCTCACTTTTTCCCCTTCTTTTTCCACTGTCTAAAAGGCTCGCACGGGACGTTTCGCGCATTCCGTCCTGGCAGCCGGGCAGGACGCGAGGCGTCGTCCTCGTCGTCTTGGAGCAAGTCTGGGAGCGTGCATCAAACCCGGCGCGGGGAGGGCGCTCCGAGACACCGAGGGGAACGCCTCCCCATGCACTCCGGACTCCGTGACGGCGCGCTGCAAGCCGACTTTTGACCTCTCTGCGCGTGGCGGGGCGGCGCGTGGTGTCAACTGGCAGGGACGCGAAATTTCAATAACCGCGCCCAAGACCTGAAACCAGAGGCAGCAGGACTTGCACCCTTGTTGCAGGCGCCAAGGTGCGTCCAGGGAATTCGTAAAAAATGGTATCAGTGACACCGAGAGCTTTACGCTTGGCGTCCCTCCAGTGTTGCCAGTGTTGTCACTCTTACAGTAGATGGGGAAATGAGAAGGAGGGTGTCTCTTAGTCTGATGAGTGGCCTGCGCCCCAGGAGATCAGTGCGGCCATTTCTTTTGCTCGAGACGTAAGACGGGACAACTAGGAGAAATGGAGGCTCTTCTGATAGTTCTTCATGTCCGGCTTATGATGATGGCCATGACGTGCTAGTTGATTTTCGCCCAGCCGGTGCGTTCTAACTCGACTTAAACTTTTCACCAGTTGTGCGTTTACCGCTTCATAGAATCGGGCGCGCCAAACTGACCGAACTCCGACGGCAAAGTATGTTCCTTTTTTGCACGCTACGCGTCGAAGCGAAAACAATGGCGACGCTTCGCTAACAATAATCGGTCGGTCGGTCCGGTCGGTCCCCTGGACGCCGAAGTTGTGCACGTCCCCGGCAACGCAGCAGCCCGCCCCGCCAGGCCGCCCCGCCAGGCCAGCGCTGGCACAAATCCACGCCGCCCAGCCGTCCCCGGGGCCTGCAGCGGCCTGCAGCCTGTGGCCTGGCCATTGTCTGTCCTTGAACTAGTATTGTGTTTTCCCTGGACTTTGGCAGTGGCGTCGCTCCGCTCATTTACGGCCTGTGATTCACAGCCGCAGACATATTGGTGCACTTCGCGCTGGCGCTGGCAGTGCTTCTGGCTGCGACGCGCAGAGTCCACTGTAAAAAAGGATACCGTCGCCGGACAACCCGAGCAGCGAGTCCTGGAAGGATATGATTCCACCCTCGGGGGCGATGAAGAGGTCGCGGGCCGCGCACAGCCCCACGGCCCCGCGGCCCGCCTCGGCGCGGACAGTATTTCAGCGACTTGCCCCCGACCCGGCCCGGCCGCGCTGCTGCGCTAACGTGTGCGTATAGTTAATGCGAAAAAATAGCGGAAGGAGCAACGGCGAAAGCAGGATATATTTGCCGGGCGAAATAATGGTGCGCGAATGGCAATGTGGCGGTGGGCTGCTGGGGGTGGGGAATCACACACACACACACACACAGTCACATGCACGCACGCACACATGACACGTGCGGGTCTAAGTCTTTCCTTCCCTGCGGCAGCCCTGGCGGCCCCGGCCGCGCGGGGAGAAGGTCCTTCCCGCTGGTCTTTGTTATCTGTCTTCTTCCATTCCTGGAGGGGACGCGCGCGAGGCGCGTTCAACCGCAAAAAGAGAAAGCGCGGCGAGTTTTAAGCTTTCCGCGGCTTTCCGCGCGATGGCCGCCCGATCGGCGCGCTATGAATCTTCCTTCGGCGCGTCGGAAGGCTGCCGGGGAAAATAGAGAGGGAAAAAAAGAGAAAACAATTACGCCACCTGCCACCGGTGTGTGTTCTACAGGTGGCGTCCTGGTCACACCTTTTAGGGCGGTGGCGCCGTGGCCTACTTCGACTAAGAGGCTGTCATTGAGACCCCAGCTTGCTGCCCGGGCGGGCCCTTGCCGACGCCGCGCTGCCACGCCGCGCTGCCACACCGCCACGCGATGAATTTCTAAAGCACGGAGCCAAGTGTTTGCGGGCTAGCGCCGCCAAGCTGCTCCCGGAGAGGCAGTCCGCACCCAGCCACCGTGGCGAGCAGACCGCACGGACGCACAACTGGCCCCAAAGATTTATCAAAGTCGCCTGCGGTATTCAGAACCAAGTCATTTCTGCCATTGGCGTTCCTCGTCCCGGCATCGCCATTGCGGCCCGCGTCGGCCCGAGTGATATACTCGCACGCGGTATGGCCGCACGCCTGTTTTATTGGCCAAAGTTGATCATTGGGATGTTGGTCAGACTGGGAGCACCTTGCATTACCGGCAGGTAGTCGACACATTCCGATGATGTATGCGATGTGGGCGGCGGGCGGCAGACATCCCGAATACAACGAATCTGCAAGCAGGATTCGAAAAAAGGGAAAACCACACTCCCGCTCACTGAGACCACTCTGTTTCACTTTCCCGGGACGGGTTGTTCTTCGAAAAATACAGAAATTGCCCCACTGTCGGTTGTCCTTTCCTCGAAATAAAAAGAGAAAAAGAGAGCAGGGGGAAAAATCAGCGAGGAAACTGAAAGTGGCTATCAAGTCTTTGTGGCACGGTTTGGCATGATGTCTCTCTCCTTTCGTCCGTTGTCTCTCTTTTCCGTTTCTTCGCGGAGCACTACGCGGAGGTCATTATTTTGACACGCCTGTTTGAATCTGGATTGAAGTTGACTCAGTCCTTACGGGCCTCATCAAGCCAGACGCGAGTCGGGATATATCCGCGCACTGCCATTGTTTTTGTCCCGTTCTAGTGGACACGCTGGTCAGAGGACGGTAGCCGCGCTGGCCCACTGTGGCGTGGCCATGGCCGGGGCCGCGTGCCAAAAAGATAGCGCAAAGTGGCAGAGCGAGTCGAATCTGTGCCGACAACTTTAACAGGATGAGTTGATGCACCTAATTGGGTGGGGCCTCCGAGAAGGCAAGGCGAGGCACGGCGAGGCATGGCGAGGCACGGCCCGCCGAGTGGCGGCACGCAAAGTTCACACTTAACTGGATTATATTGCTTGATTAATTAAATGTATTTAATTATACACAACTGCCGGGTCGCCGCTCCGCTCACCTTCTTCATTCTCGCCTCTCCTCGTCGCTCTTCCTCTCGCCGCCTCTCTCACTCCCCTGCTAACACCTCCGCCTGGGGCCCCGCGGCCCCGCGGCCCCGCTGTGCGACGAGATGGTTATGATCTCGAATAATTGTCTGCGACTAACCGCGGCCAGTGCCGGGAAAGCGCTCCACACGAAAGAAGAGACTCACGATGGATGGTGCTGACACAGCCCTTAACTGGTGCGGAACTCTACGGGAAAAAAACTGTTGGGGAAGTTTTTCAATGACGTATTACAAGGGCACATCTATGGTGTTTGACGGGCAACCTACTAGTTATTTGAAAACGGAGTAAATCAGCAACAACTTGCGGGCCGTGGGGGAAAAATCAACATTTTATTCCCTTTTTAAAGGAGTTATATTTTTGAGCGGCTTTACGACAGAAAAATAAACCAGTAGGCGGCGCAAATCCGGTGGGATGCACACGATTCGCGGGTCGCCTAAACACACTTGGGCTCTCTCACGAAGCCGGCAACGCCAAGCTCTTCCGCTGGAAGGACTTTAACATTTTGCGCCTGGCTCCGCTGGAAAGTTATCTCTCACGGCGACTTCGTTAGCTCGTACCGCGGCCCCTGCAAGATTGACGCTGCGGAAGGTACACAAGGACCTGCAGGTGCAAGTTAGTTTCGTCATGACACTCGATGACGGAGTTCGCCAAGTCCTCGAGCAGAGCAGTGCGCGCATCCACGTCGAGCTTTTTTTCCGCATTGCAGTAGCACGGAAAAAAGTTCCACGCATACTAGGTTCGGTTTACACGCCACCGGCGGCTGTCACCTCTTTTTTTTACAACTTTACGGTAACTCTTCCGAAAGCGCGCCTGGGGTACAGTAAACACACCTCGCGCGGGGCCCGCGTTTGGGTAAGTGCACTCACGGTCGATCCCGACCTGTGCCTGTCCTGTGATGTCCCGGACGAACCTGTATCCCCTCCCCACTTCCAAGTAGGAGTAAAAGAGCACCCCACGTCGCCCACCACCACCATCTGGAGTAACTCAGGTCACCTTGCCGTAGTGGGTGACCTGGGCAATGCTAGACTTATGTGTGAAAACCTCAATTTTATTCGGTAATTCACGAGACTTGCTTAACATCACTCAGGGTTTTAATTGACCGAAACAAAGTTTCCCCTTCCCGAACCTCCTCTTTCGACTTGCGGACTCAGACACTCGGAATGGTGCACACGGTCACCGGGTTCGTTCAATTACAGTCGCAAAGGGCCTCCCTGTGTCGCCATCCGACCATCCGGCCGCTTGCATCACAGCCTTGTTGCTTGACTTCTCTGATCACGCAGAGATGAGCAGAACAATACAGGCGACGTCGTTCACGGCGCGCTGGGCACACGCAGGGCCAAGCCAGAGGGGGCGACAAAAAACAACAACAAAAAAACAACGCGAAACAAAAATGGAAATAAAATCTTGAAAGGACACAGCACAAGCAGGAGCACGGCGAGACGGCAAACTCAAATACAAGTTCCAATTACGTGGGATCGCTGCGCAGCGGCGGGGAGGCGGCGGCGCGAAGACGCGGCGACGCGAAGACGCGGC
The DNA here is from genome assembly GCF_012932325.1 of Thrips palmi. NCBI lineage: Eukaryota > Metazoa > Arthropoda > Insecta > Thysanoptera > Thripidae > Thrips > Thrips palmi. Next base: position 10,394,134 of record NW_023144621.1, on the reverse strand, counting down.
GGCCAAAGGGACTCGCTGGAATCACCTCGCCGTCGCCTCGCCGCCTCCACGGCAGTGGTGGCAACACCGGCGGGTATCGAAGGTGTTGCAATTGGCTGTGCCGGAACACAGCGGCCGCTCCCTCGCCGAGCCATAATGACAGAGCGGTTAAAGACCAGAGAGAAAACACACGCAAACAGAGGGGTGAAACAGGCGTGAAGGTACACGACAACACACGCCACGTGAAGGAGCAAAAATAAATGGGGGCAGCGAGGGCAGCGCTAACATCAAAGCGGCGGGGCGCAGCGCGTCTTCTTGTTTACCGTACACTGCGCCCCGGAGGGGCCGAGGGCGGCCGAGGGCGGCCGAGGGCGGCCGATGCGTCGGCTGCACCCTCCCACGCTGTCCGACGCCGCGCACGTGCACGCCACTGCAAAGGGCCCCCGCACGCGTCGGCATCATGGACTGCGGGGAAGCTGTCATGAAGTGGCCATGAATGCAGCAGCAGGGCAGGTGCGAGGGACAGAGAAAGCGTGGTGGAAACAACGCGACGCGTCCCCTGCCGTGTTGCCGCGGTTTGCTGTTTCGCTGGTTTGTTTATTTTCGCTTGCACTCGAACGAACGGCGGTCTATCCGCGGCCTTCCTAGCCTATCCTCCTCATAGGTCGCTAAACACTCCTGAAATAGCCGAGTGCTGGCGGCGCTTGCACCGCACGCGCCTCTTGGGCTTGTGGGCTGCGCAGTGTCTCTGGGAACGAGCGGCATGGCTGGGGGGCGGCAGGCAGGGCAGGCAGCGCGGCACGCCTGAACGGTCCATTTGGCAAAGCTCGACGCGCTGCAAGGGCGCTAGGGCGCTCTACTGACCCTTGCGGACACTACCCAACAACAACAACAATAGCAACAACAGGAAAACGGGGCGCGAGTGTGCGGCAGTGGTGCTACACCGGCATGTCAGAAGCAAGGACAAATAGCACGTGGTCAACTTCTTTTCTTCGTTTTCGATTTTTCAATACTTTTCCTTTCTCTTTCACCGAGCCGACAGACTTCCAGTGAGGGGGACGACCCCAGCCCCGCTAGAGCAGCACTATAAAATGTCGATTTTGACGATCCGCAGACGCGGCAAATGGCTGCAGCACGTGGCTTTGGCGCACCGATTTGCCACTGCGCGGCCTGCCCGGCCACACTGCCTATAAATACGCATAAGGGCACAAAACCGTTTGTCCTACGTGGAAAAGGGGCGGCTAGAAACAGGGGGAAAGGGGATGGGGGGGGGGGGGGGGTTCTAGTGGCGGAGCCACGAGAGTGCACGCTGCTGCGCCGCCGTGTAATGAGATGGAGGCCTTCAAAGCGCAACGCCCGATCACCCTGATCGGGCCCGCCAGCCCCGCCGGCCCCGCCATGGCGCGCCAACGAAGTGACCACTCGCACAAGCGAAGCACAGCCGAGCACAGCGGAGTGCGCATCCAGCCCGCCATCGACCGGGCCGTGCCGAGCCGCGCGGTACGCAATGTATGTATAAATAGGGCAAAGATTTACCGCGCGATAAGCATTAGGCGGCAGTGTACTGCACTGGTCTCTGCAAAAATAAACCGCTACAGAGGTTTTTATTTTTATTTTCAAGCCAACTTCGGTTTGCGTGTAGTGTCACTGTGATACTGAAAGGAGTACTCGGCCTCTGTCTCGGTGCTTTGTTGTGACTGCGTCTCCGGGGGCGGGGAGGGGGGGAGGCGGAGGGGGCAGATCGCGGGGTAGCAGGTGTTATTCATGAGCCGCGATACGTGAGTTATGATGACAACGTGACTCAAGGAAGGCAGACACGGAGAAGGGAGTGCAACCACATGGCGCTCTCGGCGGCGGTCAGATGGAAAAAGAATAAAATGAAACGTGGCGGGTCGGGGCGGTGGCATCGGGTCCTGCAGACCTATCCGCTTTGGCCAGCCGGACGGCCGCGCCGCGCGCCGCGCACTGCCCCGAAATACGAAGGCCTGCATATACATCTGTCGAGGGTTGCCGGCAGTAGCGCTTGAAGGGGCGGCCAGGTAGCGGCGATGTGGGACTGGCCTATCAGGCCTCGAGAGCAGTCGCAAGCCGCACGAGGGCAGTTTGATATTGCCTTTGTGAGGGCCACGTTGGAGCGGTACACGAGTGACCCCGTATTTTTCGAGTGTTTGTGTGTGTGTGTGTGTGTGTGTGGTCACGGCCACTCAGGCGGGAATATTTTCTCCACGAAAGGGCGTGCCGTGGCGGCAGTGCAGGACGGCCACTACACACGGGTCCGCAACGCAAACGACTCTCTCGAAAAAATAAAATAGAATCGATAATCAGATCCCGATTATATTGTCATCCGTTTCCGCTTTCACTGTAGTAACCGATTTGTTTCCGGTTGGCCGGCAGCGCGTCCCTTCCGCACGCAGATAATGAGGGTGACACTTCGCGCGGCGGGCCGCTGTGTGGCCTGTGTGGACTGTGTGGACTGTGGACAGAGGGGGCTGGGTTCGCAAGGCCGGGCGCGCGGGTCACGCACCGGGCCGCCGCCGTAAAGTAATTGGCGAGTCGGTTCCATAGTCGTCGCCCAACCGGCCCAACCGGCCCTACCCACGCGACGACGCGTGTCGTCCGATAACACGGCGGAAAGCGAGCGCCCTACACTCGTGGAAACGCGAGGGACGTATTGTCGGCGGGTAGACACCTCGCTGCAACTCGCTGGGCTAATTAGATCGACTCTCTCTCTCTCTCTCTCTTTCACCCCCGCCATTCCTTCCCTCTCCATCATTAGATTGGGGAGCCGAAAAGGCTGGCGGACTCTGTAATGAGATGCTCATGCATGAAGCCCTGGCTCTGCATGGCGCGGCCCGACTGCCGGAGCGCCGAGTGGAAGACGACCAAGGAGGACTCAGGAGGCCACGGCGCCGCGCGCCCGCGCCCCTGTCAGACCGGGGCTGGGCCGCCCGCCGCACGCACGGCGGTTCGGGTTGCCTACCGCGCGGTCCGCGGGCTGAAGGCTGCAGCGAACTTGAAGCTGTGGCAAGGCGCAGCTGTCTGTAGCCGGACGCACCCAACACTCGGCTACCGCTGTGGCCGGGCTGTGGCCCTGAGGGAGCATTGGGCTGAGCATTGGGCCCAGCATTGTCGCGGCGAAGGGCCGGCCGGAGAGGCGGGCACGGTGCTGTACAGCCTTATGAAAAGGAAGATAGAGCGAGTGCACACAGCGTTTGCTCTGGGTTACTACTGTGTGTGCGACTAGCTCGACCCCTGCCCCGCCCCGCCCTCACGCCGGCGGGGGGCCAGCTGCCCTGGTGCCCAGCCAGCCCCACCACGCCGCTGCGCCGCTGCAGCGCAGTGCCCCGACAACTGCTTGCACCACACACGAAAAGAGATACACGACGCGCGGCAATATTTCAGTGCGAAATGCGGACGGGGATGGTTTTGTCCTCCCCGCACAGTATGGCGTCTTGCTGGGGCGCCGCCGGCCGAGGAGGACGCCGAGGACGGCGAGGACGGGGAGGACGAGAGGTTGGCGCGGCACTTCACCCCGATTTGGGGGCACGGCGGGGCCTTTAGGATGCAGATGTGTGTGGGTGTCGCTCCCTCCACCGCACTGTCTCTCGCTCTGACCTTCTCTCGGCACGGCACGCCACGGCACGCCACGCCACGGCACGCCACGCCACGGCCAGCAGAGCGAATCTGGCCCGGGCAGCTCGATAAAGTCACTTTCGAAGAAGAAATAGAGAAACGTGAGGATATTCACGGCTGGGCGTGTGTGCGTGCGTGCAGGGCAGGGGGTCCGCCAAGAAGAAGAAAAAGCCCCGGATCGGAGCCCTGGCTGTGTTGTGTGAGTGTGCCGATCCCTGTGTGTGACTGACGCACTGAAAACGCGCCCGGCCCGAGATGGGGCGGGGCGGGGCGATCCCAACATATTTACAAATATGCCAAGATAGCAGAGGGAGCGCAGCGGCTACGCGGAGAAGTTGGTGCCCGCTTCGCTTCGCTTCGCTGTGCCCCCGCGTGCCGTGTCGCGCACCTTCCCCTCCGATGTGTCCCACCTCACTGCCTCACAGTTCGACCCCCCGCCGGTCCCCCGGGGATCCCCCCGGCCGGGCCCTTCCAGCGGGGCTGCGGGGCTCCGGCCGACGGACGTGTGCTATAGTGGGGGGAGGGCAAAGGGCGCCTTACGCCACCATCACTTGGGGGGCTGGCTAGCTGACCGGCCGGCCAGGGTGTCCGTGTTGCAGTGGGGGCCGGGCGGGGCCAGGCGGGGCCAGGCGGCCGAGGCGCTGCGGGGCGAGGAGGAGACGGAGGCCCGGCAGTCGCAATGGGCATTCAATATCACTCGCGGTAAACAAGGAAAATGAAGCGGAAAAAGTATGGACCGTGCGTGGTGGTGGGATTGGCTTGCTGCGGAACAACGAACGCCTCCCCTCTCCCTCACTCACTCACACACGACGGTCGCCCGCCGCAAGTCTTCCGAACAGGACAAGGCAAATGCCCCCCCCCCCTCTCTCTCTCTCTCTCTCTTGCACACGCACAAACCTTCTTATTGAGGGCCGATCCTGCCTCGTGCCGAGAGTTTAATACTTACAAACGCACCGTCGCTAAGACGACAACAACAACAACAACAAACAACAACAAAACGATGGAGTGAATAAAAAGCGCGGCGTAAAAGCTTTTATCTATCGGAACCGCAATGGCAACGGCGCGGCCGGCGCGGCGGCAGTCTCGTCGCGCATGCCCACTGCACTGGTATAACTCGTGATCCATTACTCCGCCGCCGTTAACGCATCATATAACTCGGGCCTCTCGATTCGATAGTTTGTCGGGGCCACGGGCATGTCCCGGCACGGCGCGGCCGTAAACTTTCCCCCCACCTCATAAATTCATGCACATCACTGGCGGGTCACGGCGGGACAGCATCCGAAACCTCGCAACAAAAGGCGACTGCCCGCGAATTCGTTGGAGCGTTTTGTTTTCAAGTTCGGCCAGAGGGGCGTCGAAAACGCGTGGGCCCGATGCACGCTGCACGCCAGGAGAGAGAAAGAGAGACGGCCAAGAAAGACACCGAAGGAACACACACGTCATCGGACTCCCCACGCATTCAATGGAGTCTCCTCGGTGACCCACGCAAAGCGCACCTGCCACGTTGCGAGTCGATTCCCACTCCCACACTGCCAACTCGACACGCACGCATCCCACATCACGCGAAGAGACCAATCTCTTTCCCTGCCGCCGGCACTCATTTCATAATCGTATCGTATTTTTTTCAGATTTTTTTATGATTTTTTTTTTGTTACTTTTCGTTTTTGCCTGCTTTTGGGTGCGTGGAGTACAGTGTGTGTTGCAGTCATGAATGAGAGAGAGCGAGACGGCGGGGAAGTAGGGATGGACGCTTCGAAGAGCGAGCACAATAAACGAGGGAGAGAGACAAAGGCGAAGGATTCATGGCGAAAGGGGTGGGAGAGAAAGGGAGAGATTGAAGGGAGGGGGCGTCCAGTCCCTTCAGACCTTAGGGCGTGCAAGGGCAGGCAGTGCATTCGAGCAAAGTCTTCCTGGTAAACAGAGCCGATATTTATAGTACGCCGTGCCAACAAGAACCACATCCGGGAAATATCTGCACATTCGAAAAAAAAAAGGATCAGTCACTTATTGGTGCTCTAGGTGGCGTCGCTCGAGCGTTCGTCGTGCACGAGTGCGTTATTGTGCTGACAAGGGTGTTACGCCATTGGTTCTCGGTCGTGACAGGACTAAAAACAAAAGACCATCCTTTATGACGGGGTCGTCATAGCCAAGCCATGTACCGCACCCCGCCGCGTGGCCGGCCGCCCGGCCAGGTCTGATTGGAAAGGCAATCACTCTTTTTTTTCTCTCTCTGGCTCCCTTTCATGGTCAGATATATCCCTTGTGTTCTGCGCACGGACTTGGCGCGGACCTGGACCCGGCTGACTGGCCAGCCCGCACCGAATTTCCATTTTTCTATTATTATTGTTTTCGGCTCTCTGCCCTTTTCCGGGCGTGGAGGTCACTACCAGCTGCTCTCAGACTTCAATTGAATGTACTGAATGTACTGTACCGACTGGCGGGCCGGCTGCAGTATAATATAGACGGGAACATGGATTTGGCCGACGCCCGGGCCGGCGCGCTGCCCTGGGCCAGGGCCTGGGCCAGGGCCGGGCCGCCCCCTCTGCCGGCCGTATGCTACACAGCTCTGGTTAGGCGCGCGCCGAGTGCGTCCCACTGGATTTCCTACTCCCCTTCCTTTCCCTCTATCTCTTCATCTCCTTCTGCTTCTTCTCGCCCGCCTCTCTCACCCCTTCCCGGCCGCCGTGTGCGAAAAGGGAGAAAAAATGTTATTATGCACAGAAGGAACTGCCGACGCTCCGTTAGCGCTGGTTGCCCCCACGCTTCGCGGGCTTCGTGAGCTTCGCGCTTGCCCGCAAAATGTTGGCCCCCAAGCGGTTATGTGTTCCGATGGAGTGGGTCCCCAGTCCCCGGGCCCAGGACCCCCAGCCCCCAGCTCCGTCGTGGCGGGGCGCGAGGGAAGGGTGGGGCGCGGCGGAGGCCCAGCGCGCCGGCTTTCCCCCAAAGTTTGCATGTATTTCATGACGATTCCGCCGCTGTTCAGCCTGTGATAGGAAGTCGTGATTTTTCGCGGCAGTCTCTCGCCGCCGCCGCGAACCAGCCGCGCCCAGCCGCGCCCCGCAGCCGCGAGGGTCGCGGACCCCGAAAATCTGTCCGCCAACTCTGTTTTTATTTTGGAATGCCCCACTTTCCCCGGCGAGTAAGAATGCTGGACGACGCTCGGTGGTTCGTCGCCCTAGGGGACTCCCACTACAGTGTTTCTAAACAAACTTTGAATAAGTTTTTGTTGTTTTTTCTCATATAACTCAAAAAACAGTCATTTTGTTCCAAACAGAATGCCGACTTTTTGTGCTCGCTTGCGTCCGCCGCACCGTGTTTTCGGAAGGTAGCGGCGGGGCGTCACGGATCGGCCGTGCAACGCAGAGGAACGCAAACTGGCCAGGCCCGGCCTGGCCCGTTCGCTGCTACATTCGCGTTTTGAAACAGAAAAACTTTTTCGTCGTGGCGCCGCAGCAGTTCTGCCGCAGCGCCCGGCCCGACTCGGCACGGTGAAAAGCATCCAGCTTGGCCGAACCCAGCATCCGAATTTCTCACCCTCGCCGAGGAAGGCCGGAATGCCTCAAACTGGGACGCAGTACGCAGTAAGGAGGTCATTCCCTCTGCTTCAGCGGTTGCGCCGGGCTCTGCCGGGCTTCAGACTGATTCCTTTTTGTCGCTCTGTCTCTCTCGCACTCGGAGGGGGTCCCGTGTATGTGCGAGGGAGACAGAGCGATGACTCTCGGAATCAGTCTGCCGGGTCGGGCCGGTCGGCCCCACGGCGTCGCCAAGTTCCAAGTGTCTGCGATGTCGGGGCGCTGCGAGTCGTGTATCCCCGCGAAAAAAACACATGAAAAGCGCAAGGGAAAACAGGGGCGCCGGAGCCGGGAGTCGAACCCGCGGCCTTCCCGGAGACACGGGTACCGCCATCGTTTATTTGTTCGCGTGGGTCTAATCCGGCCGAGCGGCAGGTGCGGAAGAGAGGGCTGGGCTTGGCGGCGCGCGGCGACGCGTACGGCCGCGCGCCCTGATACATTTCCCATCAAAACGCTTTCTCTGGCCAGCCACTCCCCCAGCCCCTCGTGCTTCCCACAATCCGCCACTCGGTCCCCCGCTCTCGGACTCGAGAGGGCCGCCAGGGCCGCGGCGGTCTCCCCCCTCGGTCCTGCGGATGATCAACAATGCATTGAATTACGATTAGAGGCATCGATTCTGCTCCCACTTGTCTTCTTTGCAGTGTTTTGTCTGCCGGGGAGGATGACGGAGGAGGCGAGGACGGCTGGACGGACAGACAGGCGGACAGGCGGAGATTTGGCGCGGGTAGGGGAGGGGTTGATAGCCTCGGAAGCGTCGTCCTGGATGCCGCCAAGCAGACCGCCAAGCAGGCCGCCAGCGGGGCGCGGCGCGGCGCGGTCTGATCCCCGCCAAACCTCCTCGGAGAAACCTCTCCCTCATGATTTCCGAGCACCTGCCTCCACTCAGAGATATTATGGCGCGCGGATGGATCGGGCGGAAAATAAAGCAGGAAAGGATGAGGGGGGGGGGGGGGAGCCGATTCAGCGGCACAGGAAGGCAACCTAGCGAGGGAGGCCTGCGTGGGCCGATGGCACCGCCAACTGGGCCGAATTTCACTGAAACTCAAAGGGTGAGACATCGGACCAAGTCCTAGTGCAAGACGCATTGGGGGCGGCAGGCGTTATTTCTTTGCCGATTCAAAGGAGAGTCGTTGTCGAAGGGCGGGCCGGCTGCACCGCAGACTGATTCCGAGAGTCGTTTTCGGCACTCTGTCTCTCCCACACTCAAAGGGCGTCTCGCATGGGTGCGAGAGAGACAGAGCCACGAAGACGGCACTCGGAATCAGTCGCTGCAGAAGAAGCGAAGGAGCGTGGTAGGGATGTCGGAATCAGACGACGGCAACAAAAAAAATGTCGCGGATGCAGATCGGGCTTGGTGCAGCGGCCGCCGCAGAGCACGCCGTGGAGGGGGGAAGGCGGACTCGGGGATAATCCCACGTCACATATTACGCCGGATGGAAAGATACGAGGTCGCCGGTTCGAATACCAGCACTAGATTTGTTTTTTTGTTTAAGAAATCTCTGCAGTCGAAGTGCAAGATGCGCGTGAACGCCCCCTACTCGAACGGCGCAGCACGCAGTAGGGCAGCGGGGGCACCAACAATACGGAAACAGGCGACTTATTTATGCCAACGAAAGACTCGCTGGGGGGCCCATCCCATCCCTCCACTGGACAAAGTTTATGCCGCGGTCCTCGAATCTCCTGTTTTTGTTGTTGTTGTTGATGATGTCGTTGTGCTGGAGGAGCTTCGTGCGGGGAAAGATGCGATAGAGGTAAAGTCGCGCAAATTTTTCTTCCGAGATTTCTTCTTTTGCTGATCGAATTTTCGCGTCCGTGTTGACTCGCCTTCTTTGCGTCCGCCACGGCCAAGGCAAGGGTGAGATGCTTCGTAAATGGTGGCTCACTTGCACGAACGGCGTCGGGTCAGGGACACGGACCGCGCGAAGAGAGAGGGAGGGGGCAACGAGCAACGTGGGGTCCTGGTGTCACGTCCCCGGGGCCACGCCGGGGCCTCGATCCGAAAAGTGCAAGCGGCCGTGAAGCCCTCCTGCCTCCTGGAGCGTCCTGGAGAGTCCTGGAGCGGTCTGAGCACCGTCGAGGATACTTGAGGATCCTTCTGCAGGCTCCGGCCCAGACTAGGCGTGGGCCGCCGGTGTCTCCGGGTTGTTGTACCCCCCGGCTGGCCTGTACCCCCGGTACACCATACCCAAGGCATCGTCTACCGGGGGACACCAAACCTAGGTATGGGTACCGGGGAGTACACCATTCCTAGGCATGGTGTACCCCCACCCTCGAGGACAGGGGCTACACCAGTCCTTAGGAATGGGTACCGGGGGTACACATTCCTTAGGGATGGTGTACCCCCCATGGTGTACCCCCCGGTACACATTCTTAGGTATGGTTACCCCTCCCTTGAGGACACACGGTCAATTTGATGTCTGGCAATCCAGATATTTTTTGCATTTCCAGGTATTATCTGGAAATGCCGTTTTTTCAGATTTGTCTGGAAGTGTCTACCTTTTCCAGAGAGTATCTGGAAAATGTTAAATCCCAGATAATATCTGGAAATCAAAAGGCATTCCAGATAATATCTGGAAATAATTTTTTCCAAAAAATGTCTGGAAATAAAGGCCTTGACGCCGAGTGGGGTACACCGTTCCTTAGGTATGGTGTACCGGGGGGTACACCATTCCTTAGGCATGGTGTACCCCCTGTCCTCGAGGGTGGGGTACACCATGCCTAAGGAATAGTGTACCCCCCGGTACACCATGCCTAAGGACTGGTGTACCCCCTGTCCTCAAGGGAGGGGGTACACCATGCCTAAGAAATGGTGTACCCCCCGGTACACCATGCCTAAGGAATCGTGTACCCCCCGGTACACCATTCCTAGGACTGGTGTACCCCCTGGCCTCGAGGGTGGGGGGTACATCATTCCTAGGAATGGTGTACCGGGGGGTACACCATGCCTAGGTTTGGTGTACCGGGGGTACACATCCGAGGGGGGTACACCATACCCGTTACACCGGGCTGGTCATAACACGATATCGACGGGGAAGGATACGTTTCTGGAGATCCTGTAGAATTTAAAACAAGTTCGCAGGGAGCAAAGGAGGCTTCGGAATCCAGAAGAAACCTCGCCGAGGCCAGCCTGGCACACACACGCCCACACACACACGCCCACACACACACGCCCACACACGCACTCAGACAGCGGCTGGCCACGTGGTCTGCAGGGCTGCACAGCGACGCGATTGAAATGCGCGGCCGCGCGGTTCGGTTTGGCTCCTGGTCACATCACGTGGCGGCGGCGGGGCGGGGCGGGGCGGGGCGACCGGGACGTAGCCAGGGCGTAGCGATGCTGGAACTGCCGCCGCGCTGGCGCCGCGTCCCCCGCTGTGCACCGAATCGGGGCGGGGAGGGAGGGGGAGGGGGGGAGGGCTGGAGTCTGGAATATGTGGGGCTCGCACCCATTGCTGGCCCGCACTGGCCCGCACGCACACAGGCCACCCCGTGTGGCTGCTCCCTTTATTTCCGAAGGAACAGAAAAACCGGAAAGAAGACGCGTCCCGACAATGCGCCAACTTATACTCCTGATCAAGGTTTGATTATGAGTCATCACTCGTTCCGTGAACCGATTCCGGCCGCGTTGGTGGGCCTGTCCAGAACGTCCGCGCGAGCCAGGCCGGCCATTTGAGAAAGCAAAGGGAGCATACGCCGCACCTGCCCGCAGCCGTGCTGTGCGCCGTGCTGTGCGCCTCCCCGGCGCCGGCAAGAGCCTCCAGACCGGCAGGGCGGCGGGGCCTTGAGGCGCTGGAGTGGAGCGCCGGGTCTGCGTCCCTAGAGGGCGCGCCGTCGTGGCCCCGTGCACGGCGGTGCACTACTTTGGGGCCGAGCAGGCCGAGCTGACTGGCTCGCTCGCACGCACCGCCTTCCTGCCGGGGTGCTCGGCGCGCCCCGAGGCCGCCCCGAGGCCGCCCCTCGCCTACGGCCCGCCAGTCATCGAGTCACATCATTGTCCCGATCAGGTCCTCCCTCTCGGAGGTGCGGCGCGGTGCGGCGCGCAGGGGCTGCGGATTTTAGACCTGCCCGACCCAGTTCGGGGGCCTTCCAGTGTGCGGCCGGGGACGGGACGAGGACGGGACGGGGACGGGGACGCGCTGCAGGATTCGCTCCATTCTTACCAGCGCGGCGTCGAGGGGATTGCGCAGCAAGGCAGCGCGCCCGGCCCAAGTTTGGCCCCGTCGCTGGCGTTGCCGGCGTTGCCGGCGTTGCTGGCGGGGCTGCTGCTTACTGCCTGCCGCTGCCCGGGCCGCCGCGCCGCGCCGCCCAGCCGTTCCGTTCCGTTGCCCCGCGACGCGTCTCCTGTTCCCGCCCTTCCGCCGAGCGGGATTTAGTGGCCGTTTACATCTTGCTTCGCTCGAGGGCCTCTCTCTCTCTCTCTCTCTCTCTCTCTCTCTCTCTCTCTCTCTCTCTCTCTCTCTCCCCCGGTCATTTGCTGGGCCAGTGTGCGGCGGAGCATCGAACACTTCTGACGCGGCCGGACAGAGGAAGGGCGGGGCGGGGCGCGTCCTTGCGAAAGGGTCGCGAAGAGCAGAGCAGTGAGTAGGGCGCAGGGCAGGCGGGACTCTTAAATGGACGGGGAGTGAGGAACGCCCATGCCAGCCATGCCGCACTTCTCCGCCAATGTAATTTGAGCTTAACCTTGGGGACGCCGCGCCGGGGCCGCCGGGACCGCGACGACCGCAGACGCTCGGGCTGACTCCACTGCGCGGCCCCGCGGGCCCGCGGTGGCGGTCGGAAGAGAGATTTGATCGGGAAGTACTGGAGCTGGCCAAAGGCAGACGTATTTACACTGCTAGCCAAGGCCGTGTCGTCGCGTCGAAGGCCGCGCGCCCTGCCTTCCAGTGCTGTCACAAGAAGGGAAAATGTGGCATACTTTTCTACGTAAAATAACGGTATCATCTGGCTGCAAATTCTGACCATGCATCTTGGTGGGAAGGTTGCCAACACCGGCCTGCCTACTAGGCAGTATCATGACTTCCACAACAAGAAGCCAACAAGCCTTTCGACACTTGTGCAGAGCATAGAAGGAATTTTTGCCCACCGATGTGGCAGCACTGCCGGATTTCGATTCCCCACCCGTTTTTCGGCTGCGTTCCCGCCGATGCACACAGTAGTTGGAATGAAAGCTGTGGCCCGCAGCGCGCCGCGCCGCGCCCGGCGTTTACTTTCGCATTTTGGCCGGGGCTCCGCTAGCCTCGCGCTGGCGGCGGAGCAGACGAGTTGGCCGTACTTTGATGGGGCCATTCGGACGGAAATGGCTTTCAAATCGCGCTGCTTAGCAACGGTACTGTTTCGCCACATTTTTTTGCTTCCCTGGGAACGCCCCGTTGCGTGGTCCTTCCCCGCACCGCGGGCCCAACGTGCCTTTGCCCGCCGAACCGAGTGGCTCCCCGCAAACTATGCACATTACACGCGTCCTGTGGAACAAAAAAAAAGGCAAAGGAATGAATCCGAGGAAAGAGGAAGATATCAGCAAACTGTCACATGAAAAAACATGGTCATAAAGTTGGCCGCCACTTACTCCGGACCTCTGTCGTGGCGCGGCAGCGCGGCAGCGCGGATAGCGGCACAATAACACGGGAAGAAGAGTCGCTTCGAAGCAGTTCCTGCGGGGCAGGGCGGGGCAGGGCGGGGCGGGGCGTGGCGGGGCGCGGGCGGCGTGGCGGGGCGTGGCGGGCGTGGCGGGGGGCGTGGCGGGGCGTGGCGGGGCGTGGCGTGGCTGCCCCACCCCGAGGGCCGGTTCGCGCTCACACGCCATAGTGCCTGGATCCACCTCCGCGGCCTGCCTTTCCCGAAAGCCGGCTTGAAGGCGTGATAAAGGAACAGAATGAAATGCACCTGGGCGGTGACTAGCGGTGTCACGACGCCACACGCGCGCGGCTCACCTGTAATATCTCACGCGCCGTGCCGTGCCTCCCGTGCCGCGCCCCGCGGCGGCGTGCGGCGTGAATCTGCTGCGACGCGTCGCGCTACCCCTTTTCCCCGTTACTCTTTGGCCGCTCTTTCGTTCTCTAATACGACCTCCCTATTTCTCATCCCCGGTCCTCGACGCGCCCCGCGGCCGCACCCCCCGATCTCTCTTTCTCTCTCCCTCCGTGCTCCTTCGTTAATATAAAGATGTCACAAGGCGTGTCGCGGTAGTACTCGGTCCTGCGTGCGCCACGATAGATCGTCTGCTCCTTGAGCACTCGAAGTAAAAACTAGATCACGGCTGGCTTAGTGTGCATCGGTCCAGATAATCTTAGGCTCACCTCGGCGACGACTCTCCCGTTGAGTTTTGAGAACGCTGAATTTTTCATTGATCCCGAGAGTTGAGTAGGTTTAGGCTATTTTTGTTATACTACCCTTTTTACCGCCTTGACGATGGTTCATTTTCCCTACTTTTTCAAAACAAATGTTTCGGCAGATTTTCGGTTTGTTTGTAGCTGGCTGCTGGCTTTTGCAAAGCTCCGCTGGCATCGGCCTGTGAGAGCAAAATATGCCGTCCGTCGGAAGCGTACACGCAGGGCGGCTAAGCGGCCCCATGGCTCCCGTTGGCTGCCCTGGCAGGCCCTGGCCGAGGCCCCGGCCGCGCCTGTAACGCACTCCGCCTGCACGGCCCTCACGGCCTTCACACGGATCGAGGGGACGGCCGCTTGCCCGCGCGAAGGGGGAGTCCCTTTAAATCGTCGGCGACTGCCGCGACACGCTGCCCGAGGCGCTACCCTCTACCCCCACCCCCACGACGCTCTCCCCGCCGTTTCCCCTTTGGTGACAGAAGGAGGAGGCGGTTATTCTTCGGGATGAAATGAAATGATAGTATATCAGCTTAATTTGGTTTCTGTTGGATTGAAGGGGTAGCCCCGTGGCCTACTAGGGCCCAGGCGAGGGACCCGCCCCGCCGGCCGAGCCAATCGGAGCGGGGGCGATAGGGCATGCATTATGTCCTACAGGCAGAGCTTGGTTGGCTCTCTGCTTCCAATCTTTATTTTCCCCCTCTCCTTACCTTGCAACGCAAAAAGGGCTCGCCCGACCAAAGCTTCTGACTTAGGGGACTTCTGTCATCCGGTTCCCCCCCCCCTTTTCTGCCGCCATTTCGCTTGAATGCGTTTTACCATCAGGAAGTGAAGAGAATGAAACCGAATGTAATAACACGGCCTCATCCTTTTTATCGCGAGATTACGGGAAATGAAGTGACGAGGCCAACAGGCCAGCGCCCCCGCGGCACGCCAGGCACGCCAACGGCACGCCGCCGATTTCCACTCGCCGCTGTTGCCGCGCTGGCGCGCTTTCCCGGAAAACACGCTGCCGAACGCTCCGCCAAAATTCATAACAGAGCGGATGGAAAAAAATCCGTTTGACTTTAACACTTACCTTAACAAGTCGCAGATTTTTTTTCTTCGTTCGTTCCCTTTTCCCTTGTCTGGCGCGGGGTGCGTGAGGGGGGGGGGGGGCCGCCGCACCTCCCCCGCGAGGGCGAAGCCGGGAAAGCCGCGACTCGAGAGCCCAGCCGAGGGCTTTCCTCGACCACATCCACAAGCGCTCCACACCTTACTCCGGCTTTCCAGTCCCCGGGGCCTACACTGTATCGGCTGCCTGCGGCGCGGCCCGCGGCCTGGGCGATGACTGAGTTGTTGGCGCCGTGCCGCCGGTGGCACTACGCGGAGGCCGCCGTTATGCGCACTCCCTATTGCATCAAGTTACGCCCGTTAAAAGGCGGCGTGCGCGGCATGCTGATGGCCCGGAAGTGCCGGCCGCCGCGGTCATCGCACGGACATCGCCCCGCCCGGCGCGGCCCGGCCCGGCCCACCCCTACGCCCGTGCTTACCCCTTCCAGACCGCCAGCAGCCCGCCGGGTAGAACAAAAATTTCCCTCTCCTCCTGGCAGCCCGGACACCAGCAGCAGCCTCGCACCGAGCAGCCAGATTCCTCCCTTTCTCTCGGACCCATGGGGCGGCCGCGTGGGTGTGAGAGAGACGGGAGAACCCGATAGGAGGAGGCAGCCTCGGGCACTGCTGGCCGCCCTGGCGTGGCGGAGGGCCGGGCAGCCAGGAGGGCAGTGCGCGGACGTTGATAGAGCGACGGCTGGGTGTAAGGTGGATTCAATTCGACGTGTCAACGTGTTCGTCCACTCCGCCGTGCCGCGGACCCGCCCCGGCCCGGCCCGCCCCCAGGCCGCCCCCGGCCCCGCGCCGTACAGGCGACAGGGGCGCTGAAGCGTGTCCCACGGCCCAAGCATTCGTCTCGGCGTTCGCGCGCTCCCCCCTTCCACGCACCTTTAATGCGTGCGTTCCGGTAACGGGAAGCCGGACAAAAAATCAGAACTTAAAACTGACCGACTTTCTGCTGAACGATCAGGAAGTGGTTTCTCGGCCCATTTCGCAATCGGGTGTGTTTTGTCGGGCGTCACGGAGACGCAGCACGCGGCACTCACGCGACGCGCACGCCCCCTCCGGGGAGCGCTCTTATCGGCCAAACTTTGGCACTCTGCACGGGACCTTGAGAGAGTCGCCGCGCTAACTTACTGCCTTCTGCCTTCACAATGATCATGCGTGGCGTGGCGGGGCGGGGCGGGGCGTGCCGCGATAAGCGAGACAAATTTAAATTTTACACCGAGCAACAACACAACGCACGTCACCTCAGCGGCGTCTCGCTGGCCCGCCACGCGCCGTGCAGGCCTCTCTCTCATGGTGTGTGTGTGTGTGTGTGTGTGTGTTTTCACTCGGCATATGGCCACTTCCGGGAGGCGGTGCCCCCGAGGACTCCTCAAAGTGAGAGCGTCTGCCTCCACGGCTTCATGACTCCAGCCGAGAAGTCCATTGACGGTGGCGGCCTGCCCGGCGGCGAGGCCAAGGCACCCTGTCCACTCCATCCCCTTCGCGACTTGAAAGGCGCCGCTGCTTGTCCGGCCGGATGAATATCAAGTGCGCCGGATTTGTATTTTTTTCATCTTTTTTGTTTCATTTTATTTAGAAACTCCGCGCCATTTATCTCCTTTTGTTGCCTCGCGCTCGAATGGCGCGTGACTCGAAAGCGACGCCACGGCTCGATTAAATTAAAGGGTTATAGAAAGGCCAAGAAACAGAGTCTGGGAGGAAAAGGGAGAGGAAAGGGGTGACATGACAGTAGGAGCAGCAGGAGAATATTACAGACAAAAGAAAGCGAGCAGCCGACCAAAAATCAAGCAGAATGTCGAGGGAACAGTCGGAGGGGCAGGCAGAGTTACTCTGTGTGTGCGCACGCGCTCGCGTGTGCGTCGTGAGAGAGAGAGAGAGAGAGAGAGAGAGAGAGAGAGAGAGAGAGAGAGGCTGGCATTGTTTGCGCGTTTATATTTGTTTTCATTGTCGCAATTATTACTCCACCCGGACCTATTAGTACCTAAAGTAGAGGTGGCGAGGGAAGAGAGTGAAGCCTGCACGTGTGTGTGTGTGTGTGTGTGTGTGTGTGTGTGTGTGTGTGTGTGTGTGTGTTTTCTGAAAGGGGGTGGGAGGGAGAAAGTCAGTGCGGCGCCAGCCGACATTAATATGTCCTGGGAAAGGAAAATCACACATTAAATTTTTCCTCCGGGGAGAAAGCTTGCCCGGGGAAGAGGGCCGTCGGCCTTGGCCCGTTTAGCGAAGTAAAAAGCAGGCTCCGCATTGCAGCGCAGTGTGTCGCGAATATTTTGCAGGCCGCGACGTACCTGGGCCCCGGGCTGGACTGGGCCCTGCAAGAGTCGGCGAGGAGCAGGGCCGGCCAAAGGGCTTCGAGTCCTGAGGGCCCTCCCACCTTGATCGTGTAAGCTTTCGGCCAGGGGCGGCACGAGGGGCCTACGGGTGCCGGCATGGGGGGCCGGGGCCAGGGGTCAGCCCCCGGACCGGCCGGAGGGGCCCGGGAGGGGCCCGGGAGGGGCGAGGGCGCGCCGCCAGCCCCTCCGGCCCCTCCGGCCCGGCACGTAGTCCGTTCGGGAGCGCCCATCTTTCTGTTATGAAGAATGCAGGAGACTCGCATGTGCGCTGCGCCAAGCGCGGCGGCGCCAGTGCCCCCTCCCTTCCCTCCGGTTCCCCTTCACTTCCAAAGAGGTTCTGCAGCCCCTCTAGTGCCATCTGGCCTGTTACCAAACAAAGGTGCAGTCGCCGCCTCAAGGGGGATAATGCTCAGCCAAAGTGTTGTTCCATTTTTGGAAGGACGTATTTTTCTTTCAGCCCGTCCCTCCTTTCTGGGCCAGGCCGAGTGGACGCATGCGGCCCCACTGCCCTCCCCGCGCGCAGTGGCTGTGCGCCCGCCCCGCCCCGCCCCGCCCCGCCCCGGCCGGCGCACCGCCCTGAAGGGTGTCGATCATCTCTCCAAACGGCCTGCTCCCACCTTGGCGCGGATGAGCGGGGCGAAGGTGGCCGGGACCGGCCGGGGCGGGGAGGGGAGGCGTACCTTTCCCCTGGGTGTTCCCAACGACGGGCCGGACTCCGCCAGCTCCGCGACCCTCATCGGCGAGGCCGAGGCACGGCTGACCCTCATCCTGGAGGGGAGCTGGCCGAGTGGAAGGCTGCAGCACACACATCAGGCGGACTTGAGTATCCAAATTGCGGAAAAAAAATCATCAAAAAATATAACAAAAAAAAGGAAAAACTCCGCGGTGCAGGCCGCAGGGAGAGGGCGATGGCCACCAGGGAAGACTGAGCGCGTGGAGTGGAGCGGTCGGCTTAAAATATGACGCATTAGTGACCGGGGTGGTCAGTACCCCCGGTGCCAGCGCTGAGCCTCCCCGAGCAGTGCATAAACTTCTCCCGGAACCGCCCCCGGACTCCCTGACGCTGGACCGGCCGCCGTCCCCAGCACCGCCATAAACAGTGCCATCGGGATGGCCGCGCGCACAAATTAAAGCACCGAAGAAGAGATTCGAACCACCGCCCCTGGGTGGCGCGGCCCCGGTGGCGGGCGCGTTACCGATTCGGCCACGGTCTGCCTCGGCGCTCATTGCTCATTTGCCGGCTTATTAATAAAGAGCGGCTTTGGCCGTCCGCACACAGCCCGGCCCTTGATAAAGCGCCACTGACCTTCCCTGCCTCAGTCCCCAGACCCCAGTCCCCAGTCCCCCCGGCCGGGCCGCCATAACCCTTTTGCAGTCGGGAACAAATGCAGGCTGTGGGGCCCTGGCCGCCCCGGCGAGGCGCGGCGTGCTGGGCCCTGGCCGAGGCCCTGGCCGCGTGCGGGGCCCCCCTCCGCCAAGCCGGCAAGCACGGCGAGCTGATGGAGCGGTGGGGTAGACAATGCAGTGCGCCCCCGCGGCCCCCGCGGCCCCTGCGGCCCCTGCGGCCCCGACTTGGCTCCATGTGTTTGGCGAGGGCTCATGAAAGGTGCACAAGACTCGCCTCGTCCCCAACCCCTTGGCGCCGCCGCGCCGCCGCGCCGCGCCCCGACGCCGGGCCGGGGATCATGCGTCATGAGAAGGCGCGGCGCGGCAACGCCGAGGCTGCGAGGACGCCACGCCTCGCCACGCCACGCCTCGCCACGCCACGCCGCGCGCCGCGGCACCGCCTGCGTGTCGCACGGTCCGCGAGCCGGGCCACGCACAGCGACACCGTTTTCATGTAAAACAATTTTTTTTATTTTTTTTCAAAATTTTGTTTTTGCAAGGGGAAATAACTTCAGAAAAAAATGTTCACTTGAATTAAAATTCAAAAAAATTCATTAAAATTCAAAAAAATTCATTAAAATTCAAAAAAATTCATTATAATTTCACTGAAATATTGCAAAAACTTCACCAAATTTCATTAAAATTCACCAAAATTCATGAAAGTTCACAAAAATTTATTGAAATTCACGAAAATTCTTAAAATTTTCCAAAATACAAAAATTCTTCAAAATTCACAAAATTCAAAGTATTTCATAGAAATTCATTAAAATTCAGCAAAATTCGCAAAAATTCATTCAAAAAATTCAAAGTAATTCATAGAAATTCAATAAAATTCACCAAAATTCGTAAAAATTTACTGAAATTCAAAAAAATTCAATTAAATTCCAAAAAGTTCACTGAAATTCGAGAAATTCACGAAATTCATTCGTTTGTACACCGAAATTCAGGGTTATTTCCCCTTGTGTTTTTGACTTTTTTTGTGTGTGGTTTCCTCACCGGCAGTACAAATTGCTGATGGCACCCGCACATGCTGGCAGACTAAAATCCTCCTCTTCTACACTGTCAACTTAAGTGGTGTTGTGAGTACGCACACTTAGAGGGCCAAAGTGCATTAAACAACATACAAATGTAGTTTACAATGCAGCGAAACTTTTAAACACAACCGGAATTCCCCCACCCTCATTTTGCCACCCTGCCGCTGGTTGGTTTGTTGGTCGGTTTGCGGTAAATGCCGGGACTCATTAGCCACAGCGACGACAAGCGACGCCGCGCCGGCCAGAGAGAGAGAGAGAGAGAGAGAGAGAGAGAGAGAGAGAGAGAGAGAGAGAGAGAGAGGGGCGGTCTATCACTCCAATTGGCGTGCTGCGGCGCTCCTGCCTCGTGGCTGCGGCGCGCTTAAGACCCGCTTTCGCCCCCTCCGCCCGCCATTGCGATATAGGCGGCTGAAGCAACAGATTGACGCGACGAAGCGAGCGCGTCTGAGGGCGGCAGAGGGAGAGAGTGAGAGCGAGGGAGAGAGAGACGGCGAGGGGGAGACCGTGCACAGTGGGACGCCCAGCCGAGGGAGAGACAGAGAAACAGGCTTGGTTTGCCGGGACACGATACGGTCCCACACACAGTGCTCTCTTGTAGCATTGTCACCGCGAAAGCGAAAAAAAACGAGAAGGAAAAGAAAAGGGAGAAAAAAAGAAACGAGGGAGATGGATTTCGCCTTCTTATTCTTCTTTTTGTTGTCTTCATGAAAATTCGGCACGCTCGCCTTGTTTTCCTTTGATATGGACTGGAGGGCGGGAAGGGCGAACGTGGCCAGCCGTGGCGTGGCGCGGCGGCCTCGGAAAACTGTCTCCAGTCGAGCGGGGCGGCCAGGGCGGCCAGGGCGGCCAGGGCGACGGCCAGAAAACGCCTTATTTGTCTTTCGACGAGTCAAAAGCGCGAGGAGCGCCGAGGAGTGACGGAGCGACAAATAACGGCGCGGAGGCCGCGCCGCCAATCCAAGGCTGTCCTTTACCTGGAATTGGCGCGGCCCGAGGCCGGGCGGGGCGTGGCCCTGCTGTTCGTCGCCGCGACATCGCTGCTCGCTGTTATTGGGCCCCAGCGCGTCACATATCGACATTTCATAAGCCATCATTCGGCCCCTGACGTCGCGGACGTCGCGGACGTTGCGAGGGCGGCGACGGCGTCCTTGCCGCGGCCGGCGGCGCAGAAAAACGTCAACGGGGCGACTGACGCCGCCTGCCGTCGAGCGGGTAGGCAACGCGCCCGCCTTGCGCGCCCCGCTTTGCCCTGGCCTGGCCTACCTCCACGGCGGCGAGCCGCGACCTCCCACCAGGGCAAACTTAACTAGCGGACCAGAGCGGGGCAGAGATGAGAAAAGTGACCAGTTCGTGCCCCACTCCGAAATAGAGTCGGCCATATCTCGTTTTACGGTTGCAACTTGGAATGGTCACCGTTTACGAGGCATAGACACCTGCATTCAGCGGGCCACGGCGGGGCAGTGGCTGGGGGCGGGCCCGGCGGGCAGTGACGCCGAACCACTCCTGCTCCCCTCCAAGCAGTGCCAGTCGAGATAAAGGCCGACAGCAGGGCGAGCCAGGCGAAGGTGCAGGGCGGCCGGGATGAAAGTAAAAGCTCGAGTATCGATTCCGCCTCAATTTGTCTTAATGCCTCCGGATGGCCCGGGATCTACGCCGCCGCCGGGGATTCCGCTGGGAAATGCTACATCAGCCCTTTCATCGGGATCGCTCCGGCTCCCTCACTCCGTGCCGCGCTGCCGCGCTCTCTCGCCCGGCTGATGACCTGTAATGCTCCGTGATTTTCGGTCTTCGGGATGATGGAAAGTTCGTCGGTGCGTGGCGCGGCGCGCGGCTCGCGAAAAACGGGCGGCCGCGTGCATTCCGAGAGTTTAATTTTTGACGAGCGAGGCGCTGCCGTCTGCTGCGGTGCCAGCGCTCTGCGCTCTAATCCCTCCGCTGGCGGCATCCGCACCATCGGCGACGACGCGCTCCAACAATCGCAAGGGACAACAGCAGCAGCGGCGTGAGTGTTGTTGCTTTCGGTGCAGCGTGGCTGCCGGAGGGCCGTGGCGGCGATGCACCACACACCGATAGCGCCACTCGCCGTGTTGGTGTTGTGCCGTTGCCGTTCCATTCAATCAGCTAGTGCACTGGACCATTCGTCTTGTGAGCCAGCGGCCCAGCGGAGCACGGCGCCCAGGGCGGGGCGCGGAGGGGGAGTTAAAGCGCCGGGGCCGCGGACGCCGCGGACAGGTGTACAGGTGGCGCCTCTGGCGGCGGCCGTGCCAACTAACGCCGCCGAGGCCGCTCTAAAGTACGGTCACCCTTAAAACGCGCTGACCCTCGGCCACCTCGCCAGCGGCCCGGCCTCGGGCCTGGCTGCCTCCTGCTTCGCGGAGACACCGGCCCGGCCGCCCGGCGGACAGATGGGCCGCGCTCCATCCTCACCAAGGGAAAGAAGGGCGTCATCACGCAGCCGCGCCGCGCCACGCCGCCGCACGCGGAAGGGGGGCTCCCCGGGGAGGTGTCGTTTGTTTCCCGAAATCAAGGGAGGGGAACGCGATGAGGAACGCCGTCGCAGGAATAAAGAGAGAAAGGTGCTATACATAACATTTGCGTGACGCCTGTGCGCGGGGGGGGGGGGGGGGCTGCAGGGCCCGCCGCCGTCGCCATGCACACACACACACCGCCTTGCGCAACGCCTACCTCACTGTGTCCCTGCGACCCCGCGCGCGCGTTTCCACACACACACACACATGCACAAACACAAACACACAAACACACACACACTCGGAAGGGAGCGCACCGCAGATAACCGCGGAATGAGAATGTCTTATTCGCGTCAGAGACGACATGACACGCGTCAAAAAGGCATGCATACCTCGTGTCTCTTGCGGATGTCAGTGTCTAAGACACCGTGCGTGTGTGTGTGTCTGCGTGTGTGTCTGTGCGCTCGTCCACATTTCGGTTTCTTGCGCGCCGAAGCTGTGTGTGTGACTGGCAAACGTGGGCTGACGAATTGCTTGTCACAAACCTGCGCGCGCGTGCCTGCCTGCCTGCCCCTTGCCCCCGTCACCCCGCGCCCGTTTCCTAATTTACACACACCGAGACGCGCGCGCGCACAGTGTGCCACACACCGACGCTCACCGACGACACGCGTGGCGGACGGCGATGTAATGCCGCGCCAATTAGCAGGGGAAATTGTGGTGGCGCGGCGTGGAAGGGGGTGGGGGGAAGGGGGCGGCTTCGTGATGATTGTATCAACAAAAACAGGAAAAGGGGTGCGGTAATTTTATTTAAGGGAAAATAAAAGATGCGGAATAATGGCGGTGGCGGTGATTCGCACGGTAGGGGGCGTGGCGTGGCGCGGTCGACGCGGTGGCACGACGCGGTGGTCTCGGCGGCCACCTGCAGGATGCGGGTGCGGTGCGCGGTCAGCAGGCGAGGTCTGGAAATCGGGAAATGGGACCTAGGCAGTCAATTTCTGTCGCGCAAGCCGCGTTCAACCCGCAGATAAAAACAACAACAACAAGACTTTGTAGGAGGCGGACCGTTGCGGCGGCAGCGAGGCGGCAGTGGTGGCCATGAAGTGTGCCGTTCCTATCACGTCCCCGCGTGTCGCCTCCTCTTTCAAAAATTCAATACACCGCGCTCGTTGGCCGAAGTGCTTCGAGCCGCGACTTTGGCGGTAAAACTCCCACATTATGGTGATCATACCGAAGGCGAGCCCGGGCCGTGCCGAAGGAGGACGTCAGTGACGTCACCGCGCCGAAGCAGGCCTTGTTAGACGGCGGCAGCGAGGCATCCGCCTGCAGCGCTGCCAAGCACGGCCAAGCGAAGCGGCACCTGGCGGAGGAGCACCAAACTACGCTCGCAACTTCTGGCGCCGTCACTTTTGGCCCGGCCTGCTAGGCCTGCTAGGCCTGCTGCAGAGGAGTGCGTCGAGAAAGTATGCACGGGGGGCGCCCTGGGGCGGGGCGGGGCGGGGCGGGGCGGGGCGGGTAGAGCAGTCGCAAGGAGTTACTCGGTGAATAACACAATTGCCCCCGCGTGCGCGTGTCTTGGCGTGCGTGCGCTTTCGGCCTTCGGGCCGCTTGAGGCGAGGGGTGTAAATTTCACTGCGCTGTACACGGAACGGTGTGAATCCAAGCTCTTGGAACGTAAAAAAAAAAAACGAAAACAACACCCGGAGCTTTCCCGCTTTTTCCCCAGTTGGGGTTTACTCGTGTAAAGCTGTGCCGGCTGACATGCTAGTGCCCTGACCTGCATGACACGGCTCTAGAGGGGCGGCAAAAACCACCACCTCGTTTCACGCGGTGGGCTGTGTTACTGTTACAGTGTCCCTGCCGCCGCGCTGGACGTGACAGCACTGTGACGTTGGACCGACGAGCCAAGGCCTTCCACACCCTTTGAGGCTGCCAGAGCCGCAGAAGCTTCATTTTGCAATCGCAATCAACGGCGATCCTGTGGCAACCGCAGCACTGGATACCCTGGAATATGAGGTCGCAATCGTGTCATGTTCGTTTGATCGTGACTGTCACAGTCGTCACACTGTAAATCAGCTCGGCCAGCTTCGCCTCGATTCACTTTCGAAAAAAACATGAAGTCACTTTCCTGGATTTCCAGCGTGTACTGGACAGAGTTCGGCCAGGCCGGCGGTTCGCGGCTTGTCGTCACCGGCACTATAAAGCGCACTTCAAAGTGCAGGTGCAGCCGGTGCTCATAATTCATACTCCTTTTTACTGGCACACTTAGTTGATCAACGAGTCGGGCCGCGTGGCGGCCGGGGAATGTTCGAGTACAGCGCAGCCCTTTGCTTCGCGGATGTGAACAAAACGAGAGAGAGAGAGAGAGAGAGAGAGAGAGAGAGAGAGAGAGAGAGAGAGAGAGAGAAGAGAGAGAAGAGAGAGGTGGGGGGGGGCCTTGCGCTGGGCCCACTCCGTAGCTGCGCCGCTGCGCGCGACCCCATCAACGCTTTTATTGAGTTCCTGTCGGTTACGACCGCGGAGCTGCACGGCCAATGAATGGCCCGATGAATGAATGCATGAATGAGTGAATGAATGAATGACGGCGGCGGTATATAGTGTAGTGCGCGATATACGCGATGACGCCAACATGTATCACTTTTTTCCGCCGCCGCCCTGGTTTGGCGGCCCCGGAAAATTCGCGGGCGAAAATCGGTTTCCGTTTGCCGGGCGTCCCGTAAAGACAGGCGGCGCCACGCCGTCTGGACGGTCTAGAGGGTCTGGAGGTTTTGGACGGTCTGGACCACGCGTCTCCCGCTCACCTTTCCAAGGGCGCCAGCCTGGGCCGGTGCTGCCCGGGCTGCCTGCGCTGCCTGGGCTGCCAGCGCTGCCTGGGCCTTTACGGGAATGGGCGTGAGAAACGGGGCGGCTGTAACAATGTGAGACAAAGCGACCAGCCGGCCATGCCGCCGCCTCGCCCAGCCCCGCCAGGCCAGCGACACCCCGGCGACAAACCCCGGCCGGGCCGGTCCAGCGTGGCGCGGCCGCGAGGCGGCTGGGCCCCCTTTGGGGTGGGTCAGCGTGGTCCCCCATGGCAGCGGGTCAAATTCCACAAACAGTGAATGGCTTCCTGGTCGTTAAGCGGCTACCGGGAAATTGACAAAAAAGGGGGGTCCGCGGTCCGCTTGCCGCTCGAGACCGAGATGGCCTCTTATCATTTGGAACTCCGGGCGCGCCGTCGGCCCCTCACCTCGCAGGCCCTTTCTTTACTGCCGACCGATTTTACACCCAGTCTGGCCTCGGCCTCCAGAGTCGGACTGGAAAAAGGAAAAGAAACTGTCCCCGGCTGACGGATCCTTCCGGCGTGGCGGCGCGGCCTTGCTCGCGCACACACGTCCGCCCCGCAGCCCCGTAGGGTGGCCCAGCCAAGGCGCGCGGCGTAGAAAGTTAACTACAGCGAGCGTGTCTGGTTTATGGCTGTGGTAAAATTTAACGGGGGTTGTGCTGTGAGTTCGGACAAGCTCACACCACCGTACCGGACCGAGCCGTGTCGAGCCGGGCCGGGCCATGCCGAGCGGCGGCCGGACACCCACCGGCTTCATGGAGGGCAGCACCTCCACCGGGGGACAGCCAGAGTGACTGTGGCGGTAGCGGCGGGCCGGGGCGTGGCGGTGGCGGGGCGGGGCGTGGCGGTAGCGGCGGGGCTAGCCGCTCGGGGCGGTGGCGGCGCTGACGGCGTGCCCCGATATCTATTCATTGCAGTCCGCGTTGAAAGTTTGTTTCGCTGGCCGATTCAAGTTGATCCCCCGATAAAAAAGATAAACAGTCGGCGGCGTTGGCGCGGCGCGCGCAACAAGCTGGAATCGAACCGGAACGCCATCACCTGACATGCCGGAGCGGAGGCAGCGGAGCACGCCGCTGTGGTCGGCGGCCACCACCTGTGGACCGCAGCACCGCGCGGCACCGCGCAGCACCGCAGCGGCCAGACAGCCGTTGATTGGCGTTGGCGGCTGGATAGTTTTGTTCCTGATGGACACACTCGGACTGACAGACGCAGTCGATTGACCACCGACAGGCGTTTTGTAGTGCGGGTGCCTATCACCACTGAACAGAGTTGTCGACAGCACTACAAAGTGTGATGGTTGGTGTTGGTCAACTCCAGCTGCCACCGGCGCCAGACGCCAGCCTTTTCAACCGATTTTTTTCAAACTTTTTAAAACTGTGTGTTGCTTTTTGTGAGAATTCATACCTGCTCGATAAAAGTTTAACTTGTTTTTTTTTCTTTCTGTTTCGTGTTTCAGTTCAGGAGCACGTCGACGAGGAGGAGCACAAAGGGGCACCCTGGCTGGACAGCAGTGAGTAATCAATAACTAAACTCCAACAATGAGCTCTTAACAATAAACAAATGGAACTACTGAATCATATTTCGATTGTCGTTGTCGAGACCACTGCCGGGGTGCAAACTAGGTACGCCAGGCTGTGTCTAACTCAAATCCGAGATCACACAGCCGTGTAACTCTTAAAAAAATCTCATTCAACGAACGTTAATGAAAGCAGATGATACTCGTTTGGTTTTCTTCTGGGCTCATTAGTATGGGCTCATTCCAAAGATAGTTCTTAAAATCTCATTCAACGAACGAGGCCGAGCTGGCGCCGAAGCCGGCACGAGCTGAGCAGAGCCGAGGTCTGCCCGAGTCACCCACCCTTTGAGACGTGGCAGGCGGAGAGGGATTGTCAATGTTGCGCGCGGGCCGTCGCGCGCGAGGAGGGGGTAGGGGGTGCCATTGTCCGCGCAGGCTGCGCCTCACCGCTAGCCAGCCAGCCAGCCAGACACACCAGCCCGCCCCGGCGGCCAGCCCCTATTATATTGTTAGGATACGCGCTTGGTTTCTGGACTCGAGAGTAAAAGCACGCTGACACCTTCATGTGTACAGTATTTTTAAGCATGTTTCAAGTGTGGTGAAGGTATCATCTGCTAAAAACCGTATGCGGCAAATCAAAAACCGTATGAGGCAGACCAAAAACCGTATGCGGCAAATCAAAAACCGTATGAGGCAGACCAAAAGCCGTATACGGCAAACAAAAAACCGTATGCGGCAAATCAAAAACCGTATGAGGCAGACCAAAAGCCGTATACGGCAAACAAAAAACCGTATGCGGCAAATCAAAAACCGTATGAGGCAGACCAAAAGCCGTATACGGCAAACAAAAAACCCTATTTCGGCAAATCAAAAACCGTATGAGGCAGACCAAAAGCCGTATACGGCAAACAAAAAACCGTATGCCCGGGGGAGACCAAAAGCCGTATACGGCAAACAAAAAACCGTATGCGGCAAATCAAAACCCCTATGAGGCAGACCAAAAGCCGTATACGGCAAACAAAAAACCGTATGCGGCCCAAACCGTATGAGGCAGACCAAAAGCCGTATACGGCAAACAAAAAACCGTATGCGGCAAATCAAAAACCGTATGAGGCAGACCAAAAGCCGTATACGGCAAACAAAAAACCGTATGCGGCAAATCAAAAACCGTATGAGGCAGACCAAAAGCCGTATACGGCAAACAAAAAACCGTATGCGGCAAATCAAAAACCGTATGAGGCAGACCAAAAGCCGTATACGGCAAACAAAAAACCGTATGCGGCAAATCAAAAACCGTATGAGGCAGACCAAAAGCCGTATACGGCAAACAAAAAACCGTATGCGGCAAATCAAAAACCGTATGAGGCAGACCAAAAGCCGTATACGGGAAACAAAAAACCGTATGCGGCAAATCAAAAACCGTATGAGGCAGACCAAAAGCCGTATACGGCAAACAAAAAACCGTATGCGGCAAATCAAAAACCGTATGAGGCAGACCAAAAGCCGTATACGGCAAACAAAAAACCGTATGCGGCAAATCAAAAACCGTATGAGGCAGACCAAAAGCCGTATACGGCAAACAAAAAACCGTATGCGGCAAATCAAAAACCGTATGAGGCAGACCAAAAGCCGTATACGGCAAACAAAAAACCGTATGCGGCAAATCAAAAACCGTATGAGGCAGACCAAAAGCCGTATACGGCAAACAAAAAACCGTATGCGGCAAATCAAAAACCGTATGAGGCAGACCAAAAGCCGTATACGGCAAACCAAAAAACCGTATGCGGCAAATCAAAAACCGTATGAGGCAGACCAAAAGCCGTATACGGCAAACAAAAAACCGTATGCGGCAAATCAAAAACCGTATGAGGCAGACCAAAAGCCGTATACGGCAAACAAAAAACCGTATGCGGCAAATCAAAAACCGTATGAGGCAGACCAAAAGCCGTATACGGCAAACAAAAAACCGTATGCGGCAAATCAAAAACCGTATGAGGCAGACCAAAAGCCGTATACGCAAACAAAAAACCGTATGCGGCAAATCAAAAACCTTATGAGGCAGACCAAAAGCCGTATACGGCAAACCAAAAACCGTATGCGGCAAATCAAAAACCGTATGAGGCAGACCAAAAGCCGTATACGGCAAACAAAAAACCGTATGCGGCAAATCAAAAACCGTATGAGGCAGACCAAAAGCCGTATACGGCAAACAAAAAATCTCATTCAACGAACCTTAATGAAAGCAGATGATACTCGTTTGGTTTTCTTCTGGGCTCATTAGTATGGGCTCATTCCAAAGATAGTTCTTAAAATCTCATTCAACGAACGAGGCCGAGCTGGCGCCGAAGCCGGCACGAGCTGAGCAGAGCCGAGGTCTGCCCGAGTCACCCACCCTTTGAGACGTGGCAGGCGGAGAGGGATTGTCAATGTTGCGCGCGGGCCGTCGCGCGCGAGGAGGGGGTAGGGGGTGCCATTGTCCGCGCAGGCTGCGCCTCACCGCTAGCCAGCCAGCCAGCCAGACACACCAGCCCGCCCCGGCGGCCAGCCCCTATTATATTGTTAGGATACGCGCTTGGTTTCTGGACTCGAGAGTAAAAGCACGCTGACACCTTCATGTGTACAGTATTTTTAAGTATGTTTCAAGTGTGGTGAAGGTATCATCTGCTAAAAAAGGCAACCCAGAAAACCCACAATACGATGCTGCAATAAACAGAAATTGCAGACTACGCGCTCGCCGCGCTAGCCGCGCCGGGGCCGAGACCTCAAAGAACACAAACGCCTCGCTTCAACTGCATTACGCTTTTACACGATTCGCCTCTCAGGCTGCAAGCACGGCGACAACAACAACTGGGTCAAACGCCAAACGACAAAGTTACCGTTTCACCGTGTTGTTCAAGTTAATTCTGCGGTTGTGGGCGCCGTCCCGCGCCACCGCCGCTGCCACCGAGTCTGGTCCCGAACAAGACTGCTTTACGTCACATCAGTTTTATGGTCGAAATTAAGTCAGTGGGCAGGGCTGGCCGGCCTGCGGGCTGTAAGCTCGTGTCGCCGCCAACGCCGCGCCGCGCCGTGCCGCGGCGGCCAAACGGTCCTAGTTTCCCCACCATCTTGATACGGCAGGTACAGGTACACGTAGCGCCCCGCCCCGCCCCACCCCGCCCCGCACGGTCACATCCAAGTGTTATTGGCCGCGCGGAACGCCGCGCAACTCCACCGAGCCGCGCCCCAGTTGCGTGGCTGTGCTCGGCCGCGGGGAGCCCCTTTTTGCCGGCCAGCCAGTGCCGCCCCGCCCCGCGAGCCTCGCGCTCATTCGCCGCCGAGGAGGTCGTCTTCTTGCCGCCACACTGTGATTGCGGCCCCGACCGTCTTGCAGTATCTCACGCGGCCCGCCACCTGGAGTGAGGGAGGCCGCGCGGCGAAACGAACCTCACGACGTCATGCCGCACCGTCAAAGCATCTCGCCGCAAAAAGGCTCCATGCGGGGATGAACTAGCGAACTAGCGCCTTCGCTGGGTTCTCCCTTTCTAACGACTTAAAAGTATAATGCGGCCGCCGTGTTCCCGGACGGCAGATGGCCCGTTCGCGGCGTTCTTCCCATCGCCGCGCGCGACAAGGCTCCAATCGGCTGGTGCCTTATTCATACGGAGAGACAGGGCTACTGCGAGGCTACGCGGCTGCGTTGAGAACCGCCAGAAGGGGTGCTTCTCGTCGCCGAGCGGGTAGGCAACCCAACGCGCTGCGCTGCCGGGTCTGAGATGTGGGCCAGGACAGGCCAGGACGGCAGCCCGCTTCTCCGCCCGCTGTGCTCGCTGTGCTGGCCCTGCTCGCCCTGCTCGCGGCGCGGCTTACGGCGTCTGTCAGGCGGCATGGCGGCGGCATGGCGGCGCCCACAGCGCCTCGCGGTGTGTGTCAAGCCCCCTAAGGCCATAGGCCCGCTGCGGGGGACACTAATCCGCTTGTCGCGGTGGCGCGGGGCCCCGCTAGGACCGGCAGGCAGGCCGCCGGGGCCCCGCGGGGGGCGTGATTGTCAACATATTGACGGCCGGCTGGGCCTTGCCGCCATCATCCCCTGGAGGCACGAGGCTCGGCGGCGCGGCACGCGCTTAGGCCCCGGCGCAGTGGAGCGAACGGCGTGCGCTGCCGCGCTGCCGCGCTGCCGCCCCAACATTCAAAATCTTTCCTTCTTGTTTCCGTCGCTTCAGGCTTCTTTTTTGCTCGAATGCTCGGCGCGGCAGATCCTCTCCGCCCGAGCAGCGGCAAGCACGGCAGCGCGGCAGCAACAGTCGGCGAAACGAAGGCGAAAGTCGTTCCGCCCGGAAGTCTTCCCCTCTCCTGCTGAGACTGTGGAACGACGGCGGCAGCGCGGCCGGCATGCCCACTGTTGGCGCCCACGTAGCACGCGTAGCACCAGTCCATAAATAGAGCCATCATTTTAAGTTTCGCCATGAAAAAGTTTTAAACTGCATTTCGCCTGGCGATGCGCTCGCGCGAGTCGCTCCGCCAAGTGCGTTCCGCGCGTGAGACGCGAGCAGACGGCACTGCAACGCACTGCGACGCAAAGAGGGCGCTAATGAAGGCCGTGATGAATGCGGGAGCGAGTGCAAGGCGGGCCGGCGTTCAAGCGCGGCGAGGAAATCCGTTTCTTTCCGCAGTTTCTGATTTTTGGCCCGCCTCGGCGTCGTGTCGGCGGGGCGGCGGGGTGGCCGTGCACCAAGTGGCGGCTCGGCTCGGCCCCGGGCATCAGCAATGTCACAAGGACGACTGGCCGGACGGCACGGACACTGATCTGCACTCTGATCACCCTTCCCCACCGCCTTCGGCTGGGGCGGCCCGCCGGGCCTTCCTCCGGGGTCCTCGGGGTCCTCCAGGTCCTCGCGCGTCCTCCGGGAGGTCCAGGCCGTCCAGACGAACGTGACGCTAGGGAAGGAGGGCAGGGGCAAGGAGAAGAGGGCCCAGTGGCACACCCCTTGTCCGGTGGGGCGGGGCGGGGCGGGGGGGCGGGGCGGGGCGGGGCGGGGCGGGCGCACAGTTGGGGAGGTCGCCGCGCCCCGCCGCGCCCTCCGCACAGAGGTGTGTGCGGGAAGGGTCGCTGGTTGTCGTGGAGTTCAGAGGCACGCCGCGCCGCACCCCACCCCACCGCACCCTGGGCTCCCTGCGAGTAGGCAGAGCGGGCAGAGCGGGCAGAGCGGGCACTGCGAAGTGAGGCATGTCTTGGGGAGGAAGGCGAAGGCACACTTTGTGTCGGCGACCGCACGTCACGCGGCGTGCGCCTCTGTCGCCCAAACACACGCGCGCCCCGCCCCGCCCCGCCCCGCCCCACCCTCGGGGTCTCGGCTATAAATTGGAGGGTCCAGCCAGAGTCCGGTTCCGCCTCGTCGCGACCCTCCGCCCTCCGCCCGGCCGTCCGCCGCCGCGAGAGTCCTCGCCGTCCTCGCTCGGCGTCCTCGCCGCCCCCGACACCCAACCGCGGCAGGCAAGCAGAAGAGGCAAACGGGCAGCCCGCAAGGCCAGAAATAAGCACGGTAAAAAAAACTCGAAAACATTACATAGGAGACTAGGGCACCGTAGACTTAAAGTTGGTGGTCCGATTTAAAAATCGAATAGATCCTGTGCTGCCTAGCACCCCCAAAACGCACGTCGACGCCAAGAAGGAGGGGAAGGGTGGAGGGTGGAAGCAGCTGGCGGCCTGGCGGTGCAGTCCGACGCGGAGGACGCGGATCGCGGCAGCAGATTGCCCATTACGCGCTTTGTCACTCCACGGCGCCCTGCCGCCTCGCTCTGCCGCCTCGCTCGCACCTGCATCATCTGCGCCGAGGCGCTACTTTGGCGAGAAGCAACCCTTCCCTCCCCCGGCCGCCGCCCCGCCACGCCCTGCCCAGTGATTACGGCGCTCACGCCGCTCTAATGAAATTGGCGGCGCCCTGCGCGGTGCGGCGGTGCGGCGCGGTGCTGACAGAGGGGGTGTCGCGGTGGCGGGCCGGGCGGGCTGCGGCGGTGCACGCACGCCGAGCACCCCTCCTCGCCGACAACACTCCGCCATTTCCTCTTCCCGCGCACTTTTTCCGCGTCGCGTGGCCCACCGATTTCTTCCCCACCCCCTACTCAGTCACTGCGCACCTTCCCCAATTATTTGCAGGACACCCCCCCCCTCTCTTCCCACCCTGTCCAGCAAGGCCCCCTCACCACGCGGCGCGGTCTGATGTAAGAGTCTTGTACCCGGCGGCCGCCGTGACCTGTTGGAAAATGGGGGTGGGGGTGGAGTGGGGTGCGGTGCGACGAGGCGCGGCGCCGCGTGGCCACCTCGAGTGCGAGCGAGATGGCGAGAGGCTGCTAAGTAAGTCCGCCGTCCTTTACGGTCCCTTACGGTCACCGTCATGAACGATCACGAGCCGCCAGATGGACCGGACAGGACATGGCACTGCCCGCCACTGCCCCTTACTTCACTTCCTCGCCGTCCGTCCGTCTGTCCGTCTGCCTGTCTGTCCGTCTGTCTGTCCGTCTGCCTGTCTGTCCGTCTGCCTGTCTGTCTGTTGGCTGACTGTCTGCATGTCGTGTTGCAGACGTGCCCAAGTTCGTGGAGCCGCTGCGCAACGTGACGGTGCCGGTGGGGCGTGACGCGGTGCTCACGTGCGTGGTGGACAACCTGTCCACGTACAGGGTAAGTAAACACGACTTCCGTGGAGAAAAAAATCAGAGTGACGAGAGTCGAACTCCGGACCCCACGCGCCGCCGGTGACTTCACTGACCCCTGCGCCACGCGGTGCCGCTCTGTGTCCGCAGGTGGCGTGGCTTCAGGTGGAGACGCAGACCATCCTGACGGTGCAGACGGCCGTCATCACCAAGAACCACCGCGTGGCGCTCACCCACACGGACCAGCGCATCTGGTACCTGCACATCAAGGACGTGCAGGAGAAGGACCGCGGCCCCTACATGTGCCAGATCAACACGGACCCCATGAAGAGCCAGGTCGGCTACCTGGAGGTCGTCGGTAAGCCCCGTCACTTTTCACTATTTAAAAAAAAAATTGTTTTGTTTTTTGTTTGAGGTTTGAAGTTTGTTTTTGCGCTGTACGCAGAGTTTTGCTGTCGTCGCGCCTGCTTACCTCATCAATCGCGCGCGGCTCGGGAAAGGGGAGGAGGGGGCAATATAAAACACGGCGCGGCCGGAAAAACACGCACGTCGAGTCTCGGGCGGCAGTCAGGCACCCCCAACGCGCCACCTTTCCCGCGGGGCACCAAAAAAAGAAAAAAATAGAAATTCAAACACCTAAGTGATGTCACCGCATGGACAGAATCACACCTGGTGGCCCATCCTTCCCTCGCGTGCGCGCGTGCGTGCGTGACTTGCCGGAGTGAGCCGCGTGAGCTTGCTGACAGCAATCCAGAGGGGGAGGCGGGTGACATGTAGGTCGGAGAGAATGAGGGGTGTGAGGTAAAATACACACCCAGCACCCACACACATTTATCCACACACGTACCGACGCACTCGTACACACACGCGGTCACACTCACACACGCACACAGAGGACCTCTTCCCTCCATTGTCATTCTCTTGTCGGGCTGTCTTCTGGGTCCCTATCTGTTATTAACTGCGTTACACCAATAACGCTTGCCTCCCTCCCAACCCAGCGGGGCTCACCGCTGTGGGCCCAATCCCTCCTCCGGCCCTCTGGCCCTCTGGCGGCCAGTAGTGCTGCCGAAAGCCG
Organism: Thrips palmi; assembly: GCF_012932325.1. NCBI lineage: Eukaryota > Metazoa > Arthropoda > Insecta > Thysanoptera > Thripidae > Thrips > Thrips palmi. The sequence continues at coordinate 10,360,272 of NW_023144621.1, read as the reverse complement.
GATAGCCGGTCGCGGAATCCGTCTGGCTGGGCCGTCGCCGCGCATACGCTCAAGTCTCCGCCATCCTGCTGGCCGTCGCGGAGCTCGACCATCTCGGTTTTCGCAGAAAATGAGTAAATGATAACCTTTTCCGCGGAACAAGTCGCTAATGAAGTGAAGTTTACGGCAGGGGGAGGTCTGGAAAATTAGTTGGTCGTTTGCCTGCAGGCTGAAAGTCAGGCTTGTTGCCTTCGGGGCGACTCCCTGGCCGCGACAATACGGCCGTGTCTATAAATAATTTGGCAGTAATGAGTTTGGCTAGAGCTGCCTGCGTAATCCGCGCGGGCCGCAGCGAGGGGCGCCGCCGTTCGACAGCTTTAGCAGTCCTTATTTGCCTCCTGTACTCACCTACCACACCTTGGCCAGGCCTCGGCCATGCCTCGGCCCGGTCGGATTGTCTCCCCTTAATAACATGTAAATACATGCAAAGCGCTGTGCGTGGCGATCTCTTGCGCGCGGGGCGAGGCGGGGCGGGGTGAGGTGGGGTGGGGTGGGGTGGGGTGGGGCGGGGTGCCGCGTCTTCTCCCCGCACGCCCCGCTGAAGCAGAGCCAAGCCTTGGCCAACTTTCCGGCTTCATTCTCAGCCAGGGGCAGTGGGGGTGGGGGGAGGGGGCCGCCACTTCCGCCTTGCTTTTGCACACACCTGTACCCCACACTGCACCGCCCCGCCCCGCCCCGCCCCGCCCCGGCCGACACATCTCATCGCGAATTCGCGGCCCTCTATCTTCGGCCGTCAGCGCGCGGCGCGGCGGCGCCTCGACCCTTACTTCACGCGTGCAGCACGGTGCACGTGTGATTAGCGGGAGCGAGAGAGAGCGAGAAAGAGCGGCGCTTCCGATCACGCGAGGAGTGCTTCTTGCGGCCCTCCTACGCCTCCTTCTTGGCCTCGGCCGCCTGCTGCGTCACGGCGCCGCCGGGGAGGTGCAATTTGTCGGGGGCTCCGACGCGCCGCGCCGCCGTGCCGCCGCGCTGCACTAAGGGAACCGAGGGAGTGCCTTTTATGCAGTCCCTTATGCAGTGGCGGCGCGGGGGCGTGGCGGCGCTCGCATAATTAATAGCGGCATACTCCGTGAGGGAATCCCACAGTGGCGGCTAAACTGAGCAGCAGGAGCCGCTGCCGCCGCCGCCAGTGGTGAAGTACGTGGTGACGAAAGTCGCTCTCCGTTTCGGGCCCCGTCCGCGGCGAAGGTTCCCCGTGGGTCCGCCGTCGACACGGGGGGCCCAACCCCGCTCCGCCCCGGCCCGGCAGGCCCTACCCCGCGTTTCATGAATTACTTATAAGGATCGCTGTTAATGCCGCACTAAGCTCGCAGAGTAACGGACTACTGGAGGCCGCACCGCGCGTCGCCCCTGCACCGCCCCGCGCCGCCCCCGCGCTGCCCCCGCGCCGCCCCCGCGCTGCCCCCGCGCTGCCCCCGCGCCGCCCCCGCGCCGCCCCCGCGCTGCCCCCGCCGTCCCCGCGCCGGCCGGGGAGTGGATAATCAGCGTGGGGAGCCTAGCCGCTAACTGTGTTAAGTCGGCCGCCTGGGAGAAAGCAGTGGGGCCGGCGTGGTGGCGCGGAGAGCAGCGCCCCATCCCCCCCCCCCTTTCCCCTTGCAACCCCCTCCCCCCTCGGCGCCACGCACAATCCCGGCGCAGCGCACCAAGAAGCGAGCCGTGCGCGAAAAAGTAATGTAAAAGATCTCGGATAAGACTCATTCGGCGCGGAATTATGTGCGGCTCTCCGCGCTGGCTGCTCTGCATCAAGGAGAAGCAGCCCCAGACTTACGGCCCTCGGCCGGCGGCAGCGCGGCGGCAGCGCCGTGGCGTCGACGCAAGACGGTGGCGGTCGTGCCTGCGAGATCTTCGAGATGGCGGCTGTGGTGACGGCAGGCAAGGCGCAGGTGTGGCCGACGCGCCGGCAGAGAACGATAGTAATGAATAAAAACGCGATTCGTTATTTTTGGATGTAATTTGTCTCATGCTGTGACGGTTTTCTAGGCTCCGTGGTTCTTCTCACCATGTCAAATGGCGACTAAGAACTACGTATCGCGACCCCTCTTAAGATTAAAAACTCACCGTATCGTGCATCCAATGTTGTGGTTTGTCCGCAGGTTCCTAGTTTCTCTTCAGCCTGCTTCATGGTTTCAGGCTTTAAAAAAAAAAACACACACACAACACTGTAGGCGGAGTCTTGTAAGGTCTCTTAAGGTAGGTTAGTCGGCAGGCACCTGCCTCGACTTAGCTTCAATCCTGGGACATTTCCAACACCTCAACACACACAAAGCACGTCCACTCTTCTGCCGATGACACTGATTCTTCCTTTTAAAGAATGAAATATTGAACACTTGTAAAACCGTTCTAGAATGAATAAAGAAATCACCTTAACAACGAAACTAAACAACAAAACCAACAACAGCCCGCGCACGGGAAGTACCAACCCATGAAAACGAAATCCTCCACAAGGAGGCTGCTCTGAAAAAGTACAGGGCTTCGTTTTCATATGTTGGCACTCCCGGCACCCGGTCTACTGTTAGTGTTGTTGTTTATTCGTTGCTCCGTTGCTCCGTCGCTTTATTTTTTAAATTTAGAGCGGTTATACAATTGCTCAAGATATTTTCCTCTTTGAAAGGATGAATCAATGGCATCGGCAGAGGAGTGGACGTGCTTCGTGTGTGTCGACATCCTGGAATTTCCCAACATTGAAGGTAAGTCGAGGGAGTTGGCTGCGGACTAACCTTATATTTTGAGACCTTTCATGCCTCTGCCAGACTCTGCCATAGTGTGTTGTTGTGTTGTGCCAGTAATCCTACAGCGACCTGAGGAGAAAGTTGGGAACAATCGACAAACAAAAATATTAGCCAGGAATTTGGAGTGGATGCAGGATACATGTGTGGTGAGTTTTAAATCCGTATCTACCTTGGGGGTTACTAACGACAACACTTGATTCAAGCGTTGAATCTTTTCTGTACCATTCAGTGCCCATCAAATAGTATGCTAATTTTGAAAAGATGTCCAGTTTCTGGAAACTTTTTAAGACGCCTAGTTTCTTTCCAGCCAACAAGACCAGGTTATGGGTGACTAAGGCGTCTAGGAACAAGGAACTCTTGTCGCTGCACAGGTACTGCGAACCCTTTGGTCTATCTATAGCAAATGAATCATACATGGCCTATCATGGAAGGAGGCCACTTGCTGGATGGTTTGTGGACTCTGAAAGGAGGCATCGAAAGTGCCCTTAAAGTATATGCTATTTGGCGCCCCAAAAAGTGCAGTGGGCTACCAAGGCGCCCAGTTTCAGGACATGCCATATTTTCAGTGTACCTGCTGACATTTTTTCCCGTGTTCCGTCCGCCGCTCCAACCCGCGCCACACCACTACCACCACGCTGGCCGGCCGGCCCGCTGGCCCGGGGTAAAGTAGTTCCGCAGTGCTCTGTATCAAGGCAAACCTCGCCATTAGTGCGAAATAGTTATGTTGACTTCTTGCACCTGTGTCACGCGGAACGGGCGGCCTGGCCGCGGCCCCACACCGCGGCACGGCGCGGCCAGCGGGCGCAGCGGGTGTCGCTCGGCAAAAACAAACGTGTTGTCGTGGGATTGTGGGCCTCCCTGCCCCTTCCCCCTGCCGTGCCCTGCCGGGCCGCCGTGCCGCCGTGCCGCCGTGCCCTCCTGGCCGCGTAGTAGTGCTTCATCCTGGTTCCAGCAGCACCAGCACCCCCACCCCTCCTCCCCGCCCCGGGATAAATCCGGGCAAGAGCACGATGTTCAAGACGATGTCCTGCTGCTGCTGAAGTAAGTCGCCTCCCCCCACCCCTTCGGGTGGCTGCGGCGGCGGCCAGGGCGGCAGCCACTCCACTAGACACAACATAATCTCAGTTTCCGCGATAAATTCACTTTGCGCGGGGCAACGCACACGGCCGGGGGGTGGCGGGGGCCCTGCGTGTCCCCCTCGGGGGCGGCTGGCTCGGTGCGGACCGTCGCCTCCGCCCACCGCCCCACAGGCCCCCTAATGAAGGAGGCTAGGCAACCCTCAAGCCGGTGTTTTGGCTGCGAGCTCGACCGCCGTCCAAAAGAAAAACCAGTCGAATTTTCCAAAACTGTTTTTTCAGTGTTAGTTTTTCCGATGTCGAATCATTTTATTATCGCTGTTGGTTCGTCTGGAGTAAGTGAAGTCCGCGCCGCTTCGGCGTCCGAAAAGTGTGCCCCGCTCCTCGGCGAAGGCCCCGCGGCCCGCCGCCTCGCCGCGCCACTCCGTGCTCCACGTCCCGCTCCACGGCAGGCCGACGGCAGGCCGACGGCAGCCCTGCAGGAAGCGGAGCGCAATAACAGCCAAGTCGGTGCAGCGCCCTACCTCTATCGCGCTGCAGTGTCGACAGTGTCGAACGCAATGGAGCCATGCACGATGGAGTCGCCGCGATACCGCGACTGGGGCGACCAGGACCAGGTGCGAGGCAGACGCCGCGCTGGAGTTTCCTCTCCGGCCCCGCCTTTTTACGGCCGCCGTGACCCCGTCGCCCTGCCGCCGTGCCGCCGTGCCGCCCCGTCGACTTGCAGATATTACGGCGCGCTGCGTTTGTCACGGCAACGCGGCAACGCAGTGGCAGCGCGACGGGCGAACACCTCGCTGCAATCACACACCTCACACAGACACGCGCACAGCGCGCGCGCGCACACACACAGCGCAAAGCGGCACCTGCTGGCGAAGAACGGGGGGTGTTTGAACGGGCTGACTAACTGGCCACGCGGGTGGGCGGGCTCAGCCTCGGGCTCTGCCGGGCTTGGCTCGCCCCACCTCGCCACTGCACTGCTTCTTCTCCAGACGGATGGGCCGCTTTATTTCTTGCGTACATATTCCCTCCCTTATGGAGCAGTATAAGGACCCCTCGGGGAGGCGGGGGGCGGGGCGCGGAGCGGCGAGGAGCGCCTCCACTTGGCGCTCGACGGTCGAGGCGACGGTCGAGGGCGGTGACAGCCAGTGCTTCTCGGCGGCCTTCTCGGCGAGGTGCCTATTTGCCGCCTTCTGCTTGCTTAAAAGCAACAGAACAAAGGGGGAGCCAAGAAAAACGGGGCATTTTCGGGTCCTTGTCCACACATTTAAAAAAATCTCCTTTGGGGCAGAAAAGGCGGAAGCTCTCAATTTTTGTGCTTCATTTCTTGCGTTGTCCGTTCTGTACTGTTCAAGTCAAAAATTTCTGATGTGGGTGATTGTCTCTGCTCCCTACAGTGCCGCCGGACATCTGGGACATCAAGACGAGCACGGACGTGGTGGCGCACGAGGGCGCCGACGTCTCCCTCAGCTGCGCGGCCACCGGCTACCCGGCGCCCACCATTTCGTGGCGGCGCGAGCACGGCGCCACCATCCTGCGCCGGAGCAGCGGGGAGGAAGGTGAGGCGGGACGGGGCGGGGCGGGGCAGGGCCTTCGTGCGAGGAGCCCGTTAGAAGAATCCTTTTCGCTGCCAATATGAGTGGTGAATTATCCCGCGGCCGCTGACCGCCAAGGCGTCCGCCGAGAGCTCGCCGTCGAGGAGTCAGCCGCGGCCGCGGCGGCAGAGGCACGCGCCACGCGCCTCCCTGCAGCGCGCCACCCTGCACGTCATGCTGCAGCGGGGCGGCGTGGCAACGGCCAGCTTTGACCTGCTCGCGGACGAACCGGGATCAGAGTGACCGAACGGTATCGCGGTGCGGGCGAGGCGGGGCGAGCCGGGTCGGGTCGGCCGGGCCAAGTGATATTAAGCGCCGCGCCGCACGTCAACCGCATGGCGGCCCATGGCGGCCACGCCGCCGCGGCCGGCCGTGCCGATGGCTATCTAAAAGGGAAAGCAGGAAAATGAGGGGTTTGAAGGGCGGTGATATTTCTTCCTGCGCCACCAGGCGCCACGGTGTGGGTTGCCCTAGGTGGCTGTTGTTGTTGCTGTTGTTGCTGTATTGATGCAGGGGCCGGTGTTGGAATTATTAGCCTTCGGGGTCAAGAGAATTAGAGTGTAATAGCAACGCCACGCAGCACGTCTCAATCATAAATGGAGCAAGGGTTTAAGTGCGCGGATATTAAAAGAATTACCCGGAACGCCGCTCGAGTGACGGCCCGACGGCAACGTGGAGGCCCTCTTTCGGGAAATTTACCGTTCCAAGATTTTATCCGGAAGCTAATCTGCTTCCTGGAGACTCCAGTGCGCAGGGCGGCGGTGGCGGCGGGCAGGGCGAGTGCCACACGCGCGGGCACGCCTGGGCACGCCGCACACATACGCGATGCGTGCTTCGGGCGACCGTGGTATCGCTTCGTGACGCCCGCAGGGGAAGGGGAGGGGTGTGGGGCGGCGGCGGCAGCGCTACCCCAAAGGGGGCACGAACTGTCCCTCAGGGCCCACGTAAACGGGCTCCTCACCATCCCACTTCCTGGCGGTGTGGTTTGGTCCTATTTTGTCCCTACAACTCCACCTCTCCCCTGTGCACACACACACACAAGCACACACACGCACACCGACGCCACATATCGCCAGCACGCTTCGCCCTCCCAACGCACCTTGCATAGGCAATTACGGGGTGGTCGAAGGCCGCGTGGAAACAGACCGTCCAGCGGTGCGATTCCGTCGCGCTGTCTCTCTCACTCCCCCGCGGCGCGCCTCAGCCAAGCCTCGCGAGCGACAGAGCGCGCCTGCGAGGAAGGCAAGCGCGAGGCCCCTCGGCGCACGGCAGCGCAACGGGTTGCCTATCGTCTGCGTGTCAGGCGCTCAGGGCGCGTGTCGTTCGATTCGTCGATTCTGCCCCTCTCGCACCCTTCCGATATTGTCCATGAGTGCGACAGTGACAGCGCGACAAGACGGCAAGAGAAAGCTCTCTCGCTCGCCGCCTTCGCATTATCTGTTCGGGGACGAGGACGCGCGGCCAGCGGCAAACCGGGAGAGCGAGGAACCGGGAAACCAGGAGACCGGGCCAGGAAAGAGAAGAACGGTTCGAATTCCCGGGAAAATCACAGGAAATTCCCGAGCTTCCCGGGAATTCCGGGTGGCCCACTTGGCCGGGACATGCACTATAAACGCACATTTGATAGTAAATTAATACGGGATAATCGATTACAAACGTTGTGGTTCTTTGGGGTCACTCATGCAAATCAGGCTTGATCCGCGGACATTTCCGCAAAAAAAAGCGAGCATTTAAAATTCGGGAACCCATTTTGGGGCAGTGCGAACGCGATTCCATTCGGAAATTCCTACCCAGACAAGAAGAACCGGGCCGGGAAATAAAAATAATACTAAGCGCGCGGCGTGGCTTGGCGTGGCGCGGCCGGCACGGCGCACACTTAGCGGCAGCTTTGGCGGGAAAAGGTGCGGGCATAATCCATTACACGTTGCTCGGGATTTTTGGGCGTCCTCAGCAAAGCAGGGCATTTGCATGCGCGGAGCGAGGAGAGAGAGAGAGAGAGAGAGAGAGAGAGAGAGAGAGAGAGAGAGAGAACGAGGATCTCTGCTGGGTTTTGGGTGGTGCGAGTCAGGTGAAAATGAAAACAGAGCCGACAATCGGTGCGCTTTGCGAAAAGTCTAGTTGGCCTGGACCAAAGTGAAAACAAACGGAAAACTTGAAGTTTGGCGACCCGCGGACCCTTTCGCCCCTGGCTTGCGACCGGTTGATCAACTGTGCGGATTTCCTCTGCAGCGGGGAAAGACTGGAGACCGAACCCTAACATGGTACTGGTACACTGTCAAGTTCGCGCAGCACGAAAGATGCAGCGCCGAGGGCGGCCCAGGGCGGCCGAGGCCCACGTGTCGCGTAGCATTTTCTTTGGCATGTCCCTGCGGCGCCCTGCGGTGCTCTCCCTCGCTCCCATCGCTCGGAATCTGTCTCTGTTTTCGCAACCGCACTACTACAGCCCACCGCGGAAGGACAGGGGAAGGGAGGGGGAAACGGCTCGGAAGGGAAACAGAAAACACTTACCCCAAATCTGGGGGCCGCCGAAGCCATGCCGAAGGCCAGGCCGACCATAGGCTCCATCAATCCATCCGAATTTGCCTGTAGCTTGGTATTTTGCCGATTCCACGGGTCATTTGGCCCCTGCGACATCTTGCGGCATTCAGGACGCGTCGTGGTCACCCCCTCCCCCTCACCCCCCTTCACCCCCTTCACCACGACTCTTCTTTCCTTCCCCTTGGCTGCATCGCCCCCACAAACTGGCGACTTACGCCCCTCCTGCCATTGCCCTTGCATTGCTCTGCGTTCCCCCCCCCTCTCTCTCTCTCTCTCTCTCTCTCTCTCTCTCTCTCTCTCTCTCTCTCTCTCTCTCTCTCTCTCTCTCTCTCTCTCTCTTTCAACTTCTTCCTCTTCTCTTCTTCTTCTTCTTTCTTCTCTTTCTTCCTCTTCTCCTTCTCCCCGAAGACCGCTTCGCTGCCGTTGGCACCCTCCGCCGCTGCAGATGCATATTTAAAGACTTGGTGAAAATAAACACTGTCACCACCCCGGCCGGGTCGTTGTTGTTTTTCGAGTTTTGCATTTTAAAAGTCTGATTTTTGGCCTGGCGGCTCTGACTCCGTGCGTGTGGTGCGGGAGGGTGGCGGGGTGCATCGTCTTTCTCCACAGCGAGCCGGGTCGCCCCGGCAGGGCTTTCCGCTCCGCCGCAGCGCCGCAGGTAGGCAACCCGTCGCACCTCGCAGGTCGAGCTCCTGAAAGCCCCTCCCGACCGGCGCCGCGGGGCGTACCAAGGCGTACCGAGGCGTACCGGGGCGTGCCGGGGCGTACAGCACGGCACCGCACAGCGCCCCAATCGACACCATTGTTTGCATTGAGAGGGATCCCTTCTGTTTGTGGCGAGGGCGCTGCTTTCTTTCTCCTGGTCTGGAACACGGCTGGGGCGGGGCGGGGCGGGGCGGGCCCACACTAATTAGCCCCGCCAAGGAAAGTGCTTATTCTCGAGGAAAACGCGGCGCCCTCTGTGTGCAGGGCGGTGCGGCGCGGTGCGGTGCGGTGCAGCCCTAATGGTGGCCCTCCACGTGGAAACGCGATCGGAACAAGCGGAGGCAGGCCGGGCGGGCGGCCAGGCCGAGCAGGCAGACGGCAGCGGATGGCCGCCTTGTTTCAGCCTTAATAAAAAGGGAAAGGTGGCCGGGCCTTGGGCCGGGCCGGCCGCGAAGCGCGAACCAGCCACAGCACCGCCGTGTTGAGGGATGGCCTGCTGGCTTTGTGCTTCACCTGAGGCTGCCGAAGCTGGCTGGCTGGCTTGCTGGCTGGCTGGCTTGCTGGCTGGCTTGCTGGCTTGCTGGCTGGCTGGCTGGCTGGCTGGCTTGCTGGCTGGCTGGCCGGCTGGCCGGCCGGCAAGAACACCGCGGCGCGCCACTTGGACTAATTCTCAGCCCGGCCGCCACAAATTGGTCCATTTATTGCAAGACGGCGGCTCGACTTCGCCGGCGCTGAAAAGGTGCCGCTCGCCCCGCCCGGCTGGCTCGCGATTCTTTCCCGGCAATCCAATTTAAAACTCGGGCGGCAATTATTGCCGTTGTCGCGCGGAAGGGAAGGCCGGCCGAGTGAGTCGAGTGCACTGATTCAATGAGCACGCTCTGCAGGGCGCGTGGACCCGCACCGGACTGGACCGGACCCGGAGCCCGAAGCCTCGGAGTGGCGCATTGTTTCCACTGATTTGCCATTACTGGTGGAGGTGCGCTGCGCTGCCACGGGCCGTGCCACGGGCCGTGCCACGGGCCGGCTGCCGGAGGGGTGAGGGATGCTTTGTTTTTATTACCCCCACGTCTCCGGGGCAAGGCCGAGCGGCGGGGCGGGCGGGGTGGGTCGTGCAGGGCGGCTGCGTGTCGTCTTCATCTCCTCGGCGTCCTCGGCGTCCCCGGCGTCTCCTCGCCGCTGGCTGCCGCTGGCTGCGGCCGCGATGAGTCGCATTAATAACGGCCGGATTTGGGTCGTCCGGATTAGAGGCCGGCCGCCGGAAAATTGCCGCAATCCATAACCATCTGGACTGTAGCGCTGCCGGCGCCGGCCCAGCGGCGGGGGAGGCTTCGCTGGAGCTGGAAAAAACACCTGGACGGGCGACGGGCGGCCCCATCGCACACTCGCGTATAGTTTTTTCTTTTCTTTTTTTTTGAGAAAGAGGTATGGTCTGCACTGCAGAAGCCACAAGTAATGTTTCTTTTGCCGTTTTATTTGGAACGCGAACGACACCGCGGCCAACGTGAAGGTTATTCTCCAGGTGACCTCGGCAGGCACCCCGGTACAGTGTGGCATACGCTGCGCCTTGTCGCGGCTAAAATATTCGCCCCCAAATGACGGCGTGCTCGCCTCGCCTTGCCTCGCCCAGCCTCACTTTTACCTCCACTACAATCAGAGGCCACGGCGCGGCCTGCACCGGCTAAGGTGCCTCTGGAGAGCGCTTATTTCCCCTGATGGACGTCTTCCAGCGCGCTTCCCGCTTCCCTCTCGCCGCCATGTAGTCCAATGTAGTCCCCGCGTTGAGCCAAGCCTTACCTCGGCGCGCTCGGCGCGGTGGAGAGAATAGGCCCGCCCGGCCCATAGGGGTTGCGGGCGCCCTTACCGCCTGCACCGCCAGCCTGCCTGCCTGCTGGATGTTGATTGGCCGCTTATCTTTCGCCGCCCGGGACCCGTGATTACTCAACGGGTCTCGTTTCTGAGCCCCTCAGCCCCTGGCGTCGGGCGGGCGTCGGCGGGCGTCGGGCCGCCTACCTGTGATGCGGCGTAGTGGGCCCCCGTGGGATCTCATGTTGGGGCCCGCGCGGCCGCTCCGCCCGGCCAACCCGCCCTCCAGGCGGCGAGGCCGGGCCGAGGCCTTGCGTTATTCGCTCCGACGCACCTCCCGGCGGCAAGTAAGACGAGGCCGAGGCCGGCGGCGGTCCAGCGCGTCGACGAGGCCCTCCTGGGCACAGTGGGCCAGAAGACCGGTGGAGGCGGCTGAAACTCGAGACGCGTTTTGAGCTCCAGAGTCGCTAAACAGGACTCGAACTGAACGTGCGAACCCCACCGATAGATTCCTTCTTTGGAGACCAATCCATTGGTGGGGTCATACGGGCAGTTCTAGTCCCAATTAGCGACCCTGGAGCTCAAAACGCGTCTGGTATTTTGACCGCCTCCACCTGTCTTTTGGCCCACTGTGCTGGGGTCACCTCGGCATCAAGGGGAATTCCGACTGGCACTAAAACGAAGCATTTTACCTGCATAACGATTACATCACCATCTTCTTGTTCTAAGGGAACGAACCAATATTGTTGCTCCAAATGACTTTTTGAAGTTTTCCGAAACCCCCCCAAATGGACGGTGAAAACGCCGGCCACGCAGAGGCGTTCACTGTTTCCAACCGGACCCCGCGCGCGCTTAATTGTTTCGTTAAAAATTAATATGCAGTCGAGATGGAAGGCTGAAATTTGAACTGATTGTCGTCGCGGTGGCGAGGTGAGGGCGGGGCGAAATCTTAAATAACCCTTGTCAGCGCCGAGGCAGTGGCGAGGCAGTGTCGAGGCCGGGGGTAATTGGGCGCTGTGAGATTGCCCCGAGACACACACCGGCCGCCAGCCGCGCAGCCAGGCAGCCAGCCAGGCTTCCCTCGCCTTCGCTCGACCCTCCGGGGGCTCGTCAGGTCACTTACGCCCCAACCACCGCGCCACGCCGCGCCACGGTCCGCTCTACCTGCAGCTCTTCAGGGTCTCCTCTCCAGCGCGGCAGCGGCCGCCTTCTCCCAGCGCCACCTCGCCGTCGCCTCGCCGTCGCCTCGCCGCCAACCCCTCCCTCGTAACTTGCCGTGCCCCCTGTCCAAACCACGAAAGGGACATTTTTCTGTGCCACCTGAGGGAGACGCCAGGCTCGCCGGCTGCGGTTTGTGGGAGGGCGGCTGCATTCCGGGGGAGAAAAGGGGGAAGGGGGGCTGACGGGGCGGTGACTCATGCATTACCATCCTCGGTAACGCCGTTCCAATCCCGAGGATGGACGCCTCGGCACGACGGTGAGACCTCTCTTCCGCTTTCTCTCTCTCCCTCTCTCGTTGCCGCCCCACCGCCTCCGCCGTCGTCACCCCGATATCCCCGGTCTCCGAAACGGATCGCAGCAATTACTTAATCTGGGCGATCTCTTTGAGGCGCGCAGTGAAAAGCCGAAAGCCCCCCGGCAGTCCGGCCCGGTGCCTCGTGACTGGAGCACTGGAGGTGGGCGGACCAGCGGGACGAGGGTAATGGGCGGGAACGAAAATGGCGATGACCGCGCCGCGCCGGTGTGGCTGAGGCCGCCGTGCCGCCGTGGCCGAGTACACAAGAGATCTCCGCGCAGCCGTCAGGGTGACAGCTGGGACGTGGGCATCGCTTCGCCTCGCTTTCGGCCCATTTGCCGTGCGCGAGGCGGTCCACAGCGCACGGACGGCGGTCAGCCCTCAACTAAACTGGCGCCCGTCGACCGGAACCCCGCCGCCAATATTTCCCGCCAATGTCGCCCTGTCTCTCTCGCACTCACGGGCCGTCACGGCCGTCACGCAGCAGGGGTGCGAGGTAGACGGAGCGACGAAACGATCCCTCGGAATGAGGCGGTGGAGCCGGTTCCCCGCGCGTTTTATCACCGCCTTTTGACAAACTGTCTTTCAATCGCCGCGCCGAAAGCACCGCGGGAAAGAAACGCACAAGAGGGCGGTGCGTGTGGGGGCGGCGGCCGCGGCGGTGCAACAGCTTGTGTGCTGATGGTCCGTGGACACGCCGCCGTGGCCGCCGGGCCGGCAGCACAGCGCGGCGAGGCGCTACAACGAGCTGGCAACAAGTCATTCCGCGCCCGTAATTGCACTCCACACGAGCACTTTGCACGCGCCCGAGACCCGGCGCCACCGAGCCTCCCTCGGCCGACTGTGGTGGAGGGCCACTAGAAAAAAATATCTATCCCAAAATTGATACTGCACAAAAATATACACTATCGACAAAAAGCATTTTTCCATTTTTTCTTCCTCCTCTTTCTGTTCGTGGCAAGGACGAAGGGTGTAGACAGAACACACGCGCAGTCGCAGCCTGGCAGGGCGGCGCGCGGGCCAGATCCTGCTCTGCGGTGTGTTGTTCGCCGCTCCGCCGCGGCGCCAGGGAAGCCAAAGGGAAGCGCGCGGCGAGAGGCGGTTCGCGGGAATATATTTATGGAAAAATCCCGGACGAATTTGGCACGAGAATCGAATGCCCCGGTACGGCCCCGCCGCCATCTTGTTGCGAGAGGGGGCCATAAATTGGCACGTCGGAAATGCACTGCTCGGGCGGAGGCAGGGCGGAGAGGAGGTCGCGACGCGGCGTCGCGCAGGCCGGCCACGCTGCCAGGTTCGTGTCGCTGTTGTTGTTGATGGTGTTCTCGGCGTTGTCTTGCGGCCTGCTGTCTGGCAAGACAACTGAGACGACGACGGCTGGGGACTGGGGGCCCCCGACATCTTTCAGCGAGATAAAACTTTGGCATGGCTCGGCCCCCGAGCCCCGCCCCGCCGCCGGGCCCCGCAGTGGGACATTCTCTCTGCTGTTCGCAGACCTTCAAATCTCGCCGCCGCAGTCAACAAATCTTTTTTGGTTGTATCTGGTACGACTGGGGGCGGGGCGGAGCGGGTGGAGACACATTCCAAGGATTGCGTGAATGGCGAAATGTTTGCCGGCGACAAGACGTAGTGCCGCCCGGCACTGATGAGGGGGAAATGGATTATCGATGTGTCGATGATTTTGCTGGCAGATCCTATCGTGCATTAGGGTTGCCGCCCGGCCCCACCACGCCGCCACCGTGCGTGCGGCACCCTGTACGCCCGCGGAACGCAGGGTAGGCAACCCAACTCACGCCCCGTCGTCAACCCTGCCTGTGCCCGTGGCCTAGCCAACCCGGCCGTCTGGGAACTGCTACACCCACTTCTTGAAGGCGCGCGAGGCGTCGGCAAGTTTTATTACGGCAGCAGGGCGTAATTAACGAAAGGGGGAAGGGGGAGGCAGCAACGTGGCAAACTCATCGGAAAAGGGCGGCGCCAAGGGCGGGAGTCGAACCCGCGTCACCGGATTAATGTTTGTTTTGTCCTTTCTTGCGCGCAGTGAAACAGGTGGACGGCGGCCGGCTCAACATCACCAACGCCACTCGCCACCACATGGGGGCGTACCTCTGCATCGCGTCCAATGGCGTGCCACCCACCGTCAGCAAGCGGATCATGCTCAAAGTCAACTGTAAGCGAAGTTTCCTCTTTCGGTGTGTTCCGATTGAAAGCCTTTTTTTTCAGCCGTTCTCTTTGCGTTCCAGTCGCCCCCATCGTGACCGTGGCCAAGGCTTCCGTGCCGGCGGTCGTGGGCGACCACGCCACCCTGGATTGCCTGGTGGACGCCTTCCCCAAGCCGGTGGGCTACTGGACCCTGCCGAACAACACGAGCTGTAAGTCAAAACAAAAACAAGGCAAGAAAAACGGGGCTGCGCTCCACTTTAAAGAAACCCGTTGGACAAGTTTTCCGGTGGGTCCCCGGGAAACGCCAAAGTTTGGCTCGGCACCCCGCGGCTGGCCGGGCCGTGCGTGCAACATGAGTTATGTAGACGCGTTTGACAAGCTGTCGGGCGTAACAGATCGCCTCAAGGATGTGTGACTTTTTTCTGTCTCTCGCTACTCGTGCCTTCGTTGACTAGCGATTTCGGCGCTTCCTGCGAAACATTTTGTGTGTTTTTTTTGTCAGGTGAGAAAATAACGTGGTGTTTTTCGTGCTATTTTTTTTTCAGTTAGTCAGCAAGTTTTGGAAAACACCGCCAAGGAGAACCGAGTGGTTCTGACGCTGAACATCACGCGAGTCAGGAAAGAGGACTACGGCACGTACAAATGTTTCGCCAAGAACCCGAAAGGCCTCGCGGAGGGGGTGGTCCGTCTGTACGGTAAGTTAAACTGCTTGCAGACGAAAAAGCGGTCCCATGTTACCTTTTTCCTGTTCATGTTCTCAGAGATAAAACCTACAACCACCGTGCCCCCGCCCACCACCACGACGACGACTACCACGACGACGACGACCACCACCACGACCACGAGTAAGCTGCTCCCCAACGCTCGCGATACCACTAGCTTCATGCTCTCTCCGAACGTGTTTGACGCGTTCTTTCTCACTTGTCCACAGCGCCGCCGCCGCGACAAGCCACGCCACCTGCGGATCGCAGAAAAGGTTCCCACACCGACAAGGACCTCCCGGACGGCAGGCAAGGTGAGGCCGCGCGTCCGCGCCGCGGTGACGCCACCCACCCACTACGGTTCCCTCTCATTCGCGTCTCATTCTCACTCTTTCTCTCTCTCTCGCTCTCTCCAGAAAAGCGGCGGAAAGGCGCCGAGGTGCCGGAGAACAGCGTCAGCAGCAGCAAGAACTCGCGGGAGGCTTCGACGCGCGGCGCGGCCCGGCCGGCCAGCTCCGCGTCCTCAGCCACGGCCTCGTCGACGTCACCGCGCGCCAGAGGCCTCGGCTTGGTGCTGCTGGCCCTGCTGCACCTCGCTGCTCGCTGCTGAGCGCCCCGGTGGAGGCCCTGGGGCTGAACCGCCGCCAGGACGTTGCGTGTTTCGGTGGCCGGCGACGGGTTGGTGGTGCGGGCCGGGACAACCTCGCCCCTTCGTCGCCTGGCACGCGCGGCACGCCCTGGCGGCCCCGCAGTGCGCGCAGGGCGCGGCGCTGCCCAACCAGTCCATGTTTACATATCTCGTGCAGTATGCTAGTGGTGGCGCCAATATAGACTAATTTGTGCAAAGTGTTGACAGATTCGGGGGAGTATTTTCACGTGTACATAGGACGAAGTGTTGTTGTTTTTGAATTGAATGATATTGACTCTTGTTTTTTTCGGCCCCCGTTGGATAGTGAATGTGAGTGTTGTGTTATTAGGGTAATGTAAGAGTGAGGTAAGCTTTTTGAAGCGAAGTGGCTCCTTTGTAAATATTACCTTGTAAGTGAGAAGATTCGCAGGATCCTGCAGCCCCTGCAAAATAACTGTTATAGGACAATTACGCTACTCTACCCGCCTGGTTCTGTGTTTTCCTGCGCCTATCTAGAAGCCCGCCTCCTGCTGAAGGCCCTCTGGTCAGGGAGGGAAGTAGGGAGTTAGTTTTACGAGTTTCGGGGGTGTGGACTGAACTTTCCGAAATAAAGCGTCTATGCAGTTTCGCTCACGTCTGCACTGATGGGCCGTCCATTATTTACAATGCTACTTCGTTAATTTTTTGGTTTGATTTTGATTTATTTTTACCGAAATTGGGCAAAGTAAGTAGCAGAAGTGCCTCCCTTCCTTGACGTACTAGTTACGAACTAGTATGGAGCTCCAAAGATGTCTTAGTTAGGTAATGACACGCTTATAGGACTTTTATTGCTAATACTTATCTTTATCTTAATGTTTGCTGTTTTAGCTTCTTTTGTGTTAGCGAAGATTGTGGAGGAAATAGGTTACGTGCTGGGCGGAACGCGATGATGAAAGAAGAAAAGTGTAACTCTGCACGGATACATAGTCTGTACAGATGCATATATTAACTACTGCACAAGTGAAAATGTTGTTTCAATTTAGCTGTGATACATGCAGTAAAACCCTCAACGATGCATTATTTTTCAAGCCTTCCTTCATTCATGATTCCCCTGTCTCGTCCCCTGTCGTAGCCCTGTCGCGGACTTCCCCAGACGAGCGCGCCGGGTGCCGACACCGTGACCGGTGGCGCCATCTAGGAGCGCGCGCCCAACAGGTGGCCACTCAAAGCGCCGTTGGCGCTACCCCGCGACTGCGGCACTCCACCGCCACGGGGTATCGCCGCGGCCCATTGCGCCAATCGCCGGCTGCAAGATTCACGCCGCACCATACATGGGGAATGCCGCTGTCGATACCCCGTGGGCTCTGCTCGTTGTTCGTTCACGGCCTTAACATGGAGAGTCTCTCGCGACGTGGAGTAGCGGCGATCGTTTCTTACAACTGCCAGTGCCGTACACACAAACACGACTGACCGGCAACATTGTAACTGGAATCCAGAAGGGTGACTCCGGCCGGGCTGCCGGCCGCACGTGCACCTTGCCGACGACGCCGCCGTCTGCCACCGCGACTCCTGGGCGTCCTGACGGCGAGGCGCGCGGCGTTGGCGAATGGCCGTGCCACCGCGCCGCCGTGCCAACGGACATCGGCGGCCACCTCGGAGTAACGGTTCTCGCTCCCTCCCCGCCAGGCAGCCAAGCCGCCAGGCGGCCAAGCCACCAGCAGACTGATTCCGAGAGTCGTTTCCGTCGCTCTGTCTCTCTCGCACTCGTGGGGCGTCCCGTACGGGTGCGAGGGAGACAGACCGACGAAAACGACTCTCGGAATCAGTCCACAGGCCGGCCGCCAGCTCCTCTCCTGCAAGCGCCCCGTCTACGTCTCTCTTCTTCTGCCTGCTGGCTGATGGGCCTTTCTCCGTGTGAGCCCCTCCCCCTCCCCTCCCGCGCCGGCCGACCAGTGACTGGCGCGGGGCAGCGCGGGGCTCGGGCTGCTTACTGACCCAGTTGTTGCGGCAGTACACTTTTTCTCGCCGTAATGCGGAAAAAAGGAGACGGCCGATCGCGTTCGCGTCGCGTCTGGCCGCGGTGGCGGTGCGTCGGCGACGTCGCGGTGCTCTGCGGCCGGGCGGCGGCCAGCGCACAGCGCGCGTGCTTCCGGGGACTCCCCGGAATCGCAAAGCAGTGGCGCGGCGTCGGCCCGGCGGGCTTGGACCTTGCTTCTGCTCTGCTTCGGAGCGGAGATGCAGCCAAACAATAGCGAGTCGCTGTGGCGTAAGGCCGTGGCGGCGCGGCTAGGCGCGGCGTGCTGTACTGGAGTACTTTGTGTACTTCCTCGCCTGCTGCTGCTCGTCGGCCGCGCCCCGAGCGACGCGTCTATTTGCCCGCATGACACCCGAGGCGAGAAAACGAAAAGCCGAGTCCGTACCGGGAAGGAAGACAAAGGCGGTGGAGGGGGCCGCGAGCATCCCTCCCCCCTCAAACCTCTCTCTCACTGCCAATGCCACGGCCGAGGAGAGTGTCGAAGAGAAATGAGAAAGAAAATCGCAGGTGCGGACGAGAGAAGGGGGACTGCACGCGCGCGCGTGCGTGAGTGTACGTGTGTGTGGCCCAGAGGGGGGGGATGGAGGAGGGGCCCGGGGGCACTGGGGGGCATGGGGGCCCCGGTCAGTCGACGGCATGCTGTTGAGCGGTGCGGACGGAGGTGGCTGGCCCATATCATGCGACGCAGCGAGCAGCAGCGTCCTCCAGTGCGCGTGACGTGTGTGTGTGTGTCAGCGTGCGTGCGGCAGTGTCAGTGCGCGCGAGTGTGTGTGTGCGAGGACCGGTCAGTGTGTGCGTCCGTGCGTGACATTCAGTGCGTGCATGGAAGCGAGTGTGAGCAAGACGACTGACCATCGATCGCCATGACCAGTATTTGGATTACCTGTGCCATTTCGGTAAGAAGGGACGACCAACGAAGTCAAAGTCACTCCCTAAGGTTCCATAATGGGTGCTTTGACTGACATCAAAACCTCACAAAAAGTGTGATTCCAAAGGACACGAGGAGCTCCTGGGAAGTCCCGGGAAGTCCTGCTCAGTCCATTTCCTTCTTTATTTCCTCTTCTTCTTTTGCTCGTCGGTGAAAGAAAATCCCTCTCCGCTTGTCCGGTCCGGTCCCGCGGGTTCCTTATCAGAGCAATGGGGCCTCGCGCAGCCTCGCGCCTCGGTAGTTGACAGGCGCGTGCGTTGAAGTCTCTAACGAGGATCAGGGAACAAGGCTAATGGCTGCACTCTGCCTCTATTAGGGAGTGGGCTGACAGAGCTGATGATAATGGGCCCGTACACTGCCAGTCCACTACCAGTGCGGTGTGCTTCAAAGTCAGCGCCCTGGCCGAGTCGCAGTGTTGCATTCGCACACACTGAGCAGCTCATGTGAGTGCACGCACGCCTCCCCGGGCCGCGCGCGGTTCGCGGTTCACGCGCTGCTCCAGTTCCCATGCCGACTGCCGCCGGGAGCGCGGGGCCTTGGCGGGCCTTGGCGGGCCGCAGTGCAGGCGCACCTGATGGCCCGCGACGCGAGGCAGATTTGGGATTGTTATTACCGTTACTGGCGGACACGAGCTGGACGCTTGGCAGGTGGAAACGCTATTTTTAACCGAATTTCACTGCCACGGCGCGTGGCTACCAGTGGGGCTGTTGGGTCGCTGCAGCGCCGCGCAGGCTGAGGGCCTGGAAGGGCCTGGAAGTGCCGGGCGTTCCCCGCGTTCCCCAGAAGTGAGTCGCGACAGGTGCGGCGTGCTTGCGCCGCTTGCGCGCCGGACGCAGAAGCGCGACGCGTTTCTCGGAGCCGCGGGCTTAAATTACTCTCTTTCCGCGAGGACACCTGCAGCGGCCTGCAGCAGCCTGCAGTGCCTCGAGGGAAACGACGCACAAAACGAGCCTCGAAACTCGTTTCCGAACCGAACCATCCCCCGTCCCAAAAAGGACAGAACAGGAGCAAAAACGAAGAAACAGAAAATTTTGCAGGAAAAGAAAAGGAAACATAAAAATGAAGACGGTCCGGGCGGGGCCGCGTCGTCGTCTTACCGCACCCGGCCGTGGCCACGCCGTGGCCATCACTGAGGATGCAACCGAACGAAAAGAAAAGTGTAAGTCAGTTGGAGCCATCGAACGGCGGGGACGCGCCTCACGCCGCGCGTGGGCCGCGATAGAGAATTGTCGGTCGCACGCCCCCCTCCCCGCCACGCCCCGCCCCGCCCCGCCACGCCCAGGGCCGGTGGCTGGTGAGTCGGCACACTGACCCGCTTCGGGCGTGCCACACCGTGCCACACCGTGCCGTGCCGCGCAGCCCCGCCCTCCCCCGTCTGGATGACACAATATTCGTTCTGATGGACCCAGACTGCGCGGACGGCACCACGACACTGTGAACAAGCCGAGCCGCAGCCAAGTCCCGAGTCGACGGCCAAGTGCAGGGAAACTCGCTGCCGGCGGACAGGTGTCCCCGAGTGTCGCACGAAGCACGGCGCGCTCTGCCAGGCGATCGAGGCGTCCCGAAAGTTGCGTTTCGACGAGGCGCGCTCGTACATCGCCCGAGGAAAAAATAAATAAAAACAAATGTGTGTTCGTTTCCGTGGTGTCTCGCTATGCGTTCCACGACACGCACCGCGGCCGCCTATGTATGCATCGCTATGCATGCGAGCCGTCACTTTCCATTTCACTCCATCACGTCCAGAGGCATCGTCCTTGAGGTCTCACCAATATCACACCAACAGGGTGCCGCCCAGCCCAACACTCTAGGTTTTTGTTTGTGTGTGTGTGTGATTGTGTGTGTGTGTGTGTGTGTGTGTGTGTGAGAGAGAGGGTGAATGAGTGAGTGACTAAACTGAATCAGCAGTGTTCCAGCGTGCCTGTGTGTGTGTGTGAGTGTGTGTGTGTGAGAGTTGGGGTCCAAAACATCAACAGGGGAAAGTGGTGTTATGGTCCTGGGCGGGGCGACCTGGGCGACCCAAACAATGATTACTCTTGTGGCTAAAAATGGCCGAGTTCGGGTAAATAGAAAGTGTCAGACCGGGCCGGGCCGGCAAACCGAACTTTCGCACACGACATGACACATCGCCGGTCGGGCCATTTTTACTTTCACGCGCTCCCAAACACTGTTGGCCGCGCTCGGCGTGACGCAAGACTACGCGACACTGTAAGGCTCCTCTGCAGAGCTCTGGGAATAAGGAACAGGTGCGCGAGACTTGTCTCTTCTCCTTAAGCCACTCTTTGTAATGAAATGTATAACGTGATGTTCCACTCGGCGCTGACAGAGTGCACATTATTTGGAGTGGTGATCTGTGCTATCTCGTCGTCATGGGGCAGACTGGCGGAGCCTTTAATGTCGCGGGGACCCTCCGTCGAGTGGGTGACTCTGGACCTTTATGAATGGGCGAGCAGCGCCGCCAGCGCCGCGCTCCGGGAAAGACGGGTTCTGTCGGCGGCATGCAGCAGCACGCAGCAGCGGGACCCGAGGTGCAACAACTACTGGGTGGCGTCTGGAGGGGCCGCGCGGCGGCAGGGCCCGAAGCAGTCCACCCAAACACGGCGACGGCGCCGCGGACGCAGCCCGCGCACACCGCGGGGCGTGGGGCGTCTGCTCGACCTGCCGCTCGCCGTTGGGACGCCGGCCGGGCAGTACTACCCGTTGGGACGGCGGCGACGGCGGCCGGGCCGACCCAGGCCGACCCGTCCGACGGGGCTAGCCATGCCCTGCCATGCCGCGGGCAGCCAGAGCGCGCCAAGACTGGGCAAGGCCTGGGAGGGTCGGCCTGGGTCAGCCAGCTGACTCGTAGGCGAAGCTGGCAGGGCTGGCAGGACAGGGCTTCCGAGAGGCCGCACCACCGTGCAGCCTCGACACTTGGACAGCACTGCGGCCCTCGATGCCACACACCTGGCACACCCACTCAAAAACACACACACACGACCGCCTTACCAATCGAGCACATGTGTGTAGTACTCTGGCGCTACCCAGAATCAACCGCGCGGTGATCGGAACTCACACCGCGCAAATCTATCCTAAAAAAACCGTGGAAGAAAATAAAAACAGTGAGAGATTCCACACACGTTCCCTACTTTCCAGCCACGAATGGTGTCGCCACTAATCAGAACCCCAGCCCCCAGCGATCCGCGGCCGCGGCCACGCGAGGCCACGCGAGGCCAAGCGGAGCACGGAGGCCGCGGAGTCCACAGGCCACGGAGTCCACAGAGGCCACGGAAAAAAGGGGGGAGCGCGGCTGACGGGACAGTGAGCTTCCTGGACGACCCGAAGCGGGTGAGGACAATCCCAACAAAGATTATGCCTCAGGGAATTGGGTGCGGGGGTCCGAAGAGCGGAAAAAGAAAGGGGGGGGGGGCTGTCACGCGTGTGGACATTGCGGTACCGGACAGTGAAAGTAACGTGAGCGTGGAATGTGGGACCAGTGCGGGGGTGGGGATCACCGTGTGTGTATGTGTGTGTGTGTGTGTGTGTGTGTGTGTGTGTGTGTGTGTGTGGAAAAGGAAAGTCCCGATATGAGGGTCGCCCGGTAGCATAAGCGCATGTTAACTGCAGCCGTAATGCGCCGCGTGACACGCGCCGCGCTGCAGCTCAACAACAACACCGTCATCACCAACAATAACAATAACACAGGGTGGAAAGGGACGGGAAAGTGAAAGGGATCGAGGGCCACACAATATGTGAGCCCTTGAAGGGCCCGTGAAGGGCACGGGGGCCCGAAGGCACAGCCTGACTGGAGCGAGGGGCCCCACCCGGCCCCACCCCGCACCGCTCACGCCCCACCGGGTTATCTCATTATTTGTGGCACCTTTTTCCTCTCACCTCCGAAACCGTTTCACTTTCAGAGGTGTCTGTCGGCCGGTCGCGTGGCTCCAGAAGCTTAGCCAGCCCCCCTGCTCAGGACTAGTGGGTCAAACGTCCGTCCCGAGTTAGCCCGTCTGTGCACCGCTCTGTCGCCCCGGCCTGTTTCTGGGCTCAGCACGACTCAGTGTCAAGGATGGATTAAGCGGCCAAGGCGAGAGTGCCGCGGGGAGTGCGCTCGCGAGCGCCTGTGAAGTCCGGGGTAGGCAACCCCACGCCACGCCAACGTGCGCATTGCCTACCTCGCAGGCGATTGCTAGCGATTGCGATGCCCACCACGCCGTTCTGCGCCCGCTGTTTTCTGCTTTCCTGGGCACCCGGCAGTCGGCGCCCCGCGAACGCCATGGAGGCCACAGAGGCCATGGAGGGCGCGATGAAAGTGGCATTCCTACGCGTAGGGTGGCCCCGGGACCGGCGGCCCGGCGGGGAGCGCGGGGTATCGCCGGCCGGCCTTTTGGCGGGAAGACCGGCTAGCGCGCGCCGCGACGCGGAGTATCTGCTGACTGTGCTGCTGCTGTTCCAGGCGGCGGTGCTGTGGCTGTCGACGCGCGCCTACGACGGCTACTCGGCCTGCCCCAAGCAGTACCGCAGCTTCCGACACCACGTGCAGCTCCCTTGCAACTTCCACGAGCAGTCCTGGTGCACTGTGCCCGGCTCGGCGTACCCCTGGTGAGTCCAGCCGTTCACTTCATTCAAACTTGTGCTTCTGTTTGGCCTGCCCGCTTGACTTGCTGGCCTGCTCCAGGCACGCGGTGCGGCGCTTCGTCCACGAGAACCACGGCCTGATGCGCCGCATGTACGGAGACGAGCGCCACATTTCCGTGCTGCGCGCCGAGATCGAGTCCAACGACGTGGAGCTGGTGCGCGACCCGGGCTGGCACCTGGAGGATGACGTGAAGCGCCGCTACTCGGCCAAGCCGCACTTCCGGCCCGCCAACCGGAACCACCAGCAGCCGCCGCCGCCGCCACCTGAGCCCCGGACCACCACGACCACGACCACGAGCTCCCCGAGCACGGCCTCCACCTCGCCGACCACGGCCTCCTCGAC
The DNA here is from genome assembly GCF_012932325.1 of Thrips palmi. Taxonomy (NCBI): domain Eukaryota; kingdom Metazoa; phylum Arthropoda; class Insecta; order Thysanoptera; family Thripidae; genus Thrips; species Thrips palmi. The sequence continues at coordinate 10,336,883 of NW_023144621.1, read as the reverse complement.
GACCACCTCCTCCACAACCCCGTCCACCACCACATCGACCTCCACGACGACCTCCGCGGCCGCCACCACGACGGGCACCCCCGCGACGTCCACGCCGCTGTCCGAGCCGCTGGGACTGTACAACGGCAGGGTCCACCCCCACCTCGTCAACGCGTCGATCCTGACCAGGTACGAGTTTTTGCGAGAGGTTACTGAGTGTTTGCGTGACGCACTCAATGGACTCGACAGACTGAATAGATTATACAGACTGAATAGATTATACAGACTGAATAGATTATTTGACGCAGTACCTCTCCTCGGCCGCCGTCGAGCTCGTCATTCGCGTCGACGGCGACCTCGCCTGCCACCTCGCCCACGACGCCCTCCACCTCGGCGGACACGACCGTGGAGGACTGGGCCACCGAGGAGACCACCATGACGACCATGTCGAGCTCCATGCCCAGCCCCAGCCCCAGCGCGGCGTCCACCACGTCCTCGACGACGACCTCGGCCTCCACCTCGACGAGCACGGAGCTGCCCGATGAGGAGGTAAGGCCGTTTCCATGGAAACCACTCGTGCGACCGTTGGCCTTTGCCCCGCACTGTACTGACGTGACTCTGTTATCCGTGCGGGACCTCGCGCTGCGGCGCGTGCAGCTGGCCGACGTGGAGGACAACGTCGCCGACGAGCCGGACGGCGACGCGGACGGCGATGGCGACGGCGAGGCCTCGGGGCCCGCGTCTTCGGTGCAGGAGACGCTCTTCCAGGACGCCGACCACCTGCCCGGGCCGGACGCGGCGCAGCAGCCCAGCAAGCCGGCCACGCCGCTCATCAAGCTCCGCGGCGTGTAAGCTCCTTTTCGAATCATTTTTGTTTTTGTTCCTGTTTATCGTTTCTGCTACGTGTGCAACGTTGGTTGCGCTGGCTGAGTCCGAATCATGTAGCTCTGTCTCACTCAATCCTATGAGAGGCCCACGAGAGGGAAAGAGACGGAGCTAGCCGGTTCGGATGCAGCCAGCGTGACGAGCGAGGTGACGAGCGTGACGAATGGACGCCCCCTAACGAGTGGTCTTGCAGGAACGCGTGTCCCGTCAAGGAAGAGGTGGTGGCGCCCTTCTGGGCCAACAACACCCGCGGGGAGGTGCTGGCCCTGCTCAACCTGTACCCCTTCGAGCAGTACGTCCACTGGGAGAAGTGCACGTAAGTTGCAGAGACGAAGGTCACTTTTGCGCGCTCCCAGCGAAGCGGCGACACGGCCTGCCCCGTCGCCAGTGCCCAGGTGCGCCAGCGATAGGAAAGCGGAGCATTCTCGGCCAAAATTAACTTCCGTTTGACGCGGGACGATTTCCTTGGATTTCCTTGCGTCATTCGATGAGCAAGCCAAACTGGCAGAAGTTCAGACAGCTAGGAGAGCTCGCTCGCTCGAGGCTGCCCGTCATTGCCCCTCGTTCTGGCGAGATAAGAGACAAGGAACTCGCGCGATGACGGTAGTGAATCAAGGCGACACGCGGGTGCTGCGTGCAGACCGGCTGAAAGGCTGCCCGGGGCCTAGAAAAAGGCCTTGGACCAGGCCATTCTGTAAAAACAAAGCAGAAATGAGCCGAACGAAAAACTCGACAGGAAAGGGGCTCGTTGGGTCTGCCCCCTTCCTTCCATGGAAACACCTGTTTCATTCATTCGAGACTCTGAATCATCCTGCACCCATTCAAAATTTGGCCCTCCTTGTCCGCAGGCACGAACACAAGCAAATGTTCTGCAGGGAAGGGTGCCGCTGCGAGCAGCAGTACCGCCTGCACCGCCTGCTGGCGTACGACCCCAACAACGAGTGCCGGGGCATCTTCTCCGACTGGTTCAAGTTCCCGTCGTGCTGCATCTGCAGATGCTACGACCTGCCGGCGGAGTTCCGCTTCACCTCGCGGAGCCCCCGCACCCCCGTGCTGCGCGCCGCCGCCGCCCCCGCCTACGGGTCACGGCGGTCGCGGCCTAGCCCCGCCGCCGCCCCCGTCAACGACTGGTACCGCCTGCAGGCGAGCAGCGGAGGGTAGGGCCCGGAGTGCGTGCTCAACGTTCAAGGTGTTCAAGGCGAGCAGAAAGAATCATCTTTCAGACGGGTGTCACCACCCTGCCGCGCAGCGACCAAATTCTTAGGAGGTGGACATATGCAGTCCCGGTTTTAACGATGAATGAGGAGCAAACAGGCTTTTCCAAAGGTGGTATTTGAACCCACGCCGATTCATTTTCTCACATTTTGTTGGAGCAGTGACACCTTTCACTTTCATTTATTTATGTATTATTTGATTTTGTCTGTTTTCACCTCACTGACCAAACTGCTGTCAAAAAAGTAGAGCAAAAAAACAATGAGTTTGTCGTTTGTTCGGCTTTTGTTCTTTTTTTTAGAGGAAGGAACACTTTGAAGGATTTAAGATATTGGACTCGTCGATTAAAAGATCTCACAGGGATGAAAATTAATTCATCTTGGGAGCAAATCCCTCAAAAAATTTCGACAAGACCGGATTTTGATAAAGTCATTTTAAGAGTACCGCAGCAACCTTAAATGGTTCCAGAGCTCTAAACGCCACAACATTGTGCCATCAGCAGGAGTCGAGTCTTGATGCCACAGTAATCCGGTAAATGTTGTGTGACTGATTCATATCTCACATCACATAATGTAGTTTAGTTGTTTAGCTTAGAGTTTGACTGATCTTTGTCTAGTTTAAGAGAGCTCGAATGAGCTAAGTGATAATAGTTGACTTTGTAATGTTGGAAAGACACAATACTTCAGAATAATTAGGAATAACAATTCCCATATCATTTGCAGCAGTACTTCCCTCAGGTGCTATTTGGAAAGTTTTCGTCACCAAATGCGCTTATAGGGCCAATAAATTCATTTAGTGTATTTTTATTGCCAAATAATTATTAGACTCTAACTCGATGTGCTGTTGCCCAACACAAAAGCATAGAAACAAGAATCATTCATTCATGTGATGATCTTTTCTAATCCAAGGTTGACTAACTATATTAATAATTAGACCAAAATCAGTATTTAACTATACATTGCTTGTTATGGTGCAAAGCACTAAATTGATTATTTATATCCTTATTGTTCATATTTATTGATTTTAGATATGTTTTAAATTAAACTATAATGTGGTATATTTATGTGTTCAGAGCTGTCAATATATGTGGAGATCAAAAATAAACATAAGTAAAGCTATTAAAGTGTGCAAAGTAAAAACAAAAACCTTCCTTTTTTGTAACAATTAAAATTCTTTTATTAATGCTGAACGACATTTCCTACAAATTTGTATTAGATCACGGCTATAACTATATACACCAGCAGCTGATGCGAACAAGACTCCCCATGTGAACGTGGGGAGTCTTTTTCGCAACAGTATCATCAATGCTGATAGACCTAGATCTTTAGCCCAAGGCTGGTGCATATACAACAGTTACCTCAGCACACATTCTCAAAATAAGCTGATCTACCTCACCTGACTATCAGCATTTATTAGACATGCAAATATAATCACAATATAGATCATGTTTGATATAAATAAAGTACAGTAAAAGAAAATGGATCTATTAAAGGTAAAATGTCCAAACAATCATTTCATGTTCATGACGTTGGATTCTAGTTTACATAGATCCAGATTTATGACACTTCTCAAGCATTTCTCAATAATCAGTCATAGAATTAACTATTTGTGCAAGAAAATTAAGAAACTTCATATAAAAGGCCCTGGCTTCCTAGACAAATCACTTTTCTTCCTACCTAAAGGAATCAATTCTAATGCAGCAAGGTTTTGCCTAAACCGCTGGTAAAATTTAAGAACATCAGGGTTAGCCCACACTTGTTTTGGATCAAAGTCTAGAACTCTTAGAGTTGCAAGACTTTTAGCCCTCGACAGGGCAACATATGCCTGGCCAGCTTCAAATACCTTTGCTAGTGACATTTCAACACAGTCCAGTGTGAGTCCCTGAAAAAGAAAAAGAGTTGAGACAAATATTTTCAATGATTTGAAGTGCAACTACCTTTGAATACATCAAGGCATTACCTGAGATTTGTGGATTGAAAACGCCCAAGCCAATTTCAAGGGGAGTTGTTTTCTAGTTAATGTGGTCCCTCCCATCAGCTTCACAGTCCACTTTTCATACTTAACGGTATATTCCCCAGAGCGGAATTTCACAACAGGCAAACCTGAAGGAAACAAAAAAGCCATTTCAGAAAAGTATGAGGGTTGTCTTCAATTAAAAGACTATGCAATCTATTTTTACCTTCTGAGAATTTCACAACCACCCCACGAGCACCGTTTACTAAGCCATCATTAAGTGTGATGTTTTTCATCAGCATCACTTGTGACCCAACTTTAAGTTTTATCAAGCTTTCAACTGGTGTTTGGATATCCAACATGTTGCTTAGTGTTGAATCACTGTCAATAGCCTTAAACTCCTTCTCAGTACCTGATTTGAAGCATTATATATTTTGATTAGTAATGTGTCATCATTTTTTTAGGTCAGATCTTAACAAACTCACCTGACAAATTTTCAAGTTTAGAGGTGTTAATAAGTTGTGACTCTTTAGTTAAACTGCACAGTCGGGAGGCTAGAATCCCTGCAGAATCTACTTTGTTATTTATGGTGGCTTGCAAACGATCAACTATCTCTGGAGTGATCCTGCATTGCATGGTACAAAAACAAAAATAGATTATCTGCTCTCAACTTTCATCAGAGAACATTACTTTCATAACAAAACTATTGCGATTTACCTGCCAATACGGATGTTTTGAAGTATGTCAATGAATACGGGGTCACTTTGTCTGTGCACCACTGTCAGCTCATAGCAGTTCAGATTGCATCGGTCCCAGGCTTCGCTTTGAAAGCAGAAAGTGGCTTGGCCCTCATCTCCACTGCTATTAGATCTCCCGACGGGAGGTAGTTGAAAGAAGTCTCCACACAACACCAGCTGAATACCTCCAAATGGCTTATCGTTACACCTTACTTCTCGGGCAACATATTCTAGTTTCTGGACAGAAAGGAAATTTTGTTTTCACAAATGAGTGCTCTTTGGATTTTTTTAAAACTCATTCATTTCAATACTTACATCAAAGAATCTTCCATCCACCATACTAATTTCATCAATAATAAGAACTTTGCATTTGCGCCATTGCTGGGCAACATGAGGTCTCCTCGCCAATTCCACTAAACGCTTCAAACTACCTTGGCCAGTGCCGACACCTGAACCAAAAAAAGAACAGATTCATTTAAAACATACGATACGAAATACTTCAATTGAGCTGAGCCATTCTGGTGGTGATACATACCTGCAAATGAATGGAGGGTGTAGCCTCCTATGTGGCAGGCAGCAACTCCTGTGCTTGCAGTTGGAAAAGTTGAATCCGGAGGCAAAGAGGATATAATCTTTTTCAAAAGGAATGATTTACCAGTTCCAGCAGAGCCTGTGGTAAAAAAAAATAATAAAATGTTGTAGTAGACACAAGATTTGTAAGAGACGCAGGAGGTTGACTCAATATCTACAAGAGCAGAATGTGTACCTGTAAAAAATATATTTCTACCGGAAACAACGGCATTGAGGACCCTTTCCTGTTCCGCAGTAAGTGGTGTTTCAATGGCAGATGCAATACATCTCCGCTTTGATGGAGGATGCCCTGCTTGAGCTTTGTCATTTTCTTTCACAGGACGCTTTTTGTTCATGGTGGTTTTAGGAGTTGTGCTGGTGTCCTTGGGCACAACCTTATCTCTGGCTCTGAGTACTTCTTTAGTAGTCAAGGGACTAATTTCTTCCATGGCAGATTTGCCTTCCAGTCTCTCCTTTAGACTCACTTTGCCACCCGTTTCACCTTGCAGTTTGATGTACATAGTTTTGAGAAAGTTGACTAGTTGAGCAGGGGGAGCATTAGACATCATAGTTCGGGCGTTGTCGTCTTTGAAGTTTATTGTGCACTTTCCTTCATTCATAAACTTCTTGTGAACAATCATGTTCTTTAGGTGGAACTTATGCCTGGCGGTCTTCTCGTCAGAAATCTCGAGGAAAATTTCTCTAAAGCCATTCCGAACCATGCGCAGGAGGCCGTTCTTGAAGTTAACCTTCCGCGTTGTCATCTGTTGACTGTTCATCCACTCGATTTGGAGAGTACAAGAAAGTGTGGGAGTGTCAGATGAACTCATTGTAACAGGCCTTAAAAGTACGGAATAGAAAATATGAAACAAAACAAAAATAAAATCGACGGTAGGGCTACGTTCGTACCACGGAAGCCATTTCTTGGTTTGTTTACGTTTTTAAACCGAATCGGACCCACCAACCACAAAATAATTAAATGTTGAAACAAACCTAGATTTTTAGATATTGACGCGGGCAGAACATCAGGATAAATTCAAGGCACTTGAAGACCAACTGAAAGTACCGTAAAAAATAAATAGAATATTGACCGACCTCACATATAAATATGTTGGCGTTTTGAAAAGACGTCAGTATGACAAATTTAGCAGTTTGACCCGCGTATTTTTGAACCGAATCGCGGATGAGCACCCTTGATTGAGAACACATTTAGAATGACTGTCCACATTGAGGCGATAGTAAAAACTTGCCTACACTTTGTGACACACACTCGAGGCTTGTGTTCCTATCTCACCAACCTTCACAGTCATTTTCTTTATCGCCCTCGAGTGGCTAGGATGAATCGGATCCACATATAGCCACGGGCTGTCGTCCTACCGTTCAGTCGTCGGCAGGGCAAGGCAGGGTCATCGACAGAAAGCTAACCGCAGAGGTCCTGCCGCGACAAAAGACGTGTTTTCGTCGGCTTTCCAAGACTCCTGCCGTGAGATGACGCCCTCCCTGGCCGCGCTGGCCGCCCTGGCCGTCGTCCTGGCCGTGACGGCGCTGCCCCCGAGTCGCGCCGCGCACATCGCCGCGCCGGAGTCCAACTCCGTGACGGCATTCTTGGAGACGGACGACGACTACCCGCTCCCTGAAGACCTCATTGTCGGCACGGGGTCGTCCTCGTATCAGGTGGAAGGAGCCTGGAACGTTGACGGTGAGTCCAAACCGTTTGCGAATACGAGTTGCGTTCAGGACATTGTTGAACTCGTTGTTTCTGCACCAAATAGGCAAGGGAGAGAGCGTGTTCGACTACTTCTACCACAACAGGAATAAGGGTTCCCAGAACGCCGACGATGGCTGCGACTCGTACCACAAGTACAAGGAGGACGTGAAGGCGGTCAAGGCCTTGAAGATGCAGATGTACCGCTTCTCCTTGTCGTGGTCGCGCATCATGCCGGACGGCACTCTCGCCAGCCTCAACCAGGCCGGGGTTGACTACTACAACAACTTGATCAACGAGCTGATCGCCAACGGCATCGAACCATTCGTACGTAAACTCAAAACAATCATTTTTTTTTACTTTAAAAAAATCTATAATTCATTGTTTCTGCTTTTCTATGCGTCTGAAGATAACTTTATACCACTTCGACCACCCTCAAGTCCTGGAGACTCAGTTCGGCGGCTGGACGAGCCCCAAGATGATTGACCTCTTCGTCGAATTCTCCCGGTTCGCTTTCAAGACGTTCGGAGACAGGGTACGTCTGCACAACTTCCCGCTTCGTCCAATGTTGAACCATAGCCTGAGTCTAACAGAATCTCCCTCCCGTGCCACTGTAGGTCAAGTACTGGGTCACGCTCAACGAGCCCCACATGCACTGCAACATCGTCTACGACAGCGCCACCATCGCCCCCGCCATCAAGAGCCCCGGGATCAAGCAGTACCAGTGCATCCACAACGAGCTCGTGGCCCACGCCAAGGTGTACCGTCTGTACAAGTCCGACTTCAACAGGGCTGATGGTGAGCAGAACCACAGACACCATGAGTCGACCAAAAGAAAAATAAATAAATGGCGGGGAACTAAAGTGGCGGCAATTTGTTGACAGGGCTGATCGGCATGACAGTGGAGACCTTCTTCGCGTCACCCACCGACACTCAGTACGAGAACATCCAGGCGGCCGAGCGCTACAACCTGTTCGAGATGGGCATCCAGGCGGACCCCATCATCTTCGGCGACTACCCGGCCCTCGTCAAGGACATGGTGGCCGCGGCCAGCAAGGCCCAGGGCTACAAGGAGTCCCGGCTGCCTCCCCTGACTGCCGACGAGCAGGCCCTGCTCAAAGGTGACAGCAAAGGATTTGCGCTACAGGCGAGGGGGTGAACACTCCAAGAGATCGTGTACAGAATACTCGGTATTACGCGGTATTACGCTGTATTACGGGGATATTACACTGTATTACGGCAAAAATGCCAAAATTTGGCACATTTTGCCCCAAAATGGTATAACAATTACGTGTATTTCGCGTAATACACGGTTTTTGTGTACAGGGTATTACACAAGTGTTTACCCCCTCGGCAACAGGCGATCGCGTAAAGTGGTGCTCTTGGCCTTGTCGGGAAAAGGCTTATCTCGCCCGCACTCGAGATTTTCCACTCTGATTTTGAGCTCCGTAACCGTGATCTGCGAGATTCCTGACTGAGCACCTGTCAGGTGCCTCTACAAAATTCCACGCCGCGTCATCCCAAATCACAAAAATCATTACAGGGTGGGGCTGTGACCACCACAATTGACAAACAAAGCTGACCACCACGATAGAGTTTTTTTTTTTGTGAAGGCTGCCATAGATCCACTTTTAAGAAGTCTGACCTATTTTTGTTTTCACTCCTCGCAGGATCCACCGACTTCATCGGCCTGAACGCGTACTACGGCAGGTCCGTGATCAGCGGCGTCGACCCGATGGCGGCGGAGACTTCCCCGTGGAGGGACGCGCACGTCGTGGTGACGGGCCCCGGCTTCGCCTCCGGCTTCAGCATGGTGGGGACACGAATGAATCGTCTTTGTTTTGCGGGTGGCGGTTGCCATGCGGCGGGGGCGAGATTTGAACCGCGGACTTGCTGTTTGCAGAGCATGCCCTGGGCGTTCCGCGGCGCGCTCCTCTGGCTGAAGGAGCGCTACGGCAACCAGCCCATTTTCGTCACCGAGAACGGCGTCGCCACCACGCCGGAGGTGGGCGACCATGACATCGCCCGTGCCGCCTACCACAGTGTAAGTAGCAAGTTGTCTGACTGGCGGGGCATCCCGTGTCGGAGGGGCTGCCTACCCTCCGGGCGCCAGGGGCGCGGGCTATCGCGCGCTGAGCCAGCTGTCTTGTGTTCCAGGACTACATTCGCACGCTGGTGGACGCCGTGAGGAACGACGGCTGCAAGGTCATCGGCATGACGGCCTGGAGTCTGCTGGACGGCTTCGAGTGGGGATCCAAGTAAGAAACGCAGCATTTTGACTTGTCTCGGTTCCGTTCTCTGTGGCCCGAGCCTTGCGACCGCCACGACCGGGAATCTCAAAGTCGGTTTCCGTTTGCAGCCGCATGATGGGCATGGTGAGCGTCGACCTCTCTAAGCCCGAGAAGCCCCGCAAGCTCAAGGACTCCTCCGCCTTCTACGTGAAGATGATGACGGAGAGGAAGGTGCCTTTGGTGAAGATTCCGGACAGCACCACCGCCGCCCCCGTCACCAAACCCACCACCCAGCCCGCCCCCCGCACTTCCACCGCCAAGCCCGCCCCCGGCACCAGCCCCAAGCCCGCCCCCGGCACCAGCCCCAAGCCCGCCCCCGCCACCACCCCCAAGAACTCGGCGTCCGGGCTGCTGGCGCCGTGGTCCATCGTCATCCTGGCCATCGCCACTCTAGCCAGAGCGTAAATCGGACCTCTGTTCTCTTAATTTATTTCAATGTGAAGTTCTAACTCGATAGAAGTAAAGAAGTCAGTAACAGAAAGTCAGTAAAAGAAGTCACCGGCACTGCGTGTATGGTTCGATATGATTCTTCGATGGACTAAGGTTTCCCTTTACTTTTATCGGAAGGACTGCCTAGCTTGAGTCTCTAAATGTTCCTATTTCATCGTTTTAATGACATCGTGTACATAGCAAAATAAATATAATTTTTACCGAAAAAATTACTTAATTAATTGATCTTTGGCAACAAGAGCAAGGCCCCGCTCAAATGTCCGCCCTACCATACGATCACGAGCAAACACTGGAGGCAGAAAGGCAAACAGGTCGATCCGTACGGGGAGAAGCCGGCTGGAAAAATCACTTCTGAAGTGGACAGGCGTTTGCACGCTGCATCGAGGCCTTGTTCTCGCCAGGCTGGGCACGCACTTCGCCAACCTCATGAATGCGACCCGGAACGCGTCGTCGAGGTTCGGGGAGTCCAGGACGTCCAGGATGGCACGGACCTGGCTGTCGCTCGGCGTCATGGCACTCTCAGTGACGTCGGCCGCGCAGTTCCACCAAGTGCGCTTCGTTTCGGTTTCGGAGGGCCATGCGAATCTTACAGGTATTATTTGAAGTGTGATAAGCCAATAGCAACGTCCCCCCAGTTGCCGCCGGTAGCGCCGAAGTTGCCCTCCTCGCGCGGGCCTCCCGTGGAACCACGCTGGCACGCGCTGCTCGAGGTGGTGCAGGCCACCATGCCGCACCGGGACTGCCTCGGCGTGTTCCACGACGCGGGCCTGGCCGACCTGGACGGCTTCCTGGAGCTGGTGCGCCGAATGAAGCGACCCTACGCAGTGCGCCTGGCCCGAGTGGAGCCCGGGCCCCCACAAGAAGGCCCCATGGTGCTGCGCTGCGACAACAACGTCGTGCTGCGGGGGCGGCTCGACACGCGTATGCAGCCCGTCGTAGACGGTAAGGGCCTCGCTCGGGGCCTCGGTGGAGGCATCGGCATCGGCCCAGCAGATTAATGAAGTTGGGGCTGCGCAGGGTCTCTGGCCAGAGTGATCTCGCACAGGCCGCTCATGCGGTTCCTCTTCGTGTGGACGGGCGACGTGGTGGCGACCCGCGCCGTCCTGGACGCCACCATGGCGGCCGTCTGGCGGCTGGGGCACCTCAACGTGCTCGCGCTGACGGCGTCGCCGCGGGGCTCCGGAGAGCACCAGCTCCTCTCCTTCAACCCTTTCTGGCCGGGTAAGGCCGTCTCTCTGTGTCTTGAGCGTGGCGGTTCCACGGTTTGACTTTGGCGTGCACCAGAACGTTGCAACGACACCACCGCACTGCTGGTGGCCACCTGGACCGTCCAGTCGGGGATCAACTTCGCCAGGAACATCTCCGACTTGTTCCCGTTCGGGGGCGTGCAGGAGCTGGTGCACCTCAAGATGGGGGGCTGCCCGTTCCGGGTGGCCATCGCCAACGGCAGCAACTTCCTGACGGCCACCTTCGTGAACCAGTCCTGGCATCTTTCCGGCGTGGGGGAACAAATTCTGAAGGCGTGCGCGAGTACCCTCCGGTTCCAACCCAAGGTGTGAACCTGCTGCGGATTGTAGCAGTCTGCACTTTCTAACGTCTACCGGCGTTCATCAACTCTATTTACAATCTGTGCAAGCTGCAACTGACGGCTCTGAAGGACTACCAGCTGTTCACCAGAGACTGGGAACTCTCAAAGGAGCAGCAGGAACTTGCTCTCGGACCGGACGACCTACTGCTAATTGCTGACCTTAGGTTACCAACATGGCTCAACGGTCATCCGTGAGCAGCTTGAAAACTGAATTCCATCACAGCATTGCGTTGCTTCCGTTCGCTGTTCGTTTACAGGTACGGTCAGGCGCCGGTCTCCAGCTACTACACCAACTGGTGCATCACCTTCGCCGTGCCGATGCGGTTTGGTGGGGTGTCGGCCTACGATGTGTGAGTCCTAGAACTACTTTTCAGTTCCAACAGTGCAGCCCACACGCAACCCCGCAGCCGGTGTCTTGTCTATAAGCCACGCGGTGTGCTCGCGGACTCCAGGTTGACGGGGCCGTTCCATCGCAGCGTGTGGGCGGCGATCGCGGTGGCCGTGCTGGTGGCGGTGGTCGTGACCAGGCTGCTGGTGGTGGCCGGTGGCGCCGGCGAGGCCCCGGTCCTCCGCACGACCCGCGGCCTGCTGCACCTCGTGCTGTCGCCGCTCGCCGAGCGGCCCCTGCACGCCGTGGTGATGCCGCGCACCTCGGCGCTGCGCGTCTTCATCAGCTCCTGGATGTACCTCGGCTTGGTCCTCTCCACGGCCTACACGTCCGCGCTCAGGTGCCGACAACTGCGGAGTCTGTTTTTCGCCTTTTCCTGGTCCATCCGATACGACTTTGTGGTCCCTGATTCTCTGCTGGCAGGAGCATCGTGCTCGCGCCACCCTTCGAGCGCACGACGTGGACCCTGGACGCGCTGGCCAAGTCCGACCTCGCCGTGTGTAAGACAGTAAACTCTGTGGCGGCAACACGACAGCCTGATCCCCGTTGTCCCCCCGACCAAAGCCCCTCTGCTTCTCAGTGGCCCTCGAGTACGGATTCGACATTCTCCAGGCGCGCAGAGAACCCGTGCTGGTCCAGCTGGCCCGACGGGCGCGGCCGGCGCCGGTCAGGGAGATCCAGGAGCAGGTGGCGGAGCCGCGCGACGCCATCCTGGCGCGCAGGGACTTGCTGCTGGCGGAGCAGCGCGCGGCCATGGACCGCGCTGCGAACATCAGTGCCGTCCTGAGCGGGCCAGGTGAAAGCAAGCTACGGGTTGCACCCACACTACTATCACTGCCTTTGGATGATCCACTTTGGTCGTTTGCGTTGACCGGCAGGCCGTCTGTTCATCTACCCCGACTACTGTCTGGTCTCGTTCTACGCCTACCCCTTCCTGCTGCGGGCCAGCTCCCCCTACTCCTTCGCGCTGCGCCGCGTGCTGAGGGCGCTAACCGAGTCGGGGCTGTCGGCGCACTGGCTGGAGAAAGACAAGTGGGAGCCGCCTCCCATGTACAACAAGTACTTCGACAGCGGGAGCGAGAGAGAGATGCCCCTCACGCTGAACCAAATGCTGCCCTTGTTCGTCCTGTACTCGTGCAGCCTGGCCGTCATCGCCGTCGTCTTCACAGTGGAGATCCTCGCAGCCTCGCTGTGGCGGCGGAAGATGCCCGCGCCAGGCGCGGCACCAGCTTCACCCACTCCAGCGCAGTCTCTACCCCGCGCTGGGTGCAGCCTTTAGAGCGGGAGTAGCTCCGCGCTGAACCGTCGCTACCCCACGTCGGCCGGAGAGCGTCGGATCAACACGCCCGGCCCGCCGCGTCTGCGTCCTCTCTCTCTCTGGCTCCAGCTGATTTCCCATCGACACGAAAGACGACCCCATAAGAATAAAAATTGTCAATTTCCCACTGCATAGAAACTACAACAGCGAGGTCGCATTTCGCCCTTGCACTGTCCTGTGCACTCCCACTCCTTTCTAAACCACCCCCTTCCCATCGTGCCGCAGCAGCGGGGCAAGCGAGCCACCGTCTCCCCTCCCCTCCACCCAGAAGACCGACCGAACTTGAACAATCGAGCTCAACGGCACGCGGATCGATGCTGAGTGAAAGTGCGATTACGTATTAGTAAATGGACTGCCGTTTGCACGTTCCATCGAGGCCTTGCTCTTGTTGAGCCCCATGAGCATGGGTGCGACCCGGAGCGCGTCGCCGTGGTCTGCTGAGTCCACGACGGCAAGGACCTGGCTCTTGTTCTTCGTCGCCGCACTCTTGGTGATCTCGGCGGCGCAGTTCCACCAAGTGCGCTTTGTTTTGGAGGGCTGCTTGAAACCCGAGATATTTTTTTTCCCGTGTGATAAGTCGATAGAGCGATTTTCACAGTTGTCGCCGATAGCGCCGAAGTTGCCCTCCTCGCGCGGGCCTCCCGTGGAACCACGCTGGCACGCGCTGCTCGAGGTGGTGCTGGCCACCATGCCGCACCGGGACTGCCTCGGTGTGTTCCACGACGCGGGCCTGGCCGACCTGGACGGCTTCCTGGAGCTGGTGCGCCGAATGAAGCGACCCTACGCGGTGCGCCTGGCCCGGGTGGAGCCCGGGCCCCCACAAGAAGACCCCATGGTGCTGCGCTGCGACAACAACGTCGTGCTGCTGGGCCGGCTCGACACGCGTATGCAGCCCGTCGTAGAGGGTAAGGGCCTCGCTCGGGGCCTCGGTGGAGGCATCGGCCCAGCAGAATAATGAAGTTGGGGCTGCGCAGGGTCTCTGGCCAGAGTGATCTCGCACAGGCCCCTCATGCGGTTCCTCTTCGTGTGGACGGGCGACGTGGTGGCGACCCGCGCCGTCCTGGACGCCACCATGGCGGCCGTCTGGCGGCTGGGGCACCTCAACGTGCTCGCGCTGTCGGCGTCGCCGCGGGGCTCCGGAGAGCACGAGCTCTTCTCCTTCAACCCTTTCTGGCCGGGTAAGGCCGTCTCTCTGTGTCTTGAGCGTGGCGGTTCCACGGTTTGACTTTGGCGTGCACCAGAACGTTGCAACGACACCACCGCACTGCTGGTGGCCACCTGGACCGTCCAGTCGGGGATCAACTTCGCCAGGAACATCTCCGACTTGTTCCCGTTCGGGGGCGTGCAGGAGCTGGTGCACCTCAAGATGGGGGGCTGCCCGTTCCGGGTGGCCATCGCCAACGGCAGCAACTTCCTGACGGCCACCTTCGTGAACCAGTCCTGGCATCTTTCCGGCGTGGGGGAAAAAATTCTGAAGGCGTGCGCGAGTACCCTCCGGTTCCGCACCGAGGTAATTATTGTGGACGGAGAACATTCGGCCAACATTCGGACTTCCGCTTTTCAAATACGCCTCGGCCTAGCTGTTTAAGCCGAACTACGTCAACCGAACTCTGAGGTACTGGGAGGAGTACGAGGCGGCCCTCGGGTTGAGCGACATGGCACTGTTCGCCGGCATGAGGTGTGACTGCCATTTCCCATCTCGTCGTAAGTACCCGTCTGCAAAAATAAATTCCTCACTAATCTGACTATGCCGTTTCCTACAAGGTACCAGAAAGGGCAGATCGCCGGCTACCACGCTTACTGGTGCGTCACCTTCGCCGTGCCGTTGGGGTCAGAGGGGGCTCAGCCTGCCTATTACATGTAAGCATCACTTGTCCTCATTCTAAGGGTCCAGCACATCTCCGAAACAACCATCAGAGTGTTCTGTTTGGATGAGCCACCGTGGTTGACCCCAGGTTGACGGGGCCGTTCCATCGCAGCGTGTGGGCGGCGATCGCAGTGGCCGTGCTGATGGCGGCGGTCGCGGCGAGGCTGCTGGTGGTCGCCAGCGGCGCCGGCGAGGCCCCGGTCCTCCGCACGACCCGCGGCCTGCTGCACCTCGTGCTGTCGCCGCTCGTCGAGCGGCCCCTGCACGCCGTGGCGATGCCGCGCACCTCGGCGCTGCGCGTCTTCATCAGCTCCTGGATGTACCTCGGCCTGGTCCTCTCCACGGCCTACACGTCCGCGCTCAGGTGAGCGCCGCTGTCGTGGACCCTCCCAAGTTCGTAGGGAGTGGAAAGAGAAGAGCGAGTCAAAAATCAAGTCGGTCTCGCGCGGCATGCACGTCAAACTGCCTTCCTTGCGTAACCAGGAGCCTTGTGCTGGCGCCGCCCTACGCACGCACTCTGTGGTCCACGACCGAACTGGCGGAGGCCGATATCACCGTGTGTAAGTCCTTTAGCTGAGTCCCCGATCTTTGTTTCTTTTTTCACCGCGTACAAGAACTGGATAACTCCGACCCTTGTTGTCCAGTGTCCAACCGAATCGGCCAGGAACTGCTGCGGCTTGCCGGCGAGACGGATCCCCGGATGCGGCGGGTGCTGCAGCGGTCCCGCATCGGGGCACCCAATGAGTTCGCGCGGCAAGTGGCCAACCCGACGAAGGTCATCGTGGCGCGCCGCGACTGGATGCTTGCGGAGCAGCGTGCTGCTATTGGTCGCGCCGCGAGCCTAAATGACTTGCTGAACGGGCCGGGTGAGGACAAATGAGACTTTGGTGGCGATATTACCTACACTGGTAAAACTAAAGCGCAACTCTATGCTTGAGTCAAGCATAAAGTCACTCTTGAAGTCGTTTCGCTTGAAACCAAGCATATACGTATCAGGTACCAGAAATTCCCCCATGCATTTAGATTGGGGGAATGTTGGCGGATGAGCCTGTTTCGCTTGATTCCAAGTGTAAAGTGATTACGCTTGAAAACAGTGGGTAATACATACTACGCTTTAGTTTTACCAGTGCACCCAGCAGCCTTCTGAAGCTCAGTTTTTGTCGGCAGGCCGGTTGTACATCTACCCCGACTACTGCCTGTCCCCGCACCACGCCTACCCCTTCCTGCTGCCGCCCAACTCCCCCCACGTCCTCGCGCTGCGCCGCGTGCTCAGGGCGCTGGCCGAGTCGGGGCTGGCACTGCACTGGCTGGAGAAGGACAAGTGGACGCCGCCGCCCATGTTCACCAAGTACTTGGACACCAGGAGCAGGAGGGAGGTCCCTATCAAGTTCAACCAAGTGCAGCCGGTGTTCATCATGTACTCGTACTGCCTAGCCGTCATCGCGGTCCTCTTCACCGGGGAGCTCTTTGTGGCGTCGCTGTGGCGGCGGGAGCCGGCGGCGGCGTCGCTACCCCGCGCCTTGGCACAGCCTGCGGAGCGGGGGGTAGGTCCGGGCCAAGCCGTGGATACCCCCGCATCACCACGTGCGCAGCGGCCTCTCTTAAGCTAAACACTTATATTTTGAAATTCTTTTGTTTCATGCTTATCAAGGGTCGAGTATGACTCAAAACTTTCCTGTGGAGTCAAAGATCGACATCTATTATCTTTGGCACACGGCTTTACCTGCCCTCACGGAATCCATGATAATTTCAAGAGTCTCCACTCCACTCTTCCCTATCCGAAAAACAGCTTGTCCTTGGCCGGTACTGAGAACCGGTACCGAAGCAGCTCCTGTTCAGCGCCTCGTGCCTGGCCGGCCGGCCGTAGTCCGGCGCCTCCCGGCCGTTCCGGCCGTTCCGGCAGCAGGGCGTGGAGCGTTGTATTGTCTCCCCGTGCGGGGCCAGCTCGCGTGCGTGCGGCCGAAGCGTTTCGAACCGGATCGTATCGGCCTCTAATAGAAGCGGTAATGAGAAGGCAAGAGGTGTCGGCGGCGAACATCGGCCCGGCGTGACACGCTCGCAGTCACGCACTCGTTCGCCTTCTCGACGCAGTGCAGCAGCAGCAGCAGCAACAGCAGCCATAGCGGTGCTGGCGGCGCGGTGCATGCGTCGCACTGCCTTGCAATGCTCACATTGTCCGTGCTTCCGGCGCAAAGCCCTTCCCGCGTGCTTCGCTTGCTTCGCTTGCTTCGCTTCCCGGCCGGCAGTCACAACAACATTGTCGGCGAGGTGCGGCGCGGCACGCCGGCACGCCGGCACGCCCACCCTAGGCCACCCCGTCGCGGCGTCGCGGCCGGGAGATTCCACCTTGGCGCGCACGTGCGGCGGGTGGGTCCTCGTCTCCGATACACACCGCGTGCCTGCGCGCTCGCGCCACACTCCCCGCACCGTTCCAAAGGAAAAGTATGTCTTCGTGGAAAGCAATATCCGCTCGCAGCGTTTTATGAAGGCCCCCGAACGCCCGCGGCGCCGCCGGTTTGGAAAACGTCAATATGCCTCAACTGTCACAGTAAAGCAGTACATGCTTGGCGGACGGCCGTCCCGGGGCAGACGAGCTTTACGATCGGCGAGTCTCTTGGAGAGTTTATCAAGACAAACACGCTCCTTTCTCCTTCACGGGAAAACAATTATGAAGGCATTACGCTGCGTACAAGGGGCGGTCTGGGCTGGGGATCGGGGTACCGTCTTAAGTGTCGAGAGGGTTGCCAACCCCAGCCTGCCTTCTAGGCAACTTCTCGAGAGCAAAGCCCATTTACTGCAGGCAGGATGAGGTTGGCAAACCTTTCGACACTTTTGGCACTCCTGCGACAACATTGATCGTGAGTGACCAAATCAATGGGCATTTTCATTCAAATGTTGGTTTCGTAATAATTTTTTTGTGGAGCCTGAAAGGCATTGTGGCACCCGAAAGATGCAGTATCTGCTTTCCGATACGCACACGCACGCACACACACACACGCACGCACTCACGACGCGCCACGCCCCGCCGCGCTTCACTGGGTCTGCGGGTTGGCCGGCGAGAGAGGCACGACGCCCGTCCTCATAAGGTTCCTGTTCTACATGCACGTTCTCCTATATATATAACACCCCAGCGATTACGGAAACATTTTTAATAACGCGTTAAACACGGAAAGTGCCTGCTTCCGAGGACGAGGCCATCACGGCGTGGAACGGGGCGGCCTGGGTGCGCCGTGCCCGGCCGTGCCGCGTCATGCGGGCCGGCGACGCCGACGGCCTGTCGGGGCGGGGTGGTCGTGGTCAGTGTCGGGGTCGGGGCGGGCGGCGCGGCGCGAGAGCCACTTGGGGCGCCAGTCGCGGGGCTGCGAGGGGCAGAGGGCAGGCCGGCAGGCGGACCACCCACCCACGCGCACTGGCGGCCCATGCCGCGCTAGCCAGCGCTAGCCGTGCTGCATTACAAGGAGTGCCTCAGGATCCCCGCCCCTCCCCGCAGCAGGCCGTGCAGTCCGCATGCAGTCCACTTTAATATTTTATTTAATTATCGCTTTATACGCCACGCTACTCCTGCCGCTCCTCACGCCGCGGGCGATCGTGTTCGTGGGCTTGGGAACTCGCGTGTTTCGCGGGCAGTGCTTCGTTTCCCGTGTTTGGTTAGGTTTCGACTTTGGCTGTCGTCCGTCTGGAGGACATCGGGACTGGCAGTGTGTATTTCGATACCCGAAGGACTGCGTCGAGCGTGCCGATGTTGCTTCTCATGTTTACGTCACGCAGTACAGCCTCGACGCCGGAGTCGTTTCGTCGCTGTCTCGCTCTCGCGGGACGCCCCGTGCACGCATGCGCGCGACAGAGACAGCGGCAAAACCGCTGTTCGGAAGCCCACTCCACTGCAACACAGCAGCGCTCACACGTCCGTCAAACCGCTGCGTACTGCTGTGGCTTCTTCATTCAAATACCGCGCACCGAGCTGGAAAAAAAATATCCAAACAGAAAACAAATTCCGAGCCACGCATAGTATGTAAACTAAACATACAGAAGCACGCACACGCAGACACACGTGTCGCGCACACACCTCCACGCACGCACCGCACGCACACACGGGACTGACTGACGAGGACGCTTTGAACGGCCCGACGACAGTCTCGGCACACAATGGGTCGCGTCGCGCCGACGCCGACCTCCCGAACGTAGCTGAGCAACTGGCGTCGGGGCCTCGGCGGCGTCCTCGATTCTGAATGTCGTCGCTCTGTCTCTCACGCACCTACAAGGGACTCTGCATGAGTACGAGAGAGATAGAGCGACGAAAACGACTCTCTGAATCAGTCTTCAGGTGCCGTGTCAATGAGCCCTGCGAACAACGCCGCCAAGGCGAAGCGGCAGGCAAAGCGGCGCCAGAGAACAGCTCCGTAAGTTCGAAGGAGTCGATTTGGGGTGGTTTGGGGTTGCGGCGCTTCGGTCGCCGCAATGGACTTGAGCAGCCATCAAACTCTGCCCGGCCGACTAACGGCCGCTGTCCCCGAATCACGGCTCACAGTGTGGACGACGGGCACCTCGAGGGTGACGACGACCACGGCGACGACCACGGCGTTGACCATTGGCGACTCATTTAGCGGCCGCGTGCGCCGCGATGACCCCATCCATCCACCCTCTCCGAACACACATTAAATGCCCTCCCCCTGCTTTGAACACCAACTAACCTCAACTCATCCCCTCCTCTCCTCCGCCGGCCCGTCCGTCCGTCCCCTCTGCGCCGCTCCCCTCCCTCCCCGCCGCCCGCGCCGCCCGCTGCACTCCTTGGTCCCGCCTACCGCCGCCCCTCCCTGAGCAATGCACACACACGAACGCACGCACGCACACACAGGCGCTTAGTGAACCGACTGTTCTGTTGTCAGGTTTTATTTAGTCAAGTCAGTGCCGGCTGCCGCGCTGCCGGCCAGTCCTCCGCGTCGCTCGCTTCGCTCCTCGGCTCGCGCCCGATGCCGCCGCCTCGCCGCCGCGCCGCAGTCCGCCTCAGTCGCCGCATTCGCCGCGCGTCGAGCGACGTCCCGATCGTGTTGCCGTGCCGTGTCCGTCCGTGTCCGTGGCAGTCCGGTGAAAAAGTGGGGTTAGGAAAACAAAAGTCATCATAAGTGATCTTGTGATTGGTGTTCGTGTGTTTTTGTGCTTTTCGAAGTGATCGCGTGGCCTCGGCCCCGCGGCGCCGCCAGGCCACGCCAGGCCACGCCAGGCCGCCGCAACGGGAACGCGGCGCGTGTCCGCGCGAAGGTGGGGTTATACTTTACTCAGTTGCTTCTGTGCATGCTTGTTGACATAAGAGTGTTCACAGTTCGTGAGAACTTTATGGATTGTCCCCGACCCAATTAAGTACTTCGAAGCAGCTTGCATTCCATATTTCGCACGGCAGGCCGTGCCATCTCTCTAATATGAAACTGACGTTGTCAAAAGGCCTGCGGTGGAATAACACTGCAACGGGCCGCACATCATTTCGTCGCCCCGTCTCTCTCGCACCTGTGCGGGACACCTCATGAGTGCGAGAGAGGCGGCGAGCGACGAAAGCAAACCGCTGGCCGCCGCCGGCAACATTGTCCGCGTTGTTGCTCCGCTTGCTCCGCTACACTGCCAAAATGCGAGTTGCATGCCCGTCTGCTAGACGAGTGGGTGGCGGCCGCACCTGTTGCGTGGGGCACAGCATCGCGCGGCATCGCGCGGCGCAGCTCCGCCCTCCTCCGCCACGGCCTGCATCGCATTCCAGGAGACGGGCTTCGCACACTTTTACCTTGGCCTGGCGGCTGCCATCGGCGATACCCAACCCCACATGGATTATGCACTCGGCGAAGGCTGCCTTATCAAGGGCCGGGCCTCCGCCGCCTCCACCGCGGCTGCGATCGGGTTTCACGAGTGTGGGTGTCGAGCATCTTTATCCTCTCGTTCCTCAACCGCACCGACCGCGGCACCGTGCCGGGAGACTGCGGTCGTTTTCCTCATCACTCGCGTTGCGGACTGATACCGAGAGTCGTTTTCGTCGCTGTCTCCCTCGCACTCATGGCGCGTCCTGTACAGGTGCGAGAGAGATTGCGACGAAAACGACTCTCGGAATCGGTGTGCAGGTTGCCGGCTCGTCGGCCGCGAGGCGTGCATTAACGTGTGCGAAGATGAGTGCAACCGATACCCCGACCTCCCCGACCGCAGCGCGCTATCGCCGTTATCGCTCGCATTACCCCGGTGAACACTGCGATGTCAGAAAATAAATACTCAGCAAGCACAACGAACCTACTTTGCAGGGGTGGAAAATGCATTTTCCGCTCGGGTTCCGACACTGAACCGAGTCGCTGTTGGCAGGTTGGCATGCGCTCCGCCAGGCCCTGCCGGCCGTGTCGGCCACAGCGGCGCCGCCGCGCCCCGTCGGGCCCACCGCCGCCGTCCCGCAGCTGAGGCCGCCGTCAAGCACGTCGCCGCAGAGGGCATGGAGTGCGTCCCGGACACGGGGCTGGCCCGCGGCCCCGGCCGGCCCAGGGCGCCGCTCTGGACCATGACGCTGCTGCTCCTCGGCGCCGCCCAGCCCGCGCTCAGCGGTGAGTACTCGAGCAGGCCGAGCAGGCTGTGCCCGCGGACTGCAGAGCACGCCCGCATGCGCCGCGGGCCGTGCAAAAGTTGAGCCGTCCGCCGGCGTGGTGTTGTCAGCCGGCCTACAGGGTGGCGGCGGTCTTGGACCAGGTTCTGCCTGTGTGGCAATTAAGGCAATCAACCCACATGATGGCCAACCACCGGACCCTCGTCGCCGTCCCCGCCGTCCCCGCAGCGACCTCGCCGGCGATGGCTTGACCGTATTTAGTTGTCTAGTTGGCGCCCCGCCGCGGTATCGGCGCTGTCAAACTTGGAGTTCCACTCTTGCTGTGTGGTGGCCTCAGTCCTTTGTGCGCGGGGAGCAAACTAACGGATGATTTCATTACTTATGCATGGCTTTGCGCGCGACTTTGTTGACCCCTTGAAAGGTCACTCCAAACGCAGTGCCGCCGATTCATTTGGGTGGAGGCCCGTATCTTAGTATTTGCTTACTTGGCCTCACCCTTCCCTCAGGCCTGCCTCCCCCCTCCCCCCGCTCCCCCGGTTCCTTAATTCCGGTCGCCAGATCGTCATGTATCCCGAACCTCCCCAGGGAGTCCCAGGACGGCCCGCGGTGTCCGCCTGACGGTCTGACGGCCTGGCCCGGTCTATTTCAGTGTGCGTCAACACGGCCTCCTCCACGGCCTCAAGGGGATGGCCGGGATGGCCTCGACGGCGCGCGACCGCGAGGCCTCGAGGCCACGCACTTCGCCGAGCCCGCCGTCGAGGCGCGGGCGCCGCTCCAGGGCGGGTCCTTGCCGGTCCTTGGCCCTTCCAGCGCGCCTATTGGCTGTCTATCCCGAGCACCCTGGCCCTGCTTTCTGTGTGTGTGTGTGTGTTCTCTCTCTGTGTGTGTGTGTGTGTGTGTGTGTGTGTGTCTGTGTGTGTGTCTGTCTGTGTGTGATGGCGTGCGTGTGTGCGTGCGCCATGTGGGGGAGGCGGAAATGGAGCAATCACCACCGCGCCGCGGCGGCACCCCGCTGTAAAATGAAAAGCAGGCCTTTCAGGAAATGCGAACGAGTCTTCCTCGTACTGGACCCAGCCAGGCCCAGCCAAGGTGTCTGCTTAAAAATGCTCGTTTTTGGACAGAATCGGGGAAGAAAAAGGGCGCATCTTCGATTTTGAAAGACTGGCGGTTTTCAGCCCCCGTCAAAAAATGGCAACATTTTGAACCGTGTTCCGTATTTGAACGGCGTGTTTGTATTTACCATTCCCATGGCGCTGCTCGATCTGGCCGTGCTGGGCATGTGGCCGCTCGGCCGCTCCTTGGCCCGGGGGCAGCCCGGGGCAGCCTGGGGCAGCTGTACGTACGCCGCATGAAGCGGCATGAAGGCAAGGCGGGCACGGCCCCGCACCTCCCCCAATTTCCTTCGCGCGCCTGTCTGTGTGTGTGTCTGTGTATGTACGTATGTATGTGTGTGTGTGTGTGTGTGTGTGTGTGTGTTGTGTGTGTGTGTGTGTGTGTGTGTGTGTGTGTGCGCGTGTGTGTGTGTGTGTGTGTACAGATCGCTGTCAGGCCTCCTCCCTCGCCGGCCGTCCGGCGTCGATAATATTTTGAGGAAACAACGCCACTATAATCCGGGGCACGTCTTCATTATTTACTCCCCTCGAGAGGTGAATTAACGCCGCTGTGTGCGTGTGTAAGTTATACGTGTGTTTTACGGGTCGCGACGGCTCTTTTTAAAAAGAGATTTATGGTGGCGTGAAGAGCGTCGCGTCGTCGTCGTCGGCGTGCCTTCGTCCGTCCGATCGTCGTCGTCGTGACCCCCATGACAGCCCAACGGCCCGGACGCAGTGGACGTCCTCGTCGTCGGCGTGACCTCGGCGCCTCATAACCCCTGAGTGGCCTGGCCTAGCCTGGCCCAGGCCTGGCCTTTGTGCGGCACGGCCAAGAGGGCTTTGAGGTCGACTGCAACCTTTCTCCACGGAAAGCCCGAAAGGCAATGCGGGCAACGCACCGAGCTGACTCGCATCGCAATGCCTCCGTATTGGCGTTCATTTCAAACCGCGTCAAATGCGGATGGCAACTCGCCTTTCGCGGCCGCGTCGCCCCGTCGCTGGGGAGCCCGGTCTGCCCGGCCTGTGCCTGTGGCTTGTGGCCGGAGAGTTAGGCTGACCCAGCTCTGAGTGGATAATGCGTCGGTGAGCGCCCGCCCGTGTGCGCTCGTGTGTGTCTGTGTGTGTGGGGTCATCGCCAATGTTCCCCTTCTCCTCCAGGCCGGCGCGGGAACGCTGTTCCGGCCTATATCGTCCTCTCAGATCTTCACCCGCCCAGGCCGCCCAGGGCAGGGTTTTGGGATGGACAGGACAGGGGGGCCGCAAGGGGAGGGGGCATCTATGGACGCGCGCGCGCGCGCGCACACACACACACACACACACACACACACACACACACACACACACACACACACACACACACACAGAGGGACGCGCGTGCGGTGAGCGTAGCAGGCGATGGAACACAAGCAACGCGCTGCCGGGTGTTGGTCCATGTGGACGCTGCGTGCATGCGGATAAGGCGACACACTCTCTGAACGCATACACCCGGGTTTTCTCTCGACCTGATCGTTTTTGTTTAGATTTTTTGCTGTAGGGGGTTTTGGTTGTGGTTTAGCGCGCCCGCAGACTGCAGCCTGCGTTCCCATGCGTGCACTCTTTGCACCTCGCTCTCCTTTGGCCGCCTTTGGCCGCCTTTGGCCGCCTTTGGCCCCGAGGAGAGACACCCGAAACGTGCCCATGTCCGCCTGCTCGGCCTGCTCGGCCTGCTCGGCGGGCTCTCCGTGTTTGCTGTGGGTCGCCGGGACAGCCGCCCGGACGGCGCGTGTGCCGCCGAACAGGTCCTCTGATTGGCGCTTACACTGTCGACACTATTGACGGAGCGCACGCTCGTTAATTACACGACGGGCCCTTATCGGCACGACGCCGTCCATCTGCAAATAATACTGTCTCCCTCTCTCTCGCACTCGCACACACGTGCGGCCCTCCCTCTTGCGGCGCGCGGCCGTTTGGCCGCTCCGCTGCGCCGTCCATCAGTGACTTATTTGCCGGAAGTAGTGGGTCGATCGCCGTCCCGCCACGCGGCCGAAGAGAGAGAGAGAGAGAGAGAGAGAGAGAGAGAGAGAGAGAGAGAGAGAGAGAGAGAGAGAGAGGCCCCCCACGCCGTGTTAGTTTGGTCAACGGAGCGTGAGAGGGTCATGACGTTGACGGCGACGTCGGGACGTCAGGGAATGGTGCTCACTTTTGCAGCACGCCGCGACGCCGCGGCCGGGCGCGGGGTGGCGGCAGCTAATTGTGGTCCTCGCCGTGCTCGCCGTCCCCGTCGTCCTCGCGCAGGGCGACCGCCACGCGGGGAGGGCGCCGGTACCGCCTCACCCAAAAGTTACTATTATTTTCGGTAAAGTTTCGATTTAGTTTGGCGAGTTTGGCTGCTCGATTATGAATCCCGGCCCCCGGCCGGGCTGTGCATTTGGTGCGCCGCCCCTTTCCTGCCTCCCGAACCCGCCCCCTCCCGCATCCCCCCCCAACGCTACAGCCAGCGAATCGCATGAAAGCGTAATCGAATTCGTGGCACCGACGCTCGCCGATTCGAATCACGTAGCCGCCACTGTCCGGCAGGGCCGGCAGGGCCGCAGGGCCGCAGGGCCGCAGGGCCGCAGGGCCGCGTCCGGGGAGGCGCCAAAGCCTCGCGACCCGACCGCGACGCCGCGACGCCGCGCCCCGGCCCGGGCACTGGGCCCCGCAGGCCCCGCGCCCCACGGAGTGGGAGGGAGAGAGAAGTCCTGGACGCCGCTTAGGCGACGACGAGGCGGACCGGCCCGCTGCCCCCGATACTTCGTCCTCCCTCCCTCTCTCTCCGACTGGACGGCAAATGGAAAATAAGACGAGGGCGCGAAATGAACAACATGTCAAGTTGGCCTAATTAGAAATAATAACCGGGGACGGACCGCCGCCACCGCCGCCACCGCCGCCACGGGGCATGGCAGGGTCCCCGCGACCCCTCCGCCGAGTTAACCCCCACCCCCACACCGCCGTAATTGTCCGCCAAAGCCTCAATAAATCCGCGGTTCCGCCGCGACGCCCCGACGCCGCCGCACTGCGGTGAACCGAATTATATAGGCTTCGCGCTCCGCGCTGCCACCGCGGCCGCGGCCCGGAATCGAATCCACGCGTCAATCGACTCGGTTTATTATAGTGACGGAGACGTGTCTTTTGAAAGCGGCGTGGAGCAGGGGGTGCGAGGGAGCGAGAGCGCGGGGGTATGTTCGTTTGGCAGTCGCGATAGACCGAGCGACAGAGACAACACACAGCATCAGATTTATGACTCGCGGGCTCGTGCTCTCGCGGCCCGGGCGGGCAAAGGGATGAATCGCCATCTGGCACTCTGATCGATTTTCGGTGACACTCACCCCTCCACCCCTCCCACCCTCTCCGCGGGGGATGATCTGGGCCGGCGCCTTTCAGAAGGCGTGAGAGTTGTTATTCCCGCATCGCTTTTCAGATGTGGGGCCGCCGCGCCGCCACTGCCTCTGCGCCACTCCCTTCACCGGGGCCGGGTCCTTGGTGGGAAATCAGGCGGCCGCGCCAACTCCCCCTCTCTCTCACTCACACTGCGCCACACCACCCTTGCTGTCTCCAGCCCCGCCTTATTTCTCGGCGGTGTCTGAGTCAGTCAAACCTGTCAAAGCAAGCCCAGTCAGTGCGGCTCCCCCACTACAGTGTAGTAGCACCCCAGTACGCGCGTGCATTCTTATCAGCAGCGTTGCATACATTATGTGTTGAGTCACTTCAGGTGACGGCCTGACCCTGGCGGCGGCCTGACGGCCTGCCGGGCGGCTCGGAGCCCTCGAGGAGGGGACTCGGCAGCGATAACGCGCTCGGGGTGGTTCGGCGGTTCGGTGATTCCGGGGAAGAAAATAATGGGCCGCGGTGCCAGGAACACCCGGGAACACGTCAGCGCGTGCGTGAGACTTGTTCATCTGCGTTTTCGTTTTGTTCGCGCTCGTTTCGTTTATGACCTTTTTTTTTTCGGGCCGTGGCGGCGGCGTCGGGGTGACGAGGGCAGTAGCGCCGTCGCGTCGCCCGGAAGAGGGTGGCCCGGTGGCCGGGCCCGCCAGCCCGCCAGGCCCGCCAGCCCGGCGTCGTCGAGATGCCAGCGTCGATACCCCGTCCGTGCGGCCCCGCCGATACCCCGCGTAACAGGAAAAGCATTCCGCGCAGCCCGCGCAGCGCATGATCTGGCACGACGGAGCGGTGGACTGATTCCGAAGGGACGCCCTCTCTGTCACACTCATGAAGTGGCCGGTTTCCCCTTACGAGTGCGAGAGAGACGGAGCGACGCCACGTGTCTTCGGAATGGTGACTGCGACGGCTGCGGCCGAGTAGCGGTGCCTTGACTTGCGCCCCGCGCCTTCTGCCGCCTTCTGCCCTCGCGCCGCCCTCCGCCCTGACGTCGCGTTCGTGATTCAGGGCGATCAGTTCGTTCGTTGTCTGCCGTGCCGCCGTGCCGCGCGCAGGCCTCCTCCTTTTGTGTCTCGGTCGCGTGGCCCGGCGTGGCCCCGGTGACGCCTGTCGCGGCCGTCAGATGTCGCCACCGTCACTTGACTCGGCGCACGTCGCGGAGCCCCGCCCCCGCCCCGCCCCTGGGCCTCGATGTACTAGTACGTGCACCGCGACGTGCGCCGCGGTGCTCGTCGAGGCCGTCTTTTCGGCGACAGATAGGGTTGATAAATGGGCCCGCAGGGGTTGGGGTTGGGATTGGGCCGGCTGGGGTCGGCGGGGTGTTGTTGTGATGCACTGCATTCTGCGGGGTCTGATCAACACTGCACCCAGCCTGCTCGAGCCTGCTGCACCCTGGCCTACTTGGCCCCGCCGCGGCCCGCACCCCGACCCTCACAAGGCGAGAGGCCGGCGCCCACCCACACCCTGATCCAGCCTCTCCCTCGCCGCGCTCCGCTTCCCCCGCGTCTCGCGCCGCGCACCGCGGCCGCAACAGTCGCGCGGAAAGGCCCATAAAACGGTTATGCAGCCCGCTCCCCTCTGCCAGGCGGGCCCGCCTGCCTGCCCCCTCTGGCGCCTCAGTGACGTCCTCGCAGAGGTCCTCATGGGGTCCGGCGGGCAGGAGTCGTTTTCATCGCTCTGTCTCCCTCGCACCCGTGCTCGCACCTATGAAAGCGAGAGGGACAGACCGCCGAAAACGACTCTCGGAATGAGTCTGGTCTGGCTGGTCGGCGGCTCGCGGTGACCCTTCCAAAACGACCACCGCCACCCTGGAGGCACCCTCGCCGCCCCGCCCTCCCCTCCGCGTCCACGTGCGCGTCCACGTGCGCGGAGTCATGACCCGGGAGATTTAAATCAAGCGACTGGAGCGCGGCGTGTCGAGTCGCTGCGAAGATAGGAGTGCCTGGCGCGGCGGCGCGGCCTGGGTCCCATAGTGCGCGTTGATGGCCCCGTTGCTGTGGCCGGCAGGCCGGGGGACGCAGCTTTTACGGGCCGTGTCCAGCGTGCGGGCGCAGCGCGCAGCGGGGCGGGGCGGCCGTTTTTACCGCCGAGCGCGAACACCATTTACAGCGGCCGGCGGTGCGTTTGTGTCCATAACCATGCCGTTGTGGCGGGGCCGGGCCTGTCCGACGTGGACGAGGAAGGGCCCCGCCGCACGGATTAATCATTTTCTTCGAATTTCGTGACGGTGATTGCTTGACGGCATCGCGGCCTCGTCTCGTCCGAGGCGTGCGTGAGCCATGACGAACTTGATCCGGGTAATTCAATTACTTTCCCTCCCACTGCCCAATAGGCCCGAAAAAAAGGGGGGGGGGGGAGCTCGGTAGCGACTACTGTCCGTCGCCCTCGTTGATGTGATTTTGGCCGGATATCACTTATTAATAACGTAACGGGTCCCTAGGGCCGCACTGTGTCGGCAGTACCAATTCACACGCGGATGGAAATTTCTGTCGGCCGCTTTATTTCATAGAATGCCGTGCTTTGGCGATAGCGGCGTGGCGCGTGGCGGGTGGCGAAGCGCGGTGGCAGGACTGTCTCTCTCCCACCCTTGGGACGTTGCGTTTGGGTGCGAGAGAGACAGGACGACGATAACGACTCCCGCAGTCTGTCTGCTGGTGCGGGCACGTGCGCGTGGCGGCTTGATTAAAAAATGGGAATGAAATAAAAATAAGTTGGACCGTCGGCGGGTCGCCTGCCAGTGACACTTTCGGCCAGATCTGAGGTTAGTTATCCACTTCCGTCTCGTGCTGTAAGTCTTCTAATGGGCTGCACATACATGGAAGCACCTGCTTCACCGACAAAAAATTAAATCTCCTAATCTTTGGAAACATTGCTGACGTCGGGAGGACACAGGTTTCAAGTTTCAACACACATGCCGCTAAATCATGGTTGTTGATGCACTTCCATGAAGAGGCGGTCGTCGTGCTTCAAAAAGCCTTGCCTCGTGCGATTAGCAACCATAGTCGGACCAGTGCTCGCGCGAACTTTGACCGTCTCTGCGTTTTTTGTTGTGTGAGGCGTCCGGGCCCTTCCTCGGCAGTAATGGCCGTTGACTGCATCGGGCTGCGTCCGTCCGTCCGCCGCGCCGCTTCGGACGCTTGCCGCATTCTCGCACGCACGCCCCGTCGGCCGTTCATTAACGCGCATTAGGCCCTTGGGGCCGCCACTGCAAGGCCGTGGATTGAAAAACACCTTCCCGACGCCGCGGCAAACACGCCGAGGGAAACCCCGCCCCGGGCGCACCATCGATTAATCGAACGAAAACGTGCGGCCGGATTATGAGAGGATTCGACTCTCCTTGATTAAATGGGAAATTAATTTTTAGCCTCCCCCCTCCCCTCCGTTCGGCATGTCCACGGCCAACACCTGCGGATGCGGAAGAATGCCTCGAATCATGTTTCTTTTTTTATGGGTGACCCCGACATGCGTTGCGCTTTTGTCTTGTTTCCTTGTAGCGGGCAACCACAACCGCGCTCACAGTGGGGCGGAAATTCGGCCGTTTGTAGCGGGTTGCATAGCAACATGCACGCGCGTCCCGCCCCGCCGCGCTGCACCCCGCCACGCCCCGCTACGCCACGCCCCGCCACGCCCCTGCTGCTGTAGGCCGTAAAGCAC
The DNA here is from genome assembly GCF_012932325.1 of Thrips palmi. Classification (NCBI taxonomy): domain Eukaryota; kingdom Metazoa; phylum Arthropoda; class Insecta; order Thysanoptera; family Thripidae; genus Thrips; species Thrips palmi. The sequence continues at coordinate 10,307,231 of NW_023144621.1, read as the reverse complement.
GGCAGCTGCGACAATAAAAGAGGTGTTGTGTGTGTGTGTGTGTGTGTGTGTGTCCCTAATTGGACACGGTCCACCACAACGCTAATCTAGCTTCTTTTAAATCGCGTGGGGGAAAGGGCGGAGAGAAAGAGTTAAGACGCCGTCGCAGGTTCGCGACAAACCTAACCTATCTACAAGCTGAAGGAAATTCCTGGCCGAGCGGGTCGCCTTCCCACCGCCTTCCCTTCGGCGAGTGCAGCCTGAAAACGGGCAGGGGGAAGCAGCGGCATCGTCGCCGCTCACGGCTCGTTGTGTGGCTTTTGGGGTGTAGATTTGAGAGGGGCCCTCCTCTCCACTCCCTTTCAGTGTCCCGCGCACGGCCCAGTCGGAGGGTGGGCCCCGCCCCGCCCCGCCCCACCCCACCCCACCACACCCCGCCAGGAAAACGCACTGAGATCTGAGTGGACTATACGGGCAGAATACAAACCATGTTTACCGAGGGGTTGTGCCCGTTTGGTCGGTCCGCTTGCAAGCAGCAGGGGGTGGTCCGGCCTGGCGGGGCGGGGCGGGGCGGGGCGGGACGTGCACAACCCGCTAGTTTCATAAAACCCCTCGGACCACTTGGCGAGCCCGTTCCAGCGTCCCGACCTTTGCTGGCAAAAAAAGGCACGGATGCTTTGGGTGCTTCGCTGCTTTGCGGCCCCAAAGCCAGCCAGCCTCCTCGCCGACGTACGGAGGCCGGAGAACGCCCCCGTGTCGCGGAAGATGCCTCCCGCAATGAATTCGCGGCAAATCTGCAGTTACTCTGCCCGCAGCGCGGACGCTGCCTCGGTGTGCAGCCTGCTGGGCCGAGCCGGGCCGCCCAGGGGTGTCAGCGTAAGCCGTTTATTCGTTTGTTTGCCCACAAACGGTTTTATATTCGCACAGTGCTTGTGTTTGTGTGTGTGTGTGTGTGTGCGTGCGAGACGACAGGACCATCTGTCCAGCATCAGCACCGAGCCTCATCTTACCGAGCGGCACCAAAATGCTTTCCTTGATGTGTGTGTGCTGTGGCCGCGGGCCCTTTCAAAGAGAGAGAGAGAGGAGGGGGGGGGGGGGGGTTGCCTGCGTCCGTCCCGCTCTCTGTCCGAATTTGCGTCACTCCCGCCTTAATGATTCGACAGCCAAACATGTCCGCCGCGTTGGCCAACAGGGCGATGCGCGGCCGTGCCAGGGACCTCTCTGCCGCTCCAACCCTTTCCCTCCCCTCCGTGTGTGTGTGTGTGTGTGTGTGTGTGTGTGTGTGTGTGTGTGTGTGTGTGTGTGTGCGTGCGTGTGCGTGTGCGAGTCGGCGAGCGCAACGAATACTGCAGCGCGCGCCTTGGCAATCAGTGCGCCACTACCCTAAAGCTGCTGCTCTTATTAAAATTCAACCGGTCGTTTGCAGTATGAAAATTTGAGCGCCACGGTGCCGCCGCCGCCCTTGCCGCCTGGCGTGAGTAAGTGCTGGCGCGTACCTGGGGGCTTCCCTCTAGAGCCACACTCTTTCCCTCTCTCTCTCTCTTCGCGCGGGCCCCTCCCCACCTCCCCACTTTCATCGCCCCGTTTGGGGCCCTGGCGTGCCCTGGCGCCGCATTCCACGGCTTGCACTGTTCTTGGTTTGAACGCGCAGCGTGAAACGAGCACTGAAACTGCACCGCCGCGCTCGCCGCCATCCCCCCTGGCTGCTCATGTTTCACGGTCTCGGCAATGGGTGACACGCTTGATGTGCGCATCGACGTGGAAAAGTCTTACTTCCCTGTCCCTTCTTCTCCGCTCTCCCCTTCCCCTTCCCCGCCCCTCATTCCCCACCCACGACGCGACACATGGCGGCAGTCTTCCAGAAAATGGACGTCGTTTTCTGATTTGGCGACCGAGATAAATACGAGTTTGAACGGCCTGCGGCGCGACAGTTTTATTTTCGACGAGTCCTCGCGTCAGTCGCGGCAAATAAATACTACTACACGAAAACAGCAGTGTCACCTTAACTTTATTAACAAGTGAAAACTCTTTATATATTTGCCGTGAACTGAAAAAAAGTCTTGTTTAGCGGGATGCTCACGTTCATTATGTTTGACCGCTGTAAAAAGTGATGAGCTGTCGGTGCCCGTCTGCTGCGCCCCCCCCCCCCCCCCCCCCCAAGTCACACAGTCACTCACCGAGACCGGCAAAAACGGTGTGTGCGCTGTATTCCGCTGCTGAGCGAATCGGAAGAGTCGCGTTTCGTCGCTCTGTCTCTGTCGCACTCATGAGGCTCTCCATAAGGGTGCGAGAGAGATCAACAAACCTGAATCGCTCGGCTATGCTTGCTGGTCGCTACCAGCCCAGCCCGTGTCTGTGTTTGGCACGACGACCACGCCAGCGGTCGCAAAACCCCAGGCCCTGATATCAATATTCTTTCGCAATTCAGTGACCCTCATGGCAATGCGATGCGCACGGAGCTGGCACACTCTATTTTCGCTTTGATGGGAGTCCGTTTAAGAAAAATATCCGCGCCAGATACATTTTGTGTGTGCTGCATTGGCCGGACGCTCCGTCGCAGTCAAAATAAGCGTGGTGCGTGTGTGTGCGTGTGTGCACGCGCGTGCGAGGGTGATAAAATCCACACGGTAAATGTATAAATGAAGGGAGGATCGCTGCCGACTCAGTATGGTCTCACACTGCTCAGCAGAAAGCCGAGCTTTCGGAGCCAGTTAGACCGATGGATTGTTACATCTGGAAAATGAGTGTGAGAGAAAGAGAGAGAGACGCGTTCGGTGGGGAGGGACACGATGAAATAAACATGACGAGTACGCGGGAAAGACGGCGGATTAGCGAGATGGCTGGTATAATGCAAGAGCAAGAGAGACAAGTGTTTCAGTCGCCGATGTCCTCTAGCATCCTTTTCGAATCGCGCCCTGTATTCATTGTAGTACTATATTCACCAACTTTTTCTTCCCCTTTTTCCTTTTTTCACGAGGAGAGTGGCGGGTAGAGGTCAGCACAGGATGCAGACAGGAAGCGGTGGCCTTTCCCCGGATATCCATGACTAAAACACGCCGGATTCAGAGAGTATTCGCGGTGAATAAGCAATCCGGATTGTCGAAGCAACGCAGCATGGCACGGCAGGGCACGGCAGGGCAGAGCCATGGCCATTTCAGAACTGGGCCGTCAGAAGGTGACCGTTATGAACTGTTCAAAGGCGGTAGCGACCCTCGTTAAAAACTCCATGCGTACAACAAGGCGGTGCTGGCAGCAGCGTGAGTGACCAGCCGCGAGCACCAACACTCACGCACGTGTGCACGCACGCACACACTCACACGCACGCGCGCACTTTGCAGCTGCAGCGCCACGCCTCCGCCCCCACATCGGCTTCCGTCACCAGACCCAATCATGCAAGGAAAGCAATATCCGCTCCTCGAGTGAACCTCGTGCCGTCGGGGGATGGACCCCCCTCCCCCTCCAAGTCACACTTTCCACGACGCGTCTTGCTCGCTCGCACTTAGGCAGGGCGATGTCCTCCAGCGGACTGCCCCTCCAACGAGGGGTCGTTTGACGCCATTGTGCGTTTGATCGCGTCCCACCTGACCACTGTAAGTCCCAAACCTCGGCGCCCTTGGCCCTTGAGTTGTCCCGACGCGACGTCCCGGGCGATGCTCCCGTACTCCGCTTTGCATGTCGCTGGGGGCGCGACGCCGCGACGCCGCCAAGGGAAAGGGCGCGACCGCGCGACCGAATCAGAAGCAAATGTCACAATAAAAGTGTAATCTCCACCCGCGGAGGAGAGGAGGATCAGGCCGCGCCTGGCGGTGCCGTTCATGTTGACTTTGAGATGAACCGGGTAGCAGAGGCGCGGAATGAATGAATGAATGAATGAATGAATGAATGAATGAATGAATGAATGAATGAATGAATGAATGAATGAATGAATGAGTGGACGACTGCGTGGATGAACGGCACATAAAAAGTAGGGATGACAAAGAGAACGGCCAGTCCGCAATTTTCCGGCCGTCGATGTTTTCGATTGGATTTGCCATGCGAGTCATGGGACATTGCGCGGCAATAATAACTGGCGACCCCCCATTCCCTTCCCCACCCCTTCCCCTCCCCTCCGCAGCCCTTCGACGACGCCGGGCTTTGGATCGGGGATATTCTTATTTTGAGGGGGAGTCCAATCGACTGGAGTAAGGTATGTCGCGGCCGAGGACCGCTAGAACCGCGAGGGCAGTGGTGGTAGCAGTGCGGTGGTGGCGGGAGGACAAGTCAGCCCCCCTGCCGGGGACTCCCTTGAGGTTTGCCCTAACCAACGCGCTGCCGGAGTGTTGCCGCCAGACTATTCTGACCTCCTCCCCCTTCTCTGTTTGTTATCGGACGAAAAGCAAAACAGAGAATAAATTATTCAAGATGCGTTAATTCAATCCTCTCGCTGATATTACAACTCATTATGCGACAATGGCACTGCAGGGGATGGGACTGCCTAGCCTAGCCTACCCCGCCCGGACTGCTTGGAGCGTGCTAGTAGCAGTGCAGGGTGTTGAAGCGTTCGGCACGCGCTGCTGTTGGGGGAGGGAGGGGAGAGTCCAGATAATTCATTAGTTTTATTTACTTTTTTCGCTTTCATTTTGCATGTGCCACGTGCCTAGTGCGAGCAATAGCACGCCAAATTTCTCTTCCTTTTGTTGCCGTACACTTTCCCGCCAGCCGCAGCTCTGTAAAATGTTTCCTGCGTTGGCGACGTGCGCGGCCGAGACAAAGTTGCTGCTCACCGACGCCGTGACGACGCCGTGACGACGCCGCGTGGTCACAATGTGACGACGAGGGAGAGGGGCGCACCCACACACGGGCACAGTGTGCAAAACGCAAAGCGGGCCATGCCGGGGTGTTTATTGTTGTCAGATTTCTTTTGTGGCGCTGCTGGCTGGCTGCCGGTCTGCGCCGCCGCGCCTCGGCCGTGCCATGAAAGGTCCCTGACAAACACCGCCGACTAACCCCCTCATAATCCCTTCCTTCCTCTCTCTCCCTCTCGCCCGCCACCTCCTCAATCATTCCAGGTTCCTCTTTTTGCGATCTTTGTGGCCTCTGTGTGGCGCTGTGGCGCGCTGTGGCGGCGAGGCGCGCGGGGCGTCAGCCTCTGCATGAGCGTCTCGCGCGTCTCTCGCAATGAGCGCTGCTCGGCTCGGCTTTTGATGCGCGCGCCACCCGTCAAAGGGGAACGCCTCCACAGCTTCACCGGCCGCTTTGACAAGCGCGGCGCGGCGCGCTGAAGCTGTGCCCCGCGACCCCAGTGCTTGCGCTTAATCGCCGAGACGAGGGTCAGAGGCCAGTTCACATCGCCTCATGGAATCATGTTTTGGGTGCCTGCGATCATTTTTAGCCACCAGCAAGGCTGTGATTCCTCTGAAAAGGTTTGAGAACCGCAAGGCATTGCCATGGGTGTTGCCTAATTCACGTTTGGCTGCTGTTTTGCAACACGGTGGCGCCCTGCTGAGCTAGAGGAAACACACACACACACACACACACACACACACACACACACACACACACACACACACAATGGAATCGCCACAAGCTTCCCCTCCTCCGCCTGCTGCGGCACTTGCACCGCGCAGTGCTTTCAATTGGATTGCGATTTCGACAGCAGGGCGCGGGCCCTCCTGCGCGTTATAAAGGCGGCAAAACGCTTGGTGAATGTGTCTCGCAAATGTGTGTGCCGTCAATAAGAGTGAGGGAGACAGAGAGAGAGAGAGAGAGGGTGACGAATTAGCCCACTTTGATCGGTGGCGCTCTCCAGAAAGTTATTGGCTCACGCTGTCGCGCGTGCTGTCTCTGTTGCGTAGGAGTGGCTGTGGGTGACAGCAATGCAGCCAGGGGCTAGTTTCTTGTTACATGCGCTTTTTTTCAATGTCCTTGGAGGCGAAGCCATGTATTTTAAATTGTCTTTTATATCTGCTGCTTTTTGGCGAGCGATAGCGAGCCCATGCCGTTTTTTGGGGGTCCCAAAAAAGTGACTGGTCGTGCGTCTGTCTGTGTGTCTGTAACTCACTCACGTTTCTCAGCAACTACCGCACAAATAGTTTCAAAATTTCGCACCGGAAGGCTCCTAAATCTCCCCCAGGGGGAGTTTATCTTATATTCACGATTACTATTGTTTGAAATATTCAAAACATCTTTTTGAATTAGGTTCTTAGCGTGGTTAGGTTGGCAGTGGTTGGCGGCTCGTAGCAATTTTTCATACTTGCGGCCGCGACTCTCAAATACGGGACCTGGCAAAACATTGGCAAATAAAACAAACTAAAGAGCAGAAGGGCTTAGAAGTGAGTACGGTCATAGTTTTTCGATATTTTAGAATGATTGAAACCCCTCCGGAGTGTCAACTCAGTGAAACACGGAAAATGAAAGTGACAATTATTACGCGTTTCGTCCGTCCGTCCACCCCCTCCCCTCCCCCGCTACAGGGAGGGAAATGTTTTAGTCAGTGGGGTGTGTTTGATAATTGCAAGAATGATTTGGTCTTTTTAACCTTTGTGAGTGTATTTCCATTTATATTCTCAGACACTATATTTTTTAGTTGTTTGCTTTGCTCAATAACATTAAAAAATATATTAATACATTCTATGAGTACAAACCAGATGCTAATCTTGCCAAAATAAATAGTCTTTGCTGACTCTTGGCACTGATTCTGGGAAAAGGCTTCATTGCAATGCTGTGAGTTTACTATAGTACTAACCTTAAAGAAAACCATATATGAGTGAGTGTAGCGCATTCAAGGTTTGACATTGACATCAGATTCAATGAGACGATTCACTGACTTGGTCATATGATTTCATGAGACGATTCTTTTAACTTAATCATACATTGTCTGCGACAACTGGTAATTTGTGTTGGTCATGGTTTGAGTTGGCTTTTTTTTAATTTACTCAGAATGTTAGGTAAATACTTTTGCTAAACTGTTTCAAAGATTAAATAACACACCCTGACTATCATTATGAATAAGATAAACTTGCGTTTAGCAATAAGTGGCCTCGACATTGGATTCTATGAAACGATTCATTGGATCTGACAGAAGGTCTTCTCCGTAAAGAGTTGAAATCAGCCTGCCTGTAAATATGTCTCTTTTTAATTAATGCAGATAAATCAATATAGTTTAATCCACTAGTTTAAACTAAAAGGGAGAAAGGCTTTTTAGGTATTACTAATAACATTGCGTATTCATAATTCAGTAACAAGGAGATATCGAATGGTAATTGAAGTTTTTGTGAATCGTATTAAGCAATTCAATGCTGGCTGTTAAATGTTACTCGACTGAGTAACAGGGTCAGGGTTCATGTGCGACACCATGAACAGGAAACGCTCTTAAAAAACCTAACAACTGAAGACCCATATCAACTAGAATTACATGATTTAGGACCAAAATTTCCTCGGTGTTTCATTGCTTCCTGCAGTATTTGGTGTGCTGATCACAAAAATGACTTCCAATTTCATCCCAGACCTTTACTTTTCCAAATATTTACCAATTTTGGACCAAAATTTTTACATCGAGTTTTACATAGTTTCCTGCAGTTTTTGGTGTGCTGATCACGAAAATGACTTCCAATTTCATCTCAGACCTTTACTTTTCCAAATATTTACCAATTTTGGACCAAAATTTTTACATCGAGTTTTACATAGTTTCCTGCAGTTTTTGGTGTGCTGATCACGAAAATGACTTCCAATTTCATCTCAGACCTTTACTTTTCCAAATATTTACCAATTTCGGACCAAAATTTTTACATCGAGTTTTACATAGTTTCCTGCAGTTTTTGGTGTGCTGATCACGAAAATGACTTCCAATTTCATCTCAGACCTTTACTTTTCCAAATATTGACCAATTTCGGACCAAAATTTTACATCGATTTTACATAGTTTCCTGCAGTTTTTGGTGTGCTGATCACGAAAATGACTTCCAATTTCATCCCAGACCTTTACTTTCCCAAAATTTTTCCAGACCAAACTTTTAAAATTGAGTTTCACTTTGACCCCGTATGGCCTTACTTTGCATATATTCTTCACCATCTTCTACAAGAATACAGACGCATCGCTCGCCTACTACGCGCCCAAACAAAACGGCGCGTACCCCTAGTTTATTTCATTTTAAACTTGTAGAAGTCTGACTTCTTGTTCTGATTCGGAGCACCTGAGGTTCCTCCCAGGCCCCCTGTGCCTTCGGGCCTCTGTCCGCCTCTCTCTTTCACACACACACGCCCGCACCCTCACCCTCTCACACACGCACACAAATACGTACTCGGCCTCGTCGGAAATAGCCACTCGTCAAGTGGCCGCCTTTTGTTTCAGCCCCCGCTCCCCTCCCCGCTCCCCTCCCCCCTTTCTAGCACCTGCTGCGAGCGGTCAATTGTACTGCCGCCTCTCTCTCTCCCCCTGTCCGTAGCGTCCCAAACCTCTCCTCTGGCTTAACGGGCCGGGCTAGGAACCATGATTTTATTGTATTTCACGTACATTATTCGTTTTCAGCCTGAGCCTGGCGGAGAACAAAGCAAAAGCGAAGAAACCGGGTTGGGCGGTTCGTGGCCCCGAAGTCCCTAAGCGCCAATAACCCGAGCAAGGGTTCAGAAACGCATTAGTGTTGTGACGTTGCTGGCGGCGGCCACGCAGCGGCCTACGGCAGTCGGCCCATGGCTCGCCAATTATAAGTGGCGCAGCAAAGTGTTTGCACGCCGGCTGTAAACAGGCTGCCAAATGCAAGCGTGCCGTTGGTGCTGCCCCGTGGCGAGCGTTCGCGCACGCTATGAGGTTTGTGCGTTACGGATAGTTTTGTAGAGCCCTAAACACGGATGGAATTAAGTTTGTTACACTGATGTTTTTGTCCATGATAGAAAGTTTTTGGTAAGTTGCAAATAAATCATCCGCAAGATACGGTCTGCCGTACCTTCGGGATACAAAAACAACTACATTCCATCCATCGACGTTGGAGTGCTTTGCGAAGTCGGGATTGAGGCTGAGTCCTTCCTGGGAGGGCTGTGGCTAGCTTGCATTTCAGTCGGCCTGGAATGGAACCGCGGTCCAGCTTGCTTGGTTTGTTCCATAGTTGGACCCAGTTGCCCCGCGACCGGGATTTCGAAGGGGTGTTTGGCTGCGCGTCTGCAGCACCCCGAACAGGAGAGGCAGACGAGCGCAGGAATTCCCTCTTCAGTCACAACTAAGCCACTGCACTGCACGCTGGCTGCGCTGGCTGCGGCACCGCCAAGATGTTTTCAACGTGCTTGGCGTGCGGGTGAACGCACCGCGCCGCCTCGCCGGGGAAACAAGGGCTGCCCGTTGACAACCTGACCTCCGCGACGACGGCGTCCTGGCGGTGTCGTGGCGGCGCCCCGGCGCCCCGCCGTCCCCGCGCGCCGCCAGGACGCCGTCGGTGGCGGCAGTCCCTGGGGGCGATCCACGATTAGACGGCCGGGATTGAGGTGGCCCTGGCCGGGCCCTGGCCGGGCCCTGACTAAATCCAGGGGCCGCGCGGCATCCCCCGCGGACGCGGCAACACTTTTATTCCCCCACGGCCGCGCGATGCGGCGGGGCGGGGCGGTCTTGACACTTGCAAACCAATAGGGTCCTGTTTGACTTGCCGACTCAACAAGCGGGGACAAAGAAGGGAAGGAAATCTGTAGGGCACCTCGGCCGAGCTCTGCCCCGCGTGGCCCTCCCCTTCGGCCCTTCGCCTGACTCGTTGCTTTTCCTCGCTGATTCCTCTGTTTGCGCGGTCAAACAGTGAAACCCAATTTCCGACTCCGTCGCGGGTACCGCCGTGGTTTGGCTGGCTCTTTGGCAGTGGTGCACCGGCTGCTTTTGTCTCTTTCGTCTGTCAAGTTGAGGTTTGAAGGTTCAGGGTTTGAAAAGTGAAGGTTTGGCCACGGTTTTAAGGGCGCAATCCCAGTGAAATTGGGCAGTACAGCCTTGAACAAAATGGAGTCATGATCGCGACTCTTTTATTTAAGTAAATACCAGTGCACTGCACCCGAACAAACGGTCAGGGCAATCTTATTCCGGAAAATATCTTCCCCCGGGGCAAGTCTCGAGGAATGCACAGTTCGTTTTGTCTGGAGGAGGAAACCGTTCGCCAGGGGAAAGAGTTTTAAATGAGTTTCTTTCCTGTCGATGCCTGGCGTCTCTACTTACCGCGAAGGGGACGCGAGATATCCGCGGAATCGTGGGGTGGGGGAAGGAGAGAGGCACTTCCGCTTGCGGGATGCTGGTCGCCGTCAGGGAAGCGTGGCATCCGAGTGGACACATTCCTGCCGCGTTCCAGGATGCAGCAGAAATGCAGCAGAAATGGAGCTGCGCAATGAGAAACCTTTCGTAGGATGGGGGAAAGTTTAGTTTGCATGCATCAAGTCTGTTCTCGAATTACAGTTTCTCCGTATCGCTTTCGACAATTAAAAACTTGATTGAACTTTTGGTTTTGAGGGGAAGGGGAAGAGAATGTGCTGGCCTGCTGAGCAGCGTCTAGGGCCGAAGCCAGGCCGAACCCAGGCCGAACCCAGGCCGAAGCCCTGCAGTGGCGGCTTGCGTCTGGACCGAGTCTGGACCAATAGTCTGGCCGGGCGCCGGACGCACGCGTCAAAAGTAGTGGAAAGAGTCCCGTTTTCTCTGGCACACCAATCGAATCAATCATTTTTAAAAGCCCATCAAGTATTTTTCAAGGCACACCGAGCAGTTTTCAAGGCAAACCGGTAATTTTCAAGACGCACCGAGTACTTTTCAACGCACGCCGAGTGCTTAGTGCTTTTCTTGCCCACCCTGCGGCCGACTGCAACGACTGCGCCGACTGCAACAGGCGCACTCCTCATTGCGGTGTCCTGTGTGCGGAAGTGGCGGGCAAACAGTGCTGCAAGGCAGCCCCTCGCCTCCGGCCTCGTCCTGCCTCGTCCCGCCTCGTCCCGCCTCGCCCTGCCTCGTCCTGCCTCGTCCCGCCTCGTCCTGCCTCGTCCTGCCTCGTCCCGCCTCGCCCTGCCTCGCCCTGCCTCGTCCCGCCTCGCCCTGCCTCGCCCTGCCTCGCCCTGCCTCGTCCGGCCTCGTCCTGCCTCGTCCCGCCTCGCCCTGCCTCGCCCTGCCTCGTCCTGCCTCGTCCTGCCTCGTCCTGCACACCGCCTAGGAATTGAATGACAAACAGCGCCGCTGCCGTCCAGGCCGCGGCTACACTGTCGACCCGTCGTGCAGCGTCGTCGCTGTGTCTCTCTCTCACTCATGGAGCGTCCCGTACAGGTGCGAAGTGCGACAGAGACAGAGCGACGAAGGGAACGCTCTTCGAAATCAGTGCGTCCTGCGACGAAGAGACGCAAACTTTCTCATTTTTCGTCCCCCTCCCCCCGCAAAACGGTTCCGCGGCTGAAAGCCTGAAGCGCGCACCTCATCGAAGAAAGCGAAAGGCCATCCTCGGGATTCCGATCAAATGTCACACTCTTTCGGCTCTCTCGCCGCGTCGCGCTGCCTCGCTGCTGGCGCCAGCGGACTGACTGCTGACCCGTCTTTTCATTGCGACGAGCCGCCGCGGAAAATTGACTTTCAGAAAAAGGAATTGTCAGCGTTTTTCTTTTTTTGGTTGCGGCCAACGACTCTTCGATATATCGACGCGCGCCCGCTAAACGCGTCCACGATCGCAACTTACTTCTTTGATAGCCCCGCCGCGCCTCGCCCCGCCGTGCGTTGACGTGTCAATGTCAGTCGAACTGAGTAATCACGTTCGATTAGATCGAAGCAACGGCCCGGGCCGCCGCTCCGCCACGCACTGCTTTGGTGCCCGCATTTTTGTCGACTCAGGACGCGGGCACACCGTTATATATATTTATTTGGACCTCCCAGGCGTCGCGCTAGTTTCATTTAAATTTGTTTCGTCGTGTGTTCACGGCACGGTGAAAACGGTTCCTGGTTTTCCCAGGAACTCCCTGGAAATCGCTTATGTCTCTACCATAGGCTTCCTGGGAAAACCAGGTACCGTTTTTTACCGTGGGAGGACTACGCGCGCACTTTTTTTGTGGGGTGTTTTCCCTAGACTTTGTTTTATTTTCAGAGCCCCATATTATATTGGTTCGTGGTGCGTGTGTGGCTTCGCGGGGCCGAGAGATAGCCCCGTCAAGCACGGGGAGGGAGCGCGGGAAACACGCTCACACACACACGCACACACACACACACACACACACACAACGCGGGGCGGCCCTGAGCCGATATTGTCAGCGACCTAATAAGGAAACGTCCGTCATCTTTGGCTCTTTTAGAGAGATCCCACTGCCGCGCTTAGAGAGGCCGCTCGCACAAAAGCTAGCCTCGGCGCTGGAGAGGCCGCGAGGCACCGCGAGGCCCCGCGAGGCCGCCGTCAATGGTGGCTCGCACTCGAGTGATGCAAGTTGGCGGCGAAGTGAGTAGTGGCGCCGAATAAACCAACAGCAACACGGCGCCGTGACTGGCAGGCGGTCGGAGTGCCGCGCGTCCGCGCGTTCGCACCTGCTGGAGGCCATCGAGTGCCCCCTGCATAATGGACGCCCCCAGGACGACCAGGTCCACGTCGCGCGGTGACAGTTCGGACTCGCGCCGTCTCGCGGCGAATCGACTGAACCCGCAGCAAGAACCGACTGAACCCTGAGGCAACCTGAGCCCGAACCGACGAAACCCGGACCGCGAACCCGGAGGCCCGAGCCGTTGGGGCTGTTCGGCTTCCCGATATCATTTCCACGTAGTGCCCAGAGGAGAGCCCTCGGGGTTCGGGGGGACTCTGAAGACAGTTCGTTAGGGCGAAATATGGCCAGAAAAGGCAAGTGAAAAGCAAGTGGAAGCGGACCAAACTCTCCGCGGCGCACCGCTCTAAACCTTACAAACTGTTTTATACCTCACAAAAACAAAATTGGCCGTATTTCGAGCATACCTAAGCTAACAAAGAAAATTCTATGTAATTTCTTCGCACAACAAACTCAATGGTTTGTACCTTACATACTCAAAATACTTGCTGAGGTTTTAGCGTGCGGCTCCGAGTTGCGGATCGAGGGCTAGCCGAGCAGGCGGGGTGGACGGGGTGGATGCCAGCAGCGACGGCGCGGCCGTGCCTGCCCGTGCCCCACAAGCCTCCAACTCAAAGGCTATTTCAGAACATCGAAAGCACAACAATGGAATCAGAGCTATAGCCCAGCCAGGTCGTCAACAGTTGTAGCAGCGCGAAAGCGGGCGGGGCGCGGAGCGGGCCGTGCGAGCGGGCGACGCCCCGCGAGGGGCCCAGGGCCCAAAGGGGGCGTGGGAAGGGATTTTGTGCCTCACGAACAGAGCGGCGTGGCGACACTAGGACGCCGGGCGGGCCGTGAGGAAGACAGAGACGCCCGCTGGAGAGCCGTGCCGCGCCGTGCCGCGCCGCGCCGTGCCGCGCCGTGCCGGTCAAAGGGCATTGAAGCCCATGCCGCGGGGTGGCGCCAGTCTCTCTTCGAGGCACTAGAGGCCCGCGCTAAAGTTAGCGCCGCACCTGCCGCGCGTTCCGCGTTGCATCACCTGAGAGTCGTCGCTCTGTCTCTCTCGCTCTTATACGAAACGCCCCATGAGTGCGAGAGAGACAGCGCGACGAAAACGACTTGCGGAATCAGTCTACCGCACCGCTGTTGTTGTCGCGATTCGTTCCCGAACGGCCGTTGCTTCGGCCGCCGCTGATCACTCGGCAGCGCCATCGGGCGCATCGGGGAGCCACTCGAAGCCTGCCTCGCCTGCCTGCCTCCGAGCGGTGCGTGTGAGGGTGCGCCGCCCTGCCCTTTGTACTGGCCGCGCTGGCATGTGTACCCGTACCCGACGCTGACGCCCTGGCACGCCCCGCAGACCGATTCCGAGCGTCGTTTTCGTCGCTCCGTCTCGCTCGCACTCATGGGGCGTCCCGTATGGGTGCGAGAGGGACAGAAAAGGACTCGCGGAATCAGTCTGGTGCTGGCGCCAGCTCAGCGCCCCCCGCCCCCTGACCACTTCCCCATTCATCTTTCGCTTTGTCTTTTGTCCCGCCAAATCCGCTTTCCGGCGACTCCTCCAATCAGGGCCGCTAATCTGACCGCGTTATTTGTTTCCCATTTCCCAGTGGAGTGAGGACTCGTGTTGTTTCGTCGCTCTCTCTCTCGCGCCCATGCGTGAAACCGCATGAGTGCGAGAGAGACAGTGCGACGGAAACGACTCTCGGAGGGGCCAACATGCAACCAACAACGCCCACGACCGACGCGCGTGGAGGTGGGCGTTTCGGGAGCCGGAGACGGGGCTGGGGGCGGCGGGCTCAAACCCGGGTCATTCTTTCACCGCGACCTACGCGCCGATCGCACGCTCCTCTCTCTCGCGCCTCTCTCGCAGAACGAGTGCAAGAGAGACGGAGTGACGAAGCGCTGTTGGAAGCGAGGCGCGCCAGTCGAGTGGCATCAGATTATCCCCCATCAATGATTTCGTTTTTATGAATTGAGTCATTTGTCATCTGCCAAATTGGATTCCTCGCGAGAGGAATTTACGGCGGAAGCCCCATAAAATATAGGAGACAGCACTCGACCGCGCGCGCGTGCGTGAGAAAGCGAGTGTGTGTGGGAGTAGGTGCGCGTGTGCCTGGGGTTATCCTATGAATGGAAAGGTCTGCGAGGTCATGGGCGGCACTGCTCGGAAAGAAACGTCAAACGGAACGAGTTAAATGGAAGGAGCGACTTTTCCGCCCTCCCCCCCGCCTCCTCGCCCCCGCCCCGCCGTTGCGTTTAGAGAAGTTTTCCCATTCCAACTTGGCGGCAGCGAGTTGTTAATAAACGAATCATACCCGCGCCGCGCCGCGCTCATTGACACATGGGCGTGCTTTACGGCTCGGGGTGCTACAGTGGTGCGGGGCGCTGCGGGGCCCGTCAGAGGCAGCCTGCACGGCGTCGGCGCCGCGTACGGCCTTTACCGCGCGGGCCCGCCGTGACTCCGTGACGCGACCTACCCCGGGGCCGTTGGCAGGGTGGCGCGGCCCGGACTAGCCTGGCGGTGATGGGCGTCAGGTGCCCGCGCGCGCCCGCGGTGTAGGTGAAGGCCCAGTGACGAGCCCAGGGTTGGAGCCAGCGGCGGGTCCAGCGGCCAGCCCAGTGATGGTGGACCTAGTGACGAGCTAGTGCTGGGCACAGGGGCGGGTCCAGTGACGAGCCCAGCGGCCACCGCCCTCCCCTTTCAATGTACCCCAGTAAACACCCCCTTGGGTGGCTAGTGGGTTGGACCGCGGCCAGGCGGTCGGTCGGGCGGACGCAAGCGAGGGCGTAGTGTTGAGTTATGACCTCCAATAAAGCAACTTTTTAAAAAATATCACGGAAACACATCCCACCATCACAGCGCGACGCTGCAGCCTGGGCGCGCGGCCGGCGACCCGTCCCTTGGTCCGCCTTTATTCCAGCCGCTGGACCTTCGGACCTTCGGCCGCTGTGCCGTGCCTGCCGTGCCTAAACGGCCCTCCTGGAGCAAGGAGGAAATGTTGACCGCGGGGAACATCTCGAACCGGACGGAGTTTGGGCCGTTCGATGTCCCTCGCTCGCAGAGTGGTGAGCTATTGCAGGCGGTACAGTTAGAGCGACGCCGTCGAAGTTGCGCGCGCTGCGGCGCGGCCTTGCACTGCTGAGGCCGCCGTCGAGGACGCCGCCGAGGCCGCCGCCGCGATCATGTACTGGCACTGGCGACTGAGACGAGTCCGAGAGCGCTGTTGCGCGGCAACAGTCATTCCGGCCACCGCGCTGCCGTTGCCGCTCTCGAGGTCCTTTCGAGCAGAAGGGAGAAAAGTCGATCCGTTTCGCGAAATGACGTCACAAAAACTTTGGCGAATGAGCGTCCGGCGGTGCGGACGGCGGCGGCGACGCTCTGTGTCGTCCAACTTTTTGCACCTCCTCCGCGCACCATTCTCACCAGCGCCCTCCGCAAGCTGCGACCCCGCCGAGGAGATCAAAGTGGGCATCGCGCACTTGGAGGTACGATTTGCAACAAGCGTTCAGACGCAGCGGTCATCCAAAGTCAGCTGAAGTCGCTATATTCTGAGGCTTGCTGCTCCGCCACTATCTTGGCCGGGTGCTCCTGGAGGACGCGCGGCCCCTCGGCCGGCACTCACGGCGAGTAAGAAGGTGACGGGCAATTACCGAGAGGGGGCCGTGAAGTAGGAATCGGGTCGTCCGGAGGCTGGAGGAAGGCGGAGGGGGGAGAGGCCGCCCCGTGCTTTGCATGGCGCTCGCAGTGCGGTGCCGATGGCCGCGGGTCGCGCCGCACACCCAGTTCGTCGCCAGCCTCACCGTCACCGAGGAGCGGGCCGCAAACCAGCGACAACAAGTCCCGCTAATTATGTCGCGAGTTGAGCGAGCGGGCAAAGCAGGCGGGGCAGGGCGGAGCAGCGGCCCCTGAATGCTGGGCGTTCTGCGGCCAGTGGGGCGGGGCGGGGCGGGGCAGGTTGTGGCGGTGGACTTGGCTGATTACGCTTTTCGTAGACTCTGCACGTAGCGGGACGTCTGCGATAAATACCCTGCCTGCTTCGCTTCCCGATCACCGCGCCAGGAGTAAGTGCGCCACCACGCCCCGCCCCGCCCCGCCCCGCCCCGCCCTGCTGGCCCGTCGCCGATCCAGCGCGCGGCCCGGGGGTGCCAACTCGGCTTGCCAACTTTATTCCCGCCCACGTCACCTGCAAGGCAGGCGGGCAAGGCAGGCGAGGCAGGCGTGCTCGGTGCCGCCCTTCTAGTGCTGCCGCCCTGGAGCCGCGACGTGGGAGTGGCCGCCCTGCCCGGCCCCGCCGCCCCGCCGCCCTGACGGCCCGGGGGATGGCGGTCCGCGTCGCGGGGCTGGCGGGGCTGGCGGGACTGGCAGCAGTGTAGCGGAGGACCCAGGGGGACCCGCCCTCGCAGCCCTCGCATTGGCGCGATATCGCGATCCGATGGTCTCGGGATAACTGCACACTACGCCGCCGCCTCCAAGACCGTCCCCGGGCCTCCGCCGTTTAACCGGACCGCGGGGGCGGGGGCGGGGCGCGGGGGCGTGTCGTTAACCTCATAATAAGGTCTACGGTTTATCTTCGCGGGGACCGCCGCCACCGCCCCGGGGCCGCCGGCCATTCCGATTCGTGCGGCGTCGTGGCCGAACCCGTGATGCCGTGCCGTGTATTAGCTGGGCCACGCCACCCGGGGCAGCGGAGACGCCGGCGGAGTTTGCCTGCGGCGTGCCGTGCCGCCCCGGACCCCAGGGCGCCAAGGGCCACCGAAGGCCAAGGCAAGCCAAGGCAAGGGCAAGGTTTGAGCCGACTGCAAAGGGTTCTTGCAGGGACGGGTTGGCAAGCAACTCGAGGCTCGGGGCCGCGCCGGAGTTTACAGTGCGGCGCCGCCGAGGGCTCACTCGGCGAGCAGCACCCGGTGCCGCCGTGCAGTGCCTGGGCTGCCTGGGCTCTGCGGTGGCGCGGTGGAGTTGGCCTGGCCCCGGTAGGGATGACAAGTCACCTCCCCTCCCCGCCCCGTCTCGGTATGACCGGCGGGGCAGGGCCTGGCTACCCGCCGGAGTTGTCACTTTGATTCGAACCCCGTGAACCCCGTGAAGCCTGCGGGCGGGTGGCGCAGGGACGTGGGGGCGCGCTGGGTGGATTCTGTAAATTAAAAGCAAGGCCGGGGAGTAAGCGGGTTACGGGGTTCGGGATGAAAAATTGATGGCGCGCTGTGTTTTGCCCGGCACGGTTTTATCGGATCCCCGGCTTCGCAGGTCCTTTCCGCAGCGCTCTACCCGTCACGCTGAAGAAACAATTGGGCCGCGGGTCCTCGCCGGCAGTCTAGAGCACTTCATAAACCTGGCGAACCAAATACCAGCGCCGCTCGCTTCATACAGTGCCTCGGCGTGCCTCGGCGTGCCTCCCTTTCATCCGCCCTATCGCGGGACAGAAATTACGGGGGAATTCGCCTGCTGCTTTTCCCTGCTTTTCCCGTCGTTGCGTGCACCTTCTTTTTTACGTTCCGCTCAAACGGAGAGTCTTGCCGCACGCCTTCGAGCCTCCCCGGCCGGGCCGCAGAGCCGCGGAGGGAGGGCGCTGACACGTTCGCAGACGTCCCGATTTTGATGAAGCCCTCGGGAATAGACACAGGGCGCTGCCCCGGCCGCCCCACCCCGCCCCACCCCGCCCCGCTGTGGCACACCTTATTCATTCCCGTTTCCAGGTCCGCGCTCCCGGTCCCGTCCCGGTCCGTGAAAGGCGGCGGGGCGCGGCCGGCGGCCCTCGGTGGGGCCCTCGGCGAGGCCCTCGGCGGGGCCCTCGGGGTATCTCTTTATTGGTGCGCCGTCAAAGGAGACAAACCGAACGGACAGGGGACTAGGGGCGGACGCCGCGGACGGGAGGGGCGGGCGAACTCGCGGTAATTCCACCGTGAAAGAGTTTCCGCTAGGTTAGGCCGGAAGACGGGCACGGCCGGGCACGGCGACGGCGGCCGGCCCTCGCCTGGACCGCGGCACCGCGCGCGCGGCCGCCTTCGAATGACGCCTCGCTGCTTCCCCTGCGGCCCGGTCCGTGGGCCCGGCCGAGGCCCGGCTATGATGGGGAGGTACGCGTGACAGGCTGAGGGAGCGGTGGCGGCCCTCCTCTCACTGGCCTAAGTTACCGGGGCATACGTTGTGCACCTTACGCCACCCCTTGAAGGCCGTCGTGGCCGTGCCGTCGGGCCGTCGCGTGGCGCCGCTGCCGAGTAAATTACGCCGCCGAGGTGGATCCCGGCGAGCTTGAGGGGGAGGGGGAGGGGGAGGCAATCTAAACTTGCGCCGGGCTTATCATGCGTGACGGGACGAGCCCGCGAGGTGCGGTGCGGCTGGGCGAGGCAAAGCGGGCCGGGCCGTGCGGGGCGGCCTGTCTGTCCCTCACCTGAGGGTCTCTTTACCCCCGGCTATCTTCGATCTCCCGCACGGCCCGCAGGCCGCAAGGCCGCATAGCTTCTTTGGCCTCCCTGCCGGGCGACGGCCTCGCCGCTAGTGTCAAGTCTGGCCGCGCGGCGCTGCAGCGGCCCGGGCAGGACAGCGTCTCGTCAAGCACCCCGAGCTTGAAGGGGTTTGTTGCAAGGCGAAAACGACGCGGCGCCGCTCCATCCGCGCGCCCATTTCTCTTTCTTTTCTCTGCACCACCCCTGTCCCTGTGTGCGTGTGCCTGGCTGTGTGTGTGTGTGTGTGTGTGTGTGTGTGTCCATTCCATAGGGACTCGGGGCCGCCAACGCGGAGGCAAGGAGGAGAAGGGGGCTATGCGGGGCTAGGTCGCTCCGCGTCCGCTAACTGCGTGCAAGATAGATGACTGCCCTGTGCTTCCCCCCTCCTCCGCCTCTCTGTCGGACTCACACTCACACACAGACACACACACAGACACACGCACACAGACGACTTATTGCAGATATTGCACTCGTATAGCGCTGCTGGTCCCCGGCCGGCGTGCAGGGGATGCGGGAGATGCGGGATCGGGGTCGATTCGACGCACACGACTTTGATTTTGATGACTCGATTCGGTTCGGTATCCGCGGGGCGGGGCGGGGCGGGAGGGCGCGCGATGCCCGGCGTTTGAGAAGGACGAAGTAACGGAGTATCTCAGGGGCCATGAAACCGATCGGGAGTAGCTACGCTCGGCTACGCCGGCGTCGTCGTCCCGTCTTCTTAGTAGCTGGGTGGCTAAGCGCCATAAAAAATGCTAAATGTGCAAAACATGCTCGGAACGATCTGATTTCGGAAATCGGTAGATTTGAACCTCCTCTTTCAGATTCGAGTTGTAGCCAAACCAGGAAACCGCGGGAACCCACTCAAAAAGCGGGTTGCATATTTGCCGGGGGCACCGCCGCTTTTGCTATTAAAATCCATTATAAATCCGAAACTAGACGACGCAGCGTCGTGGTAGAAACGTCGGGGCGTCTAGGAGACATAGAGGAGTAAGTTCGCGTTGGTTTCAGCCCTCTGACATCAAAACTCCGACGTACAGGATCGATTAACTGATTGGGCATTAACGTCAAAAATAAGAAATTCGCAATTTACTCGAAAACTTTCAGGTTCAATATATGAGTTATTGGGCACCAATGGATGCACCCTTTCCTCAGCTATCACGTGAGCACTTAAAAAAGTGGGGTCGTCGCTTTGGATTTCGAACGGCAGCGCTTTGAACGCCGCGTGGCGGGGAGCGCACGGCCCCGCCGGGCCGTACCGCGAGTTGCCTACCCGACACCCCCGTAAGGCGCCATGTTAAACTCGTCCCTCGATAACTCTTTCCCTAATGGATAAAAAACGTGCCTATGCGGTTACAAACCTTTCTTTAAGCCTCAACTAGCCCCGTGCCGAGTGGCTTTACAAACGGAAGATTTGCTGTACGAACTGTGTCGTGCTCGCTCCTGGTCCATATTGGCCGGTATAAGTGAAATGAATGTGCAAATGTCTCTTTTGCAATGCCACTCGGCATGGGGCTAGTCGAGGCTTAAAGAAAGGTTTGTAACCGCATAGGCACGTTTTTTATTCATTAGGGAAAGAGTTATCGAGGGACGAGTTTAACATGGCGCCTTACGGGGGTGTCGGGTAGGCAACTCGCGGTACGGCCCGGCGGGGCCGTGCGCTCCCCGCCACGCGGCGTTCAAAGCGCTGCCGTTCGAAATCCAAAGCGACGACCCCACTTTTTAAGTGCTCACGTGATAGCTGAGGAAAGGGTGCATCCATTGGTGCCCAATAACTCATATATTGAACCTGAAAGTTTTCGAGTAAATTGCGAATTTCTTATTTTTGACGTTAATGCCCAATCAGTTAATCGATCCTGTACGTCGGAGTTTTGATGTCAGAGGGCTGAAACCAACGCGAACTTACTCCTCTATGTCTCCTAGACGCCCCGACGTTTCTACCACGACGCTGCGTCGTCTAGTTTCGGATTTATAATGGATTTTAATAGCAAAAGCGGCGGTGCCCCCGGCAAATATGCAACCCGCTTTTTGAGTGGGTTCCCGCGGTTTCCTGGTTTGGCTACAACTCAAATCTGAAAGAGGAGGTTCAAATCTACCGATTTCCGAAATCAGATCGTTCCGAGCATGTTTTGCACATTTTTGGTCCTTAACCTCCCAGCTATAGCGGGTTACTGCCGCGTGTGCTTGTCGCCGCGTGCCGTGGCGTGCCTTGCCGTAGCGTGCCGTGGCGTGCCGTGGCGTGCCGCGCCGCGGATATGACGGACGGCGCTGCTGGCGTTGCTGGCTCTATTACAGCGTCCTCCCCTCCGCCCTTGCTGCCCTTCCGCCGGCCCGCCGCGGCCCGCGCCTTCACGCGAGGGATAACGCGAACCGTTTCCGCATCCACCCCTCGCAAAAAAAAATCGGGCGATAAAAAATATGTAGACAAGCTAGGCGTGGCGCCATCTGGCGTCGCTGGGGGGAGTGAGCGGCAGCGCGCTGTGCGGCAGGCCAGCGTGTCACATGGTCACGGCGTCACGGCGCGGGGGGTCCTTTGCCGCGGCGCGTGGCGTGTGCGGGGCGTGTGCGGGGCGCGAGGGCGGCGGCGGACTGCATGCCGATGTGCAGAGGATCGCCGGCAGCAAGGCGGCGAGGCGAGGCGGTGGCGCACTGCCAAAATCCACCGGCCGCGTGGCCGCGGGGCCGTGTCACGCAGTGACGGGCCAGTGAGCGACTGTGTGTTTGTCGGCGTATCATTTATCATACGGCCTGCGTCTCATCCCCGCCCCGCCCCGCCTTTCATGTCAATTGCATCGCCACATTGTCTCGCGCCGCCATTCTCTGCAGCGGAAGCGCGCCACGGCGCCGCCGCTGTTTTGCGGCGCTCTTCAGCGTTCCGCCGTTTCGGCGTTTCGGCTCCAAGATCACACGGCCGGCGCCAGGCCGCGCCAGGGCAGCCCGGGCAGAGCAGCCAGCACACTGATTCCGAGAGTCGTTCCCGTAGCGCTGTCTCTCTCGCACTCACGAGCATCCCCCACAGGTGCGAGAGAGACAGCGACAGAGCGACTCGCGCCCCGCCGCCGCGCTGCGCTCCTCTTCTTTCCAGCCCGACCGAAAATAAACTTGGGCGGTGCGCGAGTTGAAAAGCCAAAGCACGGCAGCAACAACTGCTTTTGTGGGAGGGAATAGTTGGAGCCCTTTGAGCGGGGTCGCGGTGCGGCGCGGTGTGGCGCGCTCCCGCGTAGAAATGTACGGCTTTTATACGGCTGCTAGATATTTTGTGATCAAAGTAACGCGCAGGCGTTCGAAAAATACCCGGCTAATGTTTGGACTGTGTCAGCAAGATGTTGACAAAATATTCGGATATTTTGTGGACGTTTTGCCAGTCTCTGGCCGACCGCTTTTCGACGTCGTTTTAAATGACCTTAAAAAGATGTCCAGAAGGCAAAGACAAAATATCGGCAAAGAGCTGCCGCATCGCTGGCCGCAGCGGCAAAAGAGAAGCCACCGGGGTCGATCCACTAACCTGTCGCTTGCGAGACAAGAGCGAATCCGCTGGGCCAGGGCGTCTTCGCTGAAGACGATTCGCAGCTGAGCGGTCGTATACGCATCCACGACCCCGTGGACTCAGCCGGTCCCTGCCCCAGATCAAGCCTATGATCCAGCGAACACTGTTGATGACGCGCGGCAATAACAGCTACGTAGCTTTCATCTCTTTCCTCCCATTCGTTCACAGCAGGTCGCAGCAGGTCCACGCTCTAGACTACGTAGCTGTTATTGCCGCGCGTCATCAACAGTGTTCGCTGGATCATAGGCTTGATCTGGGGCGGGACCGGCTGAGTCCACGCGGTCGTGGATGCGTATACGGACCGCTCAGCTGCGAATCGTCTTCAGCGAAGACGCCCTGGCCCAGCGGATTCGCTCTTGTCTCGCAAGCGACAGGTTAGTGGATCGACGCCGGTGGCTTCTCTTTTGCCGCTGCGGCCAGCGATGCGGCAGCTCTTTGCCGATATTTTGTCTTTGCCTTCTGGACATCTTTTTAAGGTCATTTAAAACGACGTCGAAAAGCGGTCGGCCAGAGACTGGCAAAACGTCCACAAAATATCCGAATATTTTGTCAACATCTTGCTGACACAGTCCAAACATTAGCCGGGTATTTTTCGAACGCCTGCGCGTTACTTTGATCACAAAATATCTAGCAGCCGTATAAAAGCCGTACATTTCTACGCGGGCTGCTGCACCTCCGCGCCTTCGTCTTCCTCGGCGAGGTGAAGCGGCTGAAGCAACCCTCTCCGCGCCGCACCGCCCCGTCCGGCCGGCCGGCCGCCCTCGCCC
The DNA here is from genome assembly GCF_012932325.1 of Thrips palmi. Taxonomy (NCBI): domain Eukaryota; kingdom Metazoa; phylum Arthropoda; class Insecta; order Thysanoptera; family Thripidae; genus Thrips; species Thrips palmi. The sequence continues at coordinate 10,284,024 of NW_023144621.1, read as the reverse complement.
TGACATGGCGTGATTCACAGTGAGGTGACGTCACGTTCGTTCCCTCGTAAATTTCAGTTACGCAGTTACGCCGCACCAGAAATACTCGTTTGGTGGCGCTGCTGCCGTCGTTCCCGGAGAGAGAGAGGGAGCTATGGCGGCGAACGGCGCGGCCGGCGGTAGGCGCGAGAGGGCGGCGCGGGCCGGCGCGGCCGTTTCAAGAGTTCAAATGAGTTCCGGCTGCCTTCCGAAAGCTCGTAAACTCGCCGTATATCACATTCAGCGTACAACTGCGAAAGCAAAACACCGGACCTCCGGGCGGCGGCGGCCTGTGCTGCGCGCCGCGCCGCCGGGCCGCCGGGTGTACTAGGCCGCCGCCGTCCTGTCCAGACTCTTCCTGCACTCTCCGCCCTGACGTCGCCGGCGTCCCTCGGCCCTCTCTTCGAGTTGATCCCCCTTCCGCCCTTTATGAACTCCCGGCCTCAACAACTTGGTGCTTCTTCTTCCGCCTACGGCGCCCCGCACCGTGCGCACCCCACTCCATGGCCGCCGTGAGGCCAGGCCAGCAGGCCAGGCCGGCAGGCTGCCTGATCAAACCGGGGACCCGTCGCTCGGTGGCGGGCTGGACTATGGGGGAAATAACGTTAAACTTCCGAGTTAAATTTTATTTTCAAATTTCAGACGAAAGAACTTTCTGCTCACCTTCGTGAATTTTCAAGAGCACCAAGCTTTCAGAGTTATATCCTTTGGGACTGGGATCTTCTTGGGTACTAGTGGTTTTACAATGAATTATGACTTGCATGATTTGCAGTACAAATTTACAAGTCCCGGTTTGGCTCGACGTGTGTTTGTTTGCGTGTGCGGGCGTGCGTGCTGCCCACGTGACCCGGCCGGTGTTCTTGGCCTGGCGGTGCCTGGGGGTGCCTGCCGGGCAAAGCAATCTGCCCCGCGCAGGTGTCGCGTGATGTGATGGCGGCTTGTTGATTGGGGAGGCGACCACACCGCGGCGCCGCACCCTGCCATGTTTATGTGTTCACGTGGGCGTTTTCGACCTGATTTCAAAATCCACAAAGCCCGGCAGGCAGGCAGGCAGGGCAGCGCCGCTGCTGTGATGTGACTGGCATTAATGACGGCACACCGTAAAGCAACGACTGGGGGAGAGGGGCGGGGGTATTGTCCCACTCCCCAATCGCGTTACCGTCACCCCGGCCTACCATATTTCCTACTCGCGCGCCCTCTGGCTTCTGGCCCCCAAATTGCAGCCCACTTTTTACTAGCTCCAAATCTCGCCCCCTACTCGCTCGCGCTCGCGCTCTCGCCCCCTTGGTCCTGATCCCCGTCTTGCTGCTCTGGCGCTGGGCCGCGCTTTGGCGCTTTGGCCCGACGGCGCTTGGCTTGGCGTCACGTTTAACTCCTAAGCAGTGGCAGGCAGGCAGGCAGCGCGCGGAGCGCAGTCCTCCGATTGGCCGATTGGCTGGCCGCCAACGCAAACAGACAACGTGGATGTGTCACTACTTTGCCTTCGCCGTGTCGAAACTTTGCCCCGCCGGCCCCGCCACACTGCCTTACAATGTCGCGCGGATTAGAGTGTCACGCGCCGAGGGCGGGCGGACGGACGGACGGACGGACGGACGGACAGACAGACAGACGAGCTGGCAGGCGGACGTGCTTGGACGTGCTGCGGGGGGCGCCTGGCGGCCGGCCGGCCTGGCGGACATCCGTGTCGGCGTGCTGCCTACCGCCCAGGCGCTTTGCCCCGCTCTGCCCGTTTCTGCCCGGCCTCCTCGACGGCTCTCCCTTCCAGTGCAGAGACAACGCCAGATGCCATCCGTACTCCTCGCGGCCCTCGCGGCACAACGAGGAGTCATGTGCATAAGCCGCGGGGCCCAAGGCCGCCGTCGTCGTGAAAAACAGAATACAGGCCATTTTATCGTTGACGGCACTGCGAAATGAGACTGTGTGTGCGTGTATGTGTGTTGCCACGAGGGCGCAAAAGCGAGATGATTGATAGAGCACAGTCAGTGGCGGACGAAGCGACACGCCGGCGTCAGCGAGTCTGTCCGCCGCGCCCCGCCGCGCCCCGCCACGGCCTTCTCCTTTGGCGCCCTCGGCCCTTCGGCCCTCCTCGCCCTGGTCCGTCTTCCGTCCACCACGTCCCTCGCGGCTTTATGGTGCCCTCCTTCCGAGAGTCGCTTTCGTTCGCTCTGTCTCTCTCGCACCTTTACGGGACGCCCCGTGCGTGCGAGAGACACAGAGCGACGGAACCGACTGTCGGAATCAGTCGGAAGGCCGCCCCTTCCTGATGTGTGTTTCGCGCTGCAGCTGCCGTTTCTAGCGCGCGTTTTTATGCTAAAAGGTCCCGCGGGCTTTGACGAGTGGAGTGTCCGTTCTAGCTTTGATTTGCCGTCGGTCGAAAACGGATTTGCGGGATTCCTCTCACCCATTCGCCGCGTCCTAGCAAACAGCGTGCCTGTCTAAATCTAGCGCGGAGACAAGCCCCGCTGTCGTCCCGTCGCGCTTTTGAAGCACACTGATGAAATTGCTCCAAACTGCAGCACCCCTTATATGCCCGATGTGTCTTCGCAAGACTTTTTGAGTGAGTCTTTCCTTCCTTGCAGGTTTCTCCGGACCGACGTGGCCCCACAAGGAGGGCGGCAAGACGCCGGGCCCCGGGCCTTCCGGGACGCTGCCGCCGCTGCCGCCGCTGTCCACGGTGGCGCTACCGGCCACGACGCCGGCGCCCTCCTTCGACACCTCGGACATCCCCACCACCGTGACGGCGCGCCCCGGCCAGACGGTGTTCCTGCCCTGCAGGGTCAAGAACCGCGGCGACAACGTGGTAAGTTTTTATTTTTTTCACCGCTGCCGCCATTTTGTTTTCTTTCATAGGTCAATTTTGGCAGTGAATTTCGTGCCACGTTTTTCCCCTGGTCCGATACACGTTGTTTTCTCCCCCGCCTACGCCGCTGTGTTCGCAATCTTGAGACGCCCCTGGTCCTCCTTATTATGAATTGGCTGTGCTCCCCGCTCCTCCGCTCCCACCCACACCCCCACCCCGACGTCGCGGTCCCATATCCCCGCAGTCCCCGCAAACGCAGACTTATCGGGAGGCATCGCCTCGGCAGGCATCTAACAGCGTGGGCCGGGCGGCCTGGCTGCCGCTCGCTCCTTACAGCCAGGTGCGTTATGGACCTGTCGTAATAGATCGAATTATTGGAGCCGCCGGCAAGTGGAGGGGCCTGGATGAAAAATGGAGGGGGAGGGGGGGGGGCGTCTTCATTCCGGCCGGACAGCAACATACTGTATACGTGCCCCCGGCCGCCCCGGCCCGCTCAATGGAAAGGTTTATAAGTGCGCTCTAGATTCGGCCTGCATTATGGATGCCCACTCTGCTCCTTGGAGGGGCTGCCTCTGCCTGCCCGCGGTCGCGGCGCGGCGTGGGGCGGCGTGGCGTCGGGGGCGTGAGAATGATGGCTCCGTCCTGTGTTCCCTGATAATTGCGTGGGGCCCAGAGGGGGCCGCGGGCCGCCCAAAGGCTAGTCGAGGGCCAGCCGGGAGGGGTGGCCAGCGTCCTCGCCGTCCACACAGCGGCGCACACAGTGGCCTCGCGGTGGCGCCCGAGGCGAGGCCCGAGGCGAGGCCCGAGGGTACCGGAGGGGCCCTTAGTGGTCGTAGCATCGCCAAGCTTACGGGAGCCGCACTGTCAGCGCGGGTTATTCGCTTAATTAAGGCAGAGCCTTCAAGGCGGGCGGCCCGGTCCGGCTGCAGGTCGGCTCCGCGCTGTCTCTCTCGCACTCGTGGCGCGCCGCGTAGGGGTGCGAGAGAGACAGCGCCTGCCTCGGTTCGCTTCGCTGCCTTAATCAAAGATCGCGGTCTTTCCCCCCAACCGACCGCCGCGGCGGATAGTGAAACACGGACTTGATGTCTCGGCCGGGCTCGCCGTCGTCGACCCGATCGACCTGCCGGACGCGGCCGTCCACGCCGTCCATCTGCCTGCCTGATACCCGGCATCCGGCTTATGCAGCCAGCGTGGAAAGGGATCAGCCTGCAGGTGCCCCGTACCGCCGCCATGGCTTGGAGCGCCCCGGTAGCGTCCGGACTGCCGGCCGATCCGACCGAAGCGAACCTACCCCCGCACTGGTTGATCTCCAAGACCCCCAAGGGCCGCGGCTCGGACCGAAGCGTGCACTGCCAAACCGAGTGTGGAGAACTCTTCCCTTCCACACCTCCACATTCCCAGTGTGGCGTTCTTCACACTTGGTTTGACAGTGGGGCCAGGGCGTCTTTGGCCTCGGCGACGACCTGGCCGAGCCGAGCACCTCAACGATGAACGCGTTGTAGAGCACCACGGCGAGGCCAAGACTTCGGCGAGTTAGTGACAGGGAAACCATTAGCCGGTCCGCCATTGTGCGCGGCGGCCAATTGGCTCTGTCTCTCTCGCACTCGTAGGGCGTCCCGAAGGGGTGCGAGAGAGACAGCGTACCTTCAAAACAAGGGAAAACAGGTCGGGCGTTATCCGCTGCGAAGAAAGGCGCTCCTCTCGCGAGGCATTGAAGAAGAGATATAAGAATGAGTGGCGGGGCGGGGCGGGGCGGGGCGGGTTCAACTTGGCCGTCTCCCGCTGTTCCACGGTGTTCTCCCCGGACCTGCCGCGCGCTCCGCGCTGCGCGCCGCCGACTGAGGCTCGCGGTACGAGTTACCACTTCCCGACGCGACCCGCGGAGTCCGCGGAGTGCTGCACTGCAGCAGCGCGACGTAGTTAGCGCCGCGCTAACCCTCAAAGGGCCTTGCAACTTGCCCACGGTACAGCGACGTTTGACAGGAATAACAACAGGAAAGCAAATTTCAACTTGTGCGAGTTTGTGAGTAACCGGTGACAGTCGTTAGTTAGGCACTAGTAGACAGTGGCTCAGAGTGATTCACAGCACCACCACCAACGTTTGGTGGTGCCACGCCGTACTTTGCCAACGTGCGGTTTTACCGCCTCCCCCAACCCCCTCACCGCCATGAGTGGGTGCGAAGGGGTGGGGGGTGCCCACGTGCGTTTCTTTTATGTCGGTTGGATGACACCCCTTCGTCACGACTCGTCACGACTCGGCGACCGGGGCGCTAAAACAGTGTAGGCGCTCTTCGCGCTCGATTGCCCCACCAGCTCGTTGTCCACCTGGGGGAAAAGGGGGGGGGGGGGCTCCTGCTCGACTAATCCACGTCTTCATTTACCGGCCGCGACAATGGCCACCAATTGGGAGATTGATGGCAATGACGTTCTCATTTCGCGGCCTTTTCACCTCGCCGTGCCGCGCCTCGTCCAAGTGGCCGCGCGCTTTATTAGGGCCGTCCATAAAAGGAGTGAGCGAGAACGGCGAAAAAGGGCGCCCGTCTCCGTCTCTCCCCGCGGACCGATGAATGAGGCGGTCGACACCGTCGCGACTGTCTCCCATTCTTTCGGCGCGAAAAGGGGAGGCAAGGCGCGAAACTCTCGGCGCGTGTTGGAAAATGTCGCGCGGGTCTCTCGCACCTCCACTGGAAGTCTTTGCAGGGCCAGAAGTGCGCGACTCTTCCTGGGAAGGCGCCACCGCGGCCGGAGGGATTGCTGTATTAATTTAAATTAGTTTCGGTGTCGTCTGGCTGCTGCCGCTGATGTTTTGCTGTTTTCAGGGTGGCCGGCCCGGCCGGGTCGTCGTTGTGAAGAGGCACGCTGCCACTATTTTGCGGAATGAAGTGAGGATGCGCACGAAAACGCGCCGTGATAGTGGAGTGGGGGGGGGGGGGGGAAGGGAGGGGGGGCGATGTGCGGACAAGGAGGAGGATCACGTTTTAATTAAACACGAGAAGAGGAATGTGCCCAGGAATTATGGGTCCATTACTGCTGCCGTCCGATGCCTGGCCCCCCTCCCACCCAATCCCCACCCCGCCAAATTCAAGCAGCGGCTACCGCCACTGCGGATGCAGCCAATGGTTTAGCCATTGCTTTGGCCAATGCTTTTGGCCACCCCGCATGCCATCACTGGCTGGCTGGCCTGGCCGCCCTGCGGAGTCCTGGGGACATCCGATAGCAACAGTAGTGGTAGTCGCCTCAATCGTGACTGCAGTGAGCCCTTGCTCCGCCCTTCCCCACCCCGCCCCTCCCCCTCCCCTCCTTCGCCTCCCCTCCTCCCCCTTCCCTTTTTACCCTCCCCTCCCCCTTTGCTGCCCTAGGCCAAGGACGGCCCGCTACCAGGCTGGCTTGGCTGGCGCGTCACACCTGGTTCTCCGCACTGGTACCTTTTCAATTCGCTGCTGGTGTTTTCCAATTCACACCCTGGCCCCGGGCTTTCGCGGTGCTGAGAGACTTCCCGGTGGGCTCTCATGCGTGGGGCCCGTCCTGTTCGGTCGGCCCGCCCGGCCTCCTGCGCCATCGACAAGAAGATTCGCTTTCACGCGCCGCATAACGACTTTGTGAAAAACCTCCTCTCCCTTCGGCCGAAACATAGAAAGAGGGGCAAGCACGGCCGCCCAGGCCGCTCTGGTCAGCAGCGGAGTCGCCCAGTGGGCTTCGTGAACAGATAGTTTGAGAACGTATTGGAGAAACGTCCCCGACGACAGCCCTGGACTGTGCATGTGTGTCAGTGTGCCAGCCCATTGCGAGCACGTGCCCTGCTCTTTGGGAGCACACTGGGATTCGGTCCGCTGGACTTCCCCACCCTGGCAGCCAGAGCGCCAGGGCCGCCAGGTGGTGCGGTCGCGTTCTGGCCATGGAGGCCCCGCCCCGCCCCGCCCCGCCCCGCCAGCCCACACGGCCAAGGCGCATCGGGGGTGTCGGGTCGGAGCGATACCACCTTTTCTCATCCTTCCGTCTTGGAGAGTTATTTACGATTTGGGCCCGGACGGCACGGCGCGGACCTTGAGGAGCCCCCCATGAATATCGTGTGGCGTCGCCATGATTCCAACACCTGCTCCAGGCCGCACCCCCACCCCGCGGGGCCTTCGCCGGCCTGCCCCGGCCTGCCCCGGCCTGCCCCCATCGACGGGATTCATATATAGCGGCGCCCCGGTCGGCGCTAGAAAGGGGAAGGCGGGGGTGTCCACGCCGAGGTCAACCATCTTGACCCGCCGGCCTTTGAAATTGAAATGGTTCCGCCTCCCCCCTGCTCCACTCCAGGATGTGTAGCGGCGTGGCATGACTTCAGAGGCCGCCGGGGCTAGGCAGGCACTGCGAAGAGTGTGCACTGCAAATAATGGTGTGGCTGTAGTGCCGGCAGGGCCGTTCGCCGTTCAAAGAAGCGTGTTTCTCTGTTGTGCAAAAATGTGCAATTTATTTAATTTTTTTTTTTTTGCGTGCTGGTGGTTGGATGAAACATTTGTTCTTTTATGTACACGACCTACTCTTTTCATGCGGTTTCGGCACAGACTTAAACTCCGCCGGGCGGTGTGTCGGTGCGGCGGTACCGAGCGCGCGCGATTATTTTGCGTTATGGGCGCGCGGGCGGTTTGCCCGGAGGAATTATGGTATGGGGAGGGGGGGGAGGCAAAAACCGCGACCAAATAAAGTGGGTGCGACTTTCGCGCGGTGAATTATTTGTTGTCCGTTTAAATTTGAAGCAGACCTAGACCCTCGCAATTAGGCAGGCGGCCAGCCCCGGCCAAGCAGCCTGCCAGGCAGCCAGCCCCCGGCGTGGCCCGGCGTGCTTCTAAACTTGGGGCGCTCCCCGCGCGGCCCCGCCGAGGCGAGGCGCAAAAGGAAAGCAGTGTCACCGAGGAGGATGCCGACGGCCGAGGATGCCGCTGCACCCGGAGCCTCGCCAATCTATGCGGCAGCGCGGCAGCGCGCGGGGCCTTTTGATCTCTGCGCACACAGCGGGCACGGCGGGGACGCATACGGAAGAAAGAAATGCAGTCGGCGGAGTGGTGTATATATTCCCTTGGTGCGGTGCCTCCGGGTGCCTCATATCGCCCTCCCTACGAGGCGGGGCGGGGCGGGGCCGGGGGGTCGCGAGAGTAGCGGCGACCTTTGCTTGTCGACGTTATGAAGGTTTGCGCCGGGGCTCAGCGCTCAGCAGCCCCGCCGAGCCCTCCGGGGTCCGGGGCCCTGGCCTGGCCGCACCGTGGCCGAGGCCGCGGCCGCCCTGGCCTGGCGCTTGCTGGTCAGTTTGCGGAAGGGCTTGCACCACACAAGCGTCTCGTTGCGAGGCGGGGCGGGCGGGGCGGGGCGGTCGGCACATAACACCAAGTCTGGCTGCGCGCTGTCGCGCTGTCGCCGCATTATTCCGAGATTAGCTAGGCGGCGAGCTAGCGTGTGGGCCGCGTGGCCGCGCACCAGCAATGGCCCGGCCAATGGCCCGGCGCACTGCGCACTCCATCTTGATGAGGTATTGCCCGGGATTTCTTTTTAATTACTGGCGCCACACTGCCGCCACAGCCTCCCCCCTCCTGGCCGCGCCGCCGCGCCCATACAGCTTCGCTAAGCTCTCTTTCAGCAAGGATGCGATACCGTTCGTTTAAAAGTGTCACGGCGGGGCTCAGCGGCCGCCACGGGCCGCCACGCTATTTCACTCTGCCCCCCCCCCCCCCCCCGGCAGGTGAGGGGCAGCGGCGGAACGACACCCCCTCCCCCCTCTGCGGCCAACCCCCGAGCACATTCTGCTGTTCTCATATTTTGCAGGTGCAAAGAAACAACAAGAACAACAACAGCGAGATTTTTGTTTCAAAAAAAAAAGAAAGGTGTGTCGGTGCGGACTGACTCTCCCCTGGAAAGGCATTTCGCGATTATGAAAATGGCTCGGGCAGTAACTAGATGACGGCTGCGGGAATGGCGGCCATGGCGGCCATGACGGTCCGCGCCAACTATATTTCTCTGGCACTCTGGCTGGCCCGGCCACCTTCGCTGGAAAAGTTAATTTCGGCGGGGAAGCACCCGGCTAGTAAGTGTCTCTGCAAAGGTGCGTAGTCCGACGCCGCGCCGCGCCCGGAGGAGCGTCGCGACGCCTGCCGAGCGCGGCGGCGGGGCGGCGGGCGACGGCCACATTCCCGGGGATATAAAAAGGAAGAAAAGGGTCAGCTCGTCTCGGCCGCCTCGGCCGCCTCGGCCCTTACTGCAGCAGAGGCCTCCTTGCGCGATCACTCTCCGAGATGAGAATTTTGGGGTGAAGTGGCCGAGGCACGCCGAGGCAGTGGCGGTGGCGCGGAAATCGTGTTATTGCCACTGTTACGGGTGCGGCTGGTGGAATGCTGAAAACGCGCGGGGAAAGGGGGGGGAGGGGCTGTAATGGTAATGGTGGCCCAAAACAAAGGGAAGCCCGGGGTCTCAATGATTGACAAGGAGTCCTAGCGCGAGGCCGAGGTAGGCGTCTAGTAGAGGACAAGGCACTAGAAGAAAGAGGCCGAGGTAGAGGCCAGAGTGGAGGCCGCTCGGGGCCTCAGACACCGAATCGGTCATTACGAGTCATCCGTCAAGGAGAGTAGTGCCAGGCCTGCCAGGGCCACGCCGCCGGCCTTGGCTGCTTTTTCAAACGAAACGTACACCGTACGGCGAGTTACCCCTTTCTCCCTTTCTCTCTCTCTTCCAAACGAAACGGACGGCAAGTTCTCTCCTTTCTTTTCCGACGACTCTGACTTTGCGAAGTTGAAGGTGAAGGCGCGGCCTCCGCGAGTTTTCCCCATCGGGGTCGCCCCAATGACTGATTGAGACGCTGTTTACCTGGCATGTGAGCAAACGGCCCAGGCCCGGCGGCCCCGCCCCGCCCTGCCCCGCCCCGCCCCGGCGCCCTGCAGCCGGCAGCCTGCCTGACTTGAGAAATGTATTAGTGGCCTGCCCTCCAGGACCGCCCCCTACACGGCCTGCAGTCCCTGCAGTCGGACGTGCGGCTCCGTTTCTTAATTGATCCCAGGTTTGGTTTTGAGTCGGGCTGCCGGACTGGCGCCTCGTTTGCATCTGGCTTCGTCGCTCTGTCTCTCTCGCACCGCCACGAGGCGTTCCGGTGAGTGTGAGAGAGACAGAGCAACGGACATTGGTCGGTGGCTGGTGCAGTCTGGTGCAGCCTCTGCGGCGCTCTGCGGCCGGCCGCCGGGTTGCAGCGCTTTGTGTAACGCGATGCCTCGTAAATGCTTGGCTGGCTTCACTGGAGAAATTGGAAGCCTAGTCGGCGATGAGTGTGTGCGCCGCGCCGTGTGCTCCGGCGCGGTGGCTTCAAACATTTTATGTTTATGAACAGGGTCATGTTGACGCTACCCCCGCCGCCGCCATACGCGCGCCGCCGCCGCAGTGTGCTCACGTGTGTGTGTGTGTGGTGGGGGGGGGTGAGACCTACCGCCCCTCCCCCCTCAAACACGCGGCGCGGCCTGGCGCGGCCCCCGAGGCTCCACACCTGTCACTGACCACCCCCAACCCGTTCCCCGCCGCGTTCCACCGCGTTCCTTCTCGCCCAGGTACACACTCCCCCGGTGCGTTTGTTTATTTTGATTTGTTGCCCGGCTGTCCGTGTTTACATAATGTCGATCGTGTTTTATTGCATCACGCGACGGCCCCAAAGGAGCTGTTATTATTCGTGGGGAGGCGGGGCCGCCGGGGCTTATGGCGCGGGGGCTTAAATTAGTCAAAGATGAGAAAGGAATTACTCGACGAGCGGGGAAAAGGGGGCGGCGGCGATACCGGCAGCGCTGCTCAAACTTCTCGAACGGAGGTGCTCATGTTCTGCTGTGCAAGCCACTTTTTGTTTCATTATAATTTAGAAGTACTTGTACAGTCTTTCACTGTTGTTCCGTTTTTCGCCTGGAATGCAGTTCTTTCCTTTTCGTATGATTTGATTTTGTTCCGCGCGTGATCGCGGCCTGCTGATTGCCTCCGGCCAAGCCAACTGATTCGGAAGCGATGAGCCTTGTCCACGTGTGCTTGAAAGGATCCATTCGTCGCTCCGTCTCTGTCGCACTCATGGGGCGTACCGTGTAGGAGTGCGAGAGCGACGGAATGGAGCGGCTGGCTGGCTGCTTCGGCTGCTTCGGCTCCGCGCGACTGGTCACCCTCTTTGCGTCTGGACACACGGCCAGACAATGTGGTGGGCGGCCGGCACGCATCGCGGCCAAATTCGACAGCCAGCGACAGGGCCTCGTTGGCGATCACCTTTTTCACGGTCCGAGGAGCCAGGCCGCCGATCGACGCGCCCCGAAATTAGAACACCGCCAAAAAGAATTTCTCACCACCTCACGCGTTGCCAGTGTTTTGCGTTCCCGCCGAGCGCGATCGTTTTTTCTCCACCGGCAAAGTGGGAATAGCTCGGACACAGCTTATTCCCGGAAATCGGCCGTTTTTTGTTCCTTTCGCGGCGCAAATCGACGCGGGCTGAGCCGCCGCCGCTCCCATCTCGTGCCGTTCTTTCTCCCCTCCATGAATCTCCGCGCGGCGCTGGGCGGCGGAAACGGTGCTGGACCGCGGCAAGCGGCGCGAGCGGCATCCGAGCAGCCACGTAAATCTCGTCTGTATCTTAGTCTCGGCCGGCCCGGCCCGCGGGCTGCGTCCCACCTCTCTCTCTCTCTCTCTCGCATCCCGATGGACCTCCCCGGGAGTGCGAGAGAGAACGAGCGTCGAAAGTGCAATTCGGGAGAAGACCGCCGGCCGCGGCCACCGCCCGCCATAACCTGCGCCCCACCCCGCCCCACCCCGCCCCACCCCGCCCCACCCCACCCCACCCCACCCCGCCCCACCCCACCCCGCCCCGCCCCACCCCACCTCACCCCGCTCCATCCCACCCCGGGCTGCGGCTCGTCCCCGTAATGGCGCTGATATATCTTCCTCGCGACTCTCAGATTTTTCGCCCAGGCGACCCGGCCGCGCTTTTGATCCACGAAACCGAGTCGATACAACACAGCGGCGTTTCGTCGCGGGCTGGGGGCGTACATCACGCAGCGGGGGAGGGGGGCCAGCTGATTTACGCACCGCTGCAACTTGCCGCGACACTGTGTGTGTGTGTGTTGGTGGTTTGTGTGTGTGTGTGCGCGCGCGCGTTCACGCACGTGTTTGATGCGTGCATACAGGCACACGGCCCCGATGCTCGGGGAGAACAAACAACACAAAATGACAAACAACAAAAACGGTAAGGAAATTGGTATGTGGAGTCGCGTTGGGTGTGAGAGGTCGCATTGGTGATGAAGGACGCGGCAGCAGCAGGTTGCACGCGACTGAAAGCCCTTTACCATACATATGATGTGCGGTGCCCCCCCCCTTCTCCCCTTCGTTACGCCCCCCTCCCGGCCGCAAAACACCCAGGCCGCTGGAATGCCGCACCCACTTCATCGCACCGGCCCGAGTTGTTGCTGTCATTGTTTGCTCTTTTCGAACACCAAGACGGACCGGCGCACCGCCAGCAGCAACAACAGCAATTCAGGCAACAAGCGCCGTGCACCGCGGCACGGCATGCGAAAGGAAGGCTGCCAGGCCCAGCCAGGCCCAGCCAGCCCCAGCCAGCCCCGCCGCAGCGGCTGCATTGTCGCCGTGTTATTGTTGGATCATCTCGTAAATAATATGTGCGGCTTACCGTATCGTTACGGTTACGCCGCCGGTGCGCGGATGCTACACGGCCGACCTCTGCGCGCGCACATGTGTGTGTGTGTGTGTGTGTGTGTGTGTGCGTGTGTGTAGTGTGCGCTATGTCTCACGCACATTAGACGCCCTCCCCCCCCTCCCCCGCGGCCCGGAGGCGCTCGGCAAGGGCGTCCTGGTTCCCACCCCTACTTATCATCACTCTAGAGAGGAGTGTGGTGTGGGTGCGCGCTGCAAATGGGTCAGCTGTTGAGCCCGCACCACCGGTTTCCCCCCGCGTTCCATCCCTGATTGGTGTATTTGGGCAATTTGTGTGCGTGTGTGTGTGTGTGTGTGTGTGTGTGTGTGTTCCCGCCCCCGCATGGCCGCATGGCCCCGCGGCACCGATCGCATGATGCGTTAGCAACGGGATTAACGGTGACAGGCGGGACGGGCCGAGGCCGCGCCCAGAGACTGCATCTGCAGTGCGCGCGACCCCCGGACACGCTGCCGCTCCCCTCCATGTCGTCCAACTGAAGCTCATCTCACCGTTTAGTGTGTAAAAAGGCCTTATCTGGTTGTCTGAGGGCGTCGCAAGGGCGTCGCTGGGCAGCCCCTTTGTCGCACGCATCCTCATGGCCCGGTAATTGTGTTGCCACCTCTCCTCGCCAAATTTATTACAGTCGCGTTGAATTTAGTTCGTATGTTCTCACTGAAAAGTCTGTCACAATCGTCCGAATCTGAGCGCGCTGGCCGGCCCACGGTCCAGCCCAGCCTGCAACGGCTGTCTTGCCCCCGCCTGCCCCCGCCGTTCGTTTTTTCGGAGAAGCAGCCTTCTAATTGGTGAACAGCCTGTATGCCGTAATTAACGGTTGTCCGCGGCCTGCCGGCACGTAGGGGTCACCCCTTCACCTAACATCCCACTGCAAAAAAAAAATAAAAACAACAACACGCCGCCTGCTTGGGTCACTTTGCCCGGGGCATCGCCACTCTTTGCAATTAGCGGCGCAGAGGTGTCTGGGCGAACCCCTGAGCCCGAGCCCCTAACCCCGAACTCGGGGCTGACAGCCGTTGTGACAGAGTCAGCGAAATACACGCGGCAATCTGGTGGCGGGGCGCGCGTCGCGTCCTGTCAGGTGTCCGGGGCGAGGTCGCGGGGCGGGGCGGGGCGGTCCGCCAGCCGCGCTGCGGATGCCCCAAAATTAATTCAATTTTCACCTCTCGCTGTGGCAGAGACAGCTCCGGGCCATGTTGCCGTGGTGCTGTTGCAGCCGTTGTCATGAAAAGTTTTCTCTTGTGCCCTTTTTTCCTTTTTCCAAAATTTATCAAGTAACGGGTTTAGTTTTGCTACCGCGAAATTGATTTGCACCAACCTTAAAGCCACATTATGTGTGGAAAATTTCACACACTTGAGGCAGATGTTTTTCTGCTTTTCAATTTCGGTGTTGCGTTTTAATTCCAGCTGCTCGCGGCTCGAAAATGTTTTATTTCCCCCGAATATGGTTCCAGTTTCAGCGATCTCACTGTCGCGGGGCGGGGCGGGGCGGGGCGAACGCACGCCTTGGTGGCTAAGGCCGCGTGCCAACAGCTCGCCATTTAAACCGTTGCCCCGGTATTCTTCCGTGTTGTCTCCCGAATGAAAAAGAGAGAGAGGGAGGAGCGAGTTTTCCGCGTGGAAGCTGAGGCGTGGGAAATAAAGGGAGAAAGACGTGAATAAAAAAAATTGCGTCCGAATCTGAATAAAACAGAAATAATGCGAGCGGGGAAAGGGTTCCAGCTCCCTGAGCTGGCCCGTCGCGTCAAGGAAAGTGTTGAAAAGTATTTATTATATTAGTTTTGAAGCGCGCGCACCGGCGGGAAGCGCGACCCCTCCGGAAAGCCATTCTTCTCTTTTCATGCTTTTTGTGTGTTATTATAGGCTCAAGGTAGGCGGGTGTGGATAGTATTAAAATATGGCCTGTCCCTCCGTTCGCAGCGCCCCCTGCTGCACGGCCACGGCCTCGGCCACGGCCCAGCGAGTGCCCTCGGGGCCCTGGAGCTGGAAGGGGGGGGGGCTCCTGTAGGACCCAGGCAGAGCACTGTCCCAAGTGCATGCCGGGGGAACCCTCGTCTGCGTCCCCCAGGCCGACCACCGAAACAAGAAAAAAGGTGAAATGATATGCAGCGGTGCCGACAAATTTGTATAACCAAATTAGTTGATACACCTTTTTAATTAATCATCCGGGCGGGCGAGGCGCGTGGACGCGTGCTCCCGTTGCCCCCGGCTCGGCCCGGCCGGCCTGGCTAGCCTGGCCGCCACGCGGCGCGAGGCATTGTCAGCGTCAGTTGTCAGCCAGCCTGTCAGGCAGTGTGCCGCCGAGTCCGGCCGCGTGTCGGAACGATGACGCGCTGACAACACGGCCGCCGAAAGCCCGGCCCGTCGGTCCCGGAGGCGGTTCGGAGGTCGACGTGACGCCGCGCCGCCGTGACGCGCTCCGTGACGTGCCTCGGGAGTGGCGCGCTCAGCGCGGGGTGGGCGGCAAGGGCGTCGCCCACTTTTCACGTCCGCGGCGGACGTCCAACGCCCTGCCCGCCCTGCCAGCCCTGCCCGACGTGACAGCTGCCAGGTGGACGCGGACGCCGTGGACGCCCTCGCCGACAGCGGGATTGACCCCTGTAGGCTGATTCCAAGAGCAGCTTTCGTCGCTCTGTCTCTCTCGCACCTTTACGGCACACTCCCACGAGTGCGAGAGAGACAGAGCGCTGTGTCTGCGGCGCTGCAGGTGCATGTCTTCCTTGTTTGAGAGCGCCCGGTGAGCGACGTGGTCGACTTGGTCGGCGCCGTCCTCTCCACGCACTGAGGCACCGATCCGCGCCAATCGGTCGCGCTCCTCGACCGGCTCGGCTCGCGCTCGGCTCCACAGGGTTGTGGATGGCACGGGCGCGCGGATTCAACAGCTGGCTAATCCATTATTACCTTTGGCGGCCACCTGCCCACCGGCCCGCCGGCAGCGCGCCGCAATTTGCCGAGCGGGACGAGGACGCCGACGCCGCCTCTTCGCCGACACTTTAACTTATTGGACGCCGCGACGCTGCCCTGCTGGGTCGCCGCCTCTGGTCGCCGCCGTGCGGGTTGGGTTAGTCCGGGCTAGTCACTGCAAGCAGCAGGCGATTTGCAACCCGCGGCACGCCGACGCCGCCCTCGCAAGGCCGCCAGCGGGCTGATTCCGGGGAGTCGTTTGATCGCTGTCTCTGTCGCACTCATGGGCCGTCCCGCTGGGGTGCGAGAGAGACGGCGCGACGGCCGCCCCTCCCTCTAATCTGGGGGGCTTGGCGAGGCCTAGCGGGCGGGGCGCGGGGCGGCGGGCCAGGCCTTTGGCAGCCTTTGGCCGTGCTCCCTGGACCGCTCTGCCGCGCTGCCGCTCTGTCGATGCAAAGCTTGGGGCTCGCCTTCACATCCGATCCCATTCGCCCAGGAGTCAGTCAGGCGGCCGCCGGAGCGCTGCGAGCGCTCTCTTGATCAGGGCCGCGGCCCAACGGCCCCAGCCCTAGTCCACAGCACAGCCCTAGCGGCCCTAGCCCACGGCCCAAAGGGACGCTGCGGCGCGACGCAGCCCGCGGCGGTCTCCTGCGCTGCTCCCGGAGGGCGAATCGAGTCCCCCTCCCCCTCCCCTCCGCGACCAGCCAACCCTCCTCTGAACCGGCCGTTTTGTCATTGTCATGATATTCTCCAATCCTTTACATCTCCCCCTCCGGCCTCCGGTCTATACCTTGGTGCAGACACCCCAGAGAGGGCCACTGCTGGGTACGACAGGGCCATCTGCTAGGCCTCGCTCGCCTCGCTCGCCTCGCCGAGGTGTTTCCAGTGTCCCTGGAAATAAAGAATGGACTTAAAGGGCGGGCAGTGCGTGTGTGCTGGAAAATTCCAACTCGTTCCGCGGTAGTCCGCCAACCCGCCCCGCCCCGCCCCGCGCTGCACACTCGGATGATTCGGCAATATTCCGCCATCCAGACGGAGCTAACCGAACGGCAAAGCGTTCGGCGGAGGGGAACGGAGGGAGGGCGCTTGTGGCGAGCGAGGCGGCGCTTGTGGCGAGCGAGGCGGCAGAAAAACGACTTTTTGAGGACTCGCCTCGGCAGCCTCGGCACGACGGACCCCGCAAATCACATCGAGTTCGGTGGCTGCGCGCTTGCGGCGCTGTGCGGCGCTGTGCCCCTCGATGATGTGGAGGGGGCTTTCACGGCGCGCGCCGCGCGGGGGACTGGTTACGCCGCCACCGCGATTTCTCATCTCCCACTTGCCACTTCCGCCGCGGCGGTCTCCATGGCGACGGCAGACACGTGCGAGGTGTGGCTGGCTGCAGCGCCGCCTTTTTTCGGGACCGAGTGCGGAGAGGCGGCCGTTGCAGCCGAGGATGAATAGGGCGCTGAGTGGCACGCGGTGAGCGCCGCGACGACGGCGAGGACGGCGACGGCTAGAGGCGCCGCCAGGCCTGCCGATTGGTGCGGCTTCCGGCGGCGACGAGGACAAGGCGACGAAGCGAGGCGAGAGCACGAGAGTGTGGTCGCCAGAGCACAGTCGAGAGCACGACGGCGCGAGCGCTCAGGAAGCGACGTCCCTTTCTTCCACGCCTGGTTCCCGCAGACAGACGGACGGACGGACGGACGGACAGACGGACAGACAGACAGACAGACAGACACAGACAGACAGACACAGACAGACAGACAGACAGACAGACAGACAGACAGCTCTGTGCAGCGAGGCCGGGCTGGCGGTGCTTTCCTGAACCACGGCGGCGACCACCACGACGAGAGCCCCGTGCGGGTGTAACTTGTTTGCGGGCTCTGGCCGGGCCAGGCGGACCGCGACGTGCCCCGATGCCTGTTTACAGGCCGGTCGCATACTACCCTGTTTATCCGCGTGGTTGCTAGCGAGGCCGGCCCGGCCCGGCCCGGCACTGCCTGGCACCGTGGGGGTGAGTCCAAGTCAAACACGTCGTCCGAATTGTGTGCACTTCCCTGCTGCTACGGCGGCGGCGTCCCTTTCGGCCGCTCCGCCCTCCACCACCTCATGTATTCTATCTCTGTCCTCGGCGTCCTCGGCGGCCTCCGCAAAGAGCGCGTGTATTGAAGGGCGACGAAAAGCGACGGCTCCCCCGCGCGCCAATTCGACCGCAAAACTGCGCGCCGCCGACCGTTTTTGGAGTGAAAGAGCTTCAATGGAGGAAGCGGGAGTGGTGGGTGGGGGGGAGAGAGGGAGAGGGTAGTGCAGGAACGAGTGGCGCGTCATCAGCCTAGCTGTGAATAATGCTTCCCTGGACGAAACTGACCTCGGCCTCCTCCCGGCCCGGCCCTGCCCACGGCCTCGGCGACTCCCTGGAGGTTCATTTGCGGCGGGATGGCCGTCTGGCCGGTGGCGGTGGCGATTGCCGCCTCGGAGTCAAAGCGCGCGAGGATGTATTGCCTGCGCCACTCCCCGAGGCCTCCCCGAGGACCGACCCGGACCCGGACCGCCGAAGGCCCGACGGCCCGAAGGCCAGCAGCCGGGGCCCAGGGCAGCGGCACTATACAGGCCGAACAGCGTTTTTGTTTTAAGGGCGAAATAGGATAGCGTTTGGCGGTGGGGCATCTTGAGCGGGTCCGCTCCCGCAGGGCCGCCCCGGGGGTCGTGAAGGGAAGCCGTGTGGCGCGGGGTGGGGCGGGGCGGGGCGGGGCGGGGCGGGCTGCAGTCCGACTGGTTGTGTTGGGCGTCAATGAGGCGCGCGGGGAGGCGAGGCGCCTCAGCTTAACCTCCACCGCGATAGCGCGCACGCCGGCGGGGCGGGGCGGGCGGCACTCAGGACGTGGGGCGGTGGGCCGGGGCCGGAGATAAGGGATGCAAGGTGTGGGTCGCGCGAACACCCACACACTCACACACAGTCAATGTGTGATCATGTCAGCCGCCGCTGCACTTGCTGCCACGCCTCCGACCCCTTCGTTGCCGCCCGCCGCTGCTGTGCTGCCGGCGGACGGTGTGGGTGGAAAAGGAGAAAAAGAAGCAGCTGAAAAACGAAACCGCGTGGCCGGGCGTGGCCGGGCGTGGCGGGGCCGGTGCGGCGGATTGAACGCAGTGACGCGCGGTGGCGGGTGGCGGTGCGGTGGTGGTGGGAGGCGGCGAGGCGACGCGGTGCAGTGGCAGTGTGGCGGCGTGGCAGCGCGGCAGCGCGCGCCCCTCATAATTTCTCGCAACGGCGCCCCCTAGATTTGTGGAACTTCTCAATCCTCGTGAAGCTTTTGCTAATGTGCGGAAAGCGAGCAAATAAAACGTCTTGACACGTGTGCATGGAAATATATTTTTCCTCTCTGTCGGAAGAGACGTGTTCGCGCGCGCGCGCGCTCTCTCTCTCTCTCCTCTCTCTCTCTCTCTCTCTCTCTCTCTCTCTCTCTCTCTCTCTCTCACACCCACCCACCCACATGCACACGCACACAGTCTCACACACGCACACAGTCAAACGAGAGGCACACGACGACATGATATGGAGGGCGCGGTGCCAACAGCTTACAAACAGCCGTGTGAGCGGCTTCGCCCCCCCCCCCCCCCGCGCCTCCGCGGAGTGTACCCACCGATTCCACGAGGCTCCGCCTGCGCACGTGTTTGACCCCATACACCCCCTTGCCCTGCGTCTTGGTGCGTTGGTTCTCCTGTTCTCGTGGCATGCTGTGAAGTGGTGGATGTACCTTGCGTCGCGATCCGGTGCTATCGCCTGCCTGGTGACGCCCCGGGAGCGCGACTTGGTGCGCGCCTGTTGTCTATCGCCTGTTTTCGTCGTCCGTGGCATCGCGTGCGTAGGTGCGCGCCTGGATGCTACGCTGCCTGCAGCGCTCCCCGGGCACGCGCGCGTGGGTGCGCGCCTGGTTGCCTATCGCCTGCCTGCCAGGCGCTCCCCGTGGCAGTCCCGCGGCGCGTGGGTGCGCGCCTGGTTGCCTATCGCCTGCCTGTCAGGCGCTCCCCGCAGGCAGCCGCACCGCCTCCCCCTCGACCGACAACGCCAAGCCCTCCGCGAGCGCGGCTAGGGTGGGCTTCCAGGGTTGGTAGGCCATGGGCTGGTGGGGCCTCCCCCGCCCTCGCGCCCTCGGCCGGCCTGGTGGCGAGAGGCCAAGGCTGCCAAGGCAGCCAAGGCGGGCCATGCCTCTTGTCCCTGCAGTATTTCCATGGGACACACTTTTCTTGTCCTGACGGTGCCCTGGTCCCGGTGTCCTGGTTGCAGGAGGCCCGCGCCGCGCTTCCCTGTCAGCGGCCACCTTGAATCCTGGAATCTGCACCGCCCCGTTTTCAGCCCAGTCCTGTGCGCCCTGCGGGAGCGGGGCGAGTGCAGTCTGTCTGTATCGACAGAGATCCTTCCCCGCGCTTGTCGCTTTGACGACAGGAGCTGGTTTGTGTTTTCCGAGTGCTTTGTTTTCGTTGTTTGAGGCTGCCTTACAGAGAGACTCGATCCTCTGAAGCGCGCGGGGCGTACAGAAGCGTGCTCAGAATTCTTTTTGAAAAGCCATGCGCCTTTTGACCACATTCCGGAGGAATGCATTGCAATTTGCTTACCCTTCTGATGCCTACCCCTTCACTCGCCACTTTCAGTGGCGTAGGCCGATGCCTTGCAGTGTGCCTTGCAGTGTGCCTTGCAGTCGCTTTGCTTGGCATTCCGACCGGCGGATTCGATTCCTCGCCGGTCCGCGGCCGTTCGCTGTCGCGGGGGATTAGATTATCGAGCTCCAGTGGCGGGCTTACTCGGTTTGCCTTTCAGTCGAAATGAGCGGCAGGCCGGCAGGCCGGAGTGAGGGGCACCTTGAATTCTCCTCGGCCGGAGATCCCCTTGCCGCGAACGCCGCCGACGCCGAGGCGAACGCCGCGAGCGGAATTGGGAAGCACCGGGAAAGGCGGGCGAAGACAGGCGAAGCCGCCAAAGCAGGCGAAGCAGGCCGGGCAGGCCAACAACAAATCTTTGCGGGACGAGCAGGGCGTGCGGCAAGTTGTTAACAAGCGAGGACCTCGTTGGTATTCGCGCTGCCTGGCGCCGCCCGGCCGCACCACCAACCGGAACTCACCTGCCGACCCATTCAGCCTCTCCGAAGGCCGTCTCGCCGCTCTGTCTCGCTCGCACACCTACGGGACGCGCCATACGAGTACGACAGACATAGAGAGAGAGCGCAACTCTTTGCAACAGCTCATTGAATTAGTGGTGCCGAACCGCCAGTCGATAAAAGAAGCGGCCGCGGGGAAGGTCGCGCCGCGTCGACGCTCTGCCGCGAGCCGCGAGGCACCAACAACAACAACAGCAGCAGCCCCTGCTGCGTCCCGGTCGTCCCGGGGCATTCCTGGAGCCCTCCGCGCGGCGCCCCTACCTCGCGGCCGGCAAATAAAATCGACAAATTACGAGAAGAAGCCCTCTCGCTTTCCTTTGCGCCGCGCGCCTCGCGCGCCTCGCTCCCCGTGGCTTTTTTCTGTATTTCTTGGTGATGCCTAATCGGCTTTATTGCTCCTGAAAAGTACTGCGGACTGATTCCGAGCGGCGTCGCTCTGTCTCTCTCGTTTTCATGGGGCGTTCCGATTGGTGCGAGTGAGACAGAGACTTTCGGAATGAGTCTGCTGCCGCCGCCGCGGCGCTCCAGCTCCAGGCCCTCCTTCGCGGAGCGGGGAGCGAGCCCCTTCCAGCCCGACTCCCTCTCGCCGCCGCGCCGGCCGAACGCGCGTGATTATTTTCATTAATTTGATAGTCCGAGCGGGCGGAGGGGAAAGGGGGGGGGGGTGATGTAGCGCGGGACGGCGCGACGCCGGAGTCGAGAAGTACCAAGTTCCGCGGGCGATAACTCGAGGCGGACTGGCGTGGCGCGGCGCGGCGTCTGGGGGGGTTGCTCTTCCTCTTGCCTCCTCATTTCGCCACAATCGCCACTACTTACCCCCTTCCCTCGGCCCTCGGCCCCCGGGGCCCTCGGCTGCGGGGCCTGCAGGGCCCGCGGGGCCCGGGCTGCGGCAGACGACCGCGCCGTGCCATCCGCGGGGCGTGGCGGTGCGGGGGGCACACGCGTGAGGCGCGCGAGTTTGCGCCCCGCTGGGGCCCTGCATGCTCCCTTCCCCCTTTCCCGCGCCCACACGGCGCCGCAGCCAGCCAGCTCCGCCAGCCCAGCGAGCAAATTGGCGAGGTGATTATTTTAATGCGAGTACCGCGGCGGTTGGTCGGAACGTGCCGCACAGGCCATGTGCGAATGCGGGGCGGGGCGGGGGCGGGGCGGGGCGGGGCGGGGCGTGCGGCAGCCCTCTGCGCAGACCGCCGCGACGGCCCTCAATGTCCTCATCCTCGTCGGGACCCGCGTTGAGGAGGCGAAAAAATTAACGTTGTTTTTAGCAGATGATACCTTTACACATTAATGTTTTTGTTCGGCAGGTACTGTGGATGCGCACCTGGCCCATCCAGGTGCTGACCCACGGTGAGATGGTGTTCGCGTCCTCGCTGCGCTTCTCCGTCTGGCACGGCGGCGGCGGCGACGCCTGGACCCTCAAGCTGACGGGCGCGCGGCCGGAGGACTCGGGCCGCTACGAGTGCCAGGTCAACACGGACCCCAAGATGAGCCTGGGCATCGCGCTGCAGGTTGCAGGTAATGTTGGGCTGCTTTGGCCAGTGCTGTCACACACTGAGGCAGGAGGCAAAAATTCCCAGGTTGGCAACCCTTTCGACAGTGGGGCATCGATGGGAATGTTTGCCTACTTGTGTTGGGAAGTAGGTAAGAGATGCATGCACGGGTCCGGAAGGCTCACAGTCTGCGAGAGAGAAGCCTGCCGAAACACCCCGCCGTAAAGCCTTGATGTCCGCAGGCCTCGCGCATTGCTGCTCTTA
This sequence comes from Thrips palmi, assembly GCF_012932325.1. NCBI lineage: Eukaryota > Metazoa > Arthropoda > Insecta > Thysanoptera > Thripidae > Thrips > Thrips palmi. Next base: position 10,261,710 of record NW_023144621.1, on the reverse strand, counting down.
TTCCTGCGTTGCCACCACTTTCCTCTTTCCGTCTGTGTCGTAAACGTGTGTTGCCTGGCGCGGCGCTTGGCACGGCGTGAGGCTGGGATCAAGGAATGCACGCACGTGCGTGTGCTGCATACACTCCGCAGTCGTGTCCCTTATACGCCCCAATAAAATGCCTGCGCTCCCATTCGTGATTGCCTCCGGGGAGAATAAGACAATTGTTTCGGGAAAGGAATAATAATGAAGAGATGAGGGCCCTGCCAACTTTGTCGTTTCTTAGTCTGACTCTTGGTTTTGATGCGTGTTGCAGAGGACATCCAGGACTTCCCCAGCGACCAGCAACACGTGGACGCCCCGGCGCCGACCCCAGGTGCGTAGCTCGACGGGGTTCCTGCTCACGCCGCTGGAAACTTCAAACCGGCGTGGCGTCCTTGGGGCTGGCTCGCTCGCTTGCTGGGGCCTTCCCTCCAGGCGCTGCGGGTTTCCCAGTCGCACCGCCCTGCCCCTGCCCCGCCCCCTCCCCCGCCACCCCGCCGTGCCTCCACCCTCGCCCCAGCGTTGAGGTCCTGCGTGCAGCCGTGGTTGGCGGCGGCTGCCCCCGTCACGCCCGCCCCGCCCTGTGCCCCCTCGGGAACAAGGCAGCGAAAGTCGTCAAGGGAGCGCGGCCGCGGGGCGGGGGTGGGGTGGGACGGGCGGGGCAGGGCGGGGCGGCTGCCAGCGCCTGTTTATACGCGCAGTAAAAGGCTGCCGAACGTAATGGGAGGTGAATATGAATACCAATGCGAATCGTCCCGGCGTGTGAACGCCCTCGCCGCCCTCGCAGACACGCGGCGCGTCGGGACGGAGCCACCGCGGCGCCGCGGAACGTTTTTTGTGCACGAGTCTGGCTTCGGTTCGTGGCGGGGCGGGGCGGGGTGGGCCTCGAGGCATTACATTCAAAGGAAGCCCCGCCCGGCCTCGAGTTACACCGGGGTGCTCGCTTCCAGTCTCGTTTACTCATCCGGGCCAAAAGGGCAAAACACGGCGCCTCGTTGGCGAGTTTGCCAGCCAGGCCGTTCGGCGCCGTTCGCCTCGGCACGCCCGTATTTTCATCATCTCCACTTCGGCCGTGGGCCGTGCCGGCCGTGCCGGCTGTGCCGCGCGGCGGTGCATGGCGGCACGGCGTCCCGCGGCTGCGGCCCGCGCGAATGGCCCATCCCGGCCTCGGCCATCTCGCACTCGGCCAGACGGGGCGCGGCGCGGTCGGGTCGCCCTCGTTAAAACGCCCCGGCGGCAATGAGCATAGGGGGTCCCGGCCGGGGTGGGGGTGGAGCTTTTTGCGAGACGATTGTGACAATGAACTCGTAAAAGTGATGTATGCAGGACGGGGCGGCGAGTCGCCAGCGTGCGGGACGGCCTGGGGCTCCGGGTCTGGGGGGCCGCCCCGCTAGCGTAGCTCCAGATGCAGTCGTGCGTCATTCCACGGACCCAGTGCTGGCCAGTCCTCCTCCAACTTGGCCTGCTTGTCCTGGCCACGTCGTGCAGCGCGCCTGCGGAACTGCAGCAGGCAGCGCGGCGCGCGCTTGCGTCCGATGGGTTGCCTAACCTCCCGGCGCTCTTGTTGCAGACGACGGCAGCGCCATGCTGGCCGGGCCGCGGCTCGTCAACCGGGGCACCACCGTCACCTTCAACTGCGTGGCGGACGCCCCCGCGCCCGGCGACGCGGCCGCCGCCAACGCCGCCACCGTCGAGTGGCTCTACAACGGGCAGCTCATGAACGTGCAGGTGGGTAGCATCAGCCACACCCGTCGGGGGCAGCGGACCCTCAGAGAGTAACGCTGTGTTTGTTTGTGGTTGCAGTCCGGCCGCGGCGGCATCAGCGTGGAGACGGAGCGCGACGACCAGAAGATCCGCAGCCGGCTGACGGTGGCCTCCGTGTCGGCCTCCGACGCGGGGACCTACACGTGCGCGCCGGCCGGGGCGCGCCCCGACTCCATCCTGCTCATGGTCGGCGACGGCGAGCGCACCGAGGCCATGCACCGCGGTGCCTGCCCCCGGCCGGCCGCCTCCCAGGCCCTCGCCGTCGTCGCCGTGCTCGCCACATTCCTGTCGTGGCGGCTCCGCGCGTGTTGACGACAGCCGCACGCGTGGTTCGGCAAGTGAACGGGCCCAAGACTGTCAAGTGACATTGGACACTATTGGCAACATGGTTGGCGTTGGCCTCTGTGAAGTGTTGTTAGGTTCTCACACTCAAAGATAACGTAATATGAAGTGTGACACTGTATTTCGAATCATTCCTGTCTTTTATGGGGCTTTCTTTTTCTGTTGCGTTGGTGCAGATGTGTTTTTATTCGAGTGCGCAGAGTGATAGTGAAAACAATGGCTTTACCATGCGATTTTGTTATGTGATACGTATATATTGTTTCTTGTGCCACGGCAAAAAAATATCTGTACATTGAAGATGATGTTTTGCATGAAACTGCAGTAATATACACTGTGTGAATGGGGCAACGTAGGATGTGTACGTATACTTTGCCTTTATTTATATTAAGATAAGTTGTATTTACATGATATTTTAATGATCAACAATATTTTGTTTCTACGCACACATTTTCTAGTACTCTTTTGAAGAACCAACGATTTGTTTCTTACCATTTTTATGTTTGATGATGTACATACTATACTAAGGTAAACAGGAGCAAATCAAGTAATCTAATTCTTACCCAATTTTTGACAAACCTAGTTTAAACCATACTTGACCTATTGTATATGACAGACAAATTGCTTTGAAAGTCAAAAGAACAAGGAGCAGATCATAAGACCAACCTATTTTTGACCGTTATGAAATAGAAAATTAAATAAAAATGTAAAATAAAAATATTTGCATTTTGGACCAATTTTTTTTTACCTACCATTTATGATTTATTTAATGAATTAAACACATCTTTGTATTTTGTAAATAACTTGTCTCTGTAAACTGGTTCCAAAGAGGCAGCGCTCTGAACTGCGTCCCTTGACTTAAATGATTTAAAAAATCTAATTGAGAATGCTTTATGGATACATTTCAAATAAAAGGGCAAGGAAAGGTGTCAGCTATCCCATGTAATTGCATTCTCTCAATTTGAATAAGGAATAACATTGGATGGTGACCAAAGTACACAGGTACCACCAACTTTTAAGCGATTTTACGCTAGTAGTAGCTTAAATGCTCCTTGACGGAACTGTTGCATATTGGTGCTGCACCATGTACGCTACGGAATCCAATGAAAATTCTGTTTCCGCTTTTCCTGGGCTCCTCTTTCCCCGGACGCCTTTTACAGGTGCGGAAGGATGGCGTTGGGTTGCAGCCCTTAGCGGACCTAACGCCTCGGAGGTGCGCTCGATGGCCCCGCCCCGCCACGCCCCGCCAGCCGTTCTCTCTGTCGGTCTTTTGAACTGAGCGCGCGCCGCCCCGCGCCCGGCGCGGCAGCCCCGGTTCAAGGGGAGGGGAGCAGTAAATTGGAACTTCTTGTTATTTTAATGAGCAGGGTTTCACAACTTGATTCAGCAATGGCGCCGCCGACAAGCTCGATCTGAGCCGTGGGGAGACAGGTGACAACCACGTGCGCGGAAATGCACTGGCGGTGAAGACACGACGACATCGCCACCTTCGGCCAACCACGGCGGGGCTTCGAGGAGTGCATGTTACATTGGAGTCCACGGGGCGTGAGCCCAAAATTGTGGCAGGGCCTACGGCAAGGAAACATGCGGCCTTTTAACGAAAGACGGTCCGCCGTGAAGGGCGACTGACAGTTCTCAAAGATTTTTTGGAGGAAGGTTTTATTAGTCGAGCATCCTAAGTTCAAAATATGTTTTTTGAACGTTTAAGTCCGAAAACTTATAATGGACCAAAGTGGAGTATGTTGTGCTGAAGTACTCCCTAATGACTCCTGACAAAATTTGGAGGGCCGTGTCGGCAATGAACAGTCCTTTCCTAGCGACAAAGTCGGCATTACTACACCGCGCCGGGAAGATAGACCACCCTTTTGGCAGTCACAGGGAAGACGTGCCAAACATTTTACCAGCAGAAAGCAACGTTGGGCAGTCGAACTCTGATCCTTTACAGCGGTCCGTGGCCGCTTCCTCTGCGCTACTGAGCCACATTTACATATATCTCCTTAAAGGCTCGACCTACATATAGGTCTCATAAGACCGCGCCTCAAAAAAATTGAATATTTTGTTGTTTTTTCTCGTTACTATACAACGCTGGCGCAACGCCACAACATCCTGGCTCAATTTTTTTCTCCTCCGTATCACACGACCACCCACTCGAAAGGGCAGACAAAAATAAAAGTAAAATTAAAGCCAAGCGAGAAAAAAAATATTTGGACGCGTACACCGGACTCTCCACGACGCTGCGGACGCTGCCTGCTTGCCCGACTGTCCAGCATTGTTGCCGGCGGAGCACCCGTCTGCATTCCAGTGTTCCAGCAGACTGATTCCGAGAGTCGTTTTCGTCGCGCTCTGTCTCTCTCGCACTCATGGGGCGTGCCGTACAGGTGCGAGGGAGACGGAGCGACGAGTGCGACTGGAATCAGTCTGAAGGGCACTCACCGCGAACTAGCGCGAACCGAGCAGCGCGCAGCTAGTGGCCCCCGTCAACAATTCAGACCCGACCAATCAAACTGAGTCAAACCGGCAAGAATGCGGGCCCCGCTGAGGGCTTGCGGGACCCTGTGGGCCCTGTGGGGCTCTGCTTGTTTCGGTGAGCCCCTCGGTGCACCGGGGCCGAGCATAGCCGAGCTTAGCCGAGCCGGGGCCGAGGAGATGGTTTCGTTGGCGCCGCCGCGGCACCTTCACACCTCTTCACCGCCAGCCCGGCCCGACCCCCCTGGAGCCTGGAGGGTGTGGGGCAGGCTGCAGCAACAACCACTGCCACGCCCTGCGCAGCCCTGCGCCGCTACAACAACTATCTGAATGCGAGAAGCCATCGCCATAACTCAAGCGGAGCAGTGTGTGTGTGTGAGCGCGCATGTGTGTGCGTGTGCCACCCCCTATTCGGCCGATGTAAAAAGGAGTAGGGGGCTCTGGCACGCCCTGGCAGCAGCGAGCACGCCGACGACCGTCCTTCCCTGTCGCCCTGCGCAGCCTGGCGCAGCGTGGCGCAGCGTGGCGTGGCCCTGCGGTGCCGAGAGGAGCTCCGCCGCGCTGGCTGAGCCAAGCGCCAAGCACAAGCAGCCTCCCGCCTGAAAGCAGAGAAAAGAGGGGGAGGGGGCTGACGCACGACATGGCCGACTCATTCGCCCTGCGCATGTCCTCACGGCATGTATCTCCATGCAGAATGCAAGGACTGTGTGTGGGGAGGAAGAGAGGAGAGAGAGAGAGAGAGAGAGAGAGAGAGAGAGAGAGAGAGAGAGAGAGAGAGAGAGAGAGAGAGAGAGAGAGAGAGAGAGAATGTGTTTGTGTGTGTGCAGCGGGATCCAAGGACGCCCCTTCTCCGAGGCAGGAAACTTCTGAGGGATACGCCAGCCTTAGGGCCAGCTGTGGCACGATGGGAGTTCACGGACCCCGCCGCATTCGAATCCGTGCTGCGCCCTGCCACGCCCTGCAGTCGAGGCACTGCACAGGCCCTGCATCCCATCGAGAGGGCTCACCCCCGCGCCTTGCCCCGCCGCGCCACGCCACGCGGCACCCGAGGGCCGTGGGGGCCGTGGGGGCCGTGGGGGCCGTGGGGGCCGTGGGGGCCGTGGGGGCCCGACCGGCCGGCCACATTTCACGGCGGAATCAGCCACTTTGTATGTGTGCGCACATCGGACACCCCTCTGAGGAAGGGCAGGTATGGGGGCCTCTCCCCCCTCCCCCCTGACACGCTCGCCCCATTCGGTGAACCCCAACACGAGGCGACCCCATCGAACCCCGTATCAGCACCCCACAAGGATCACCCCGCGACGCGCCCAAGAAAGAGGGCCCACTAACCTGCCCCAACACGCCGCCACACCGCCGCACCCCTCCGCCAGGCACGCAAAGCGCGTGTTTTCGATCCTCACACACAGCCCGACCCGCCCCGACCTGGTCCCCGTGGTCTAAAATCGCACAGAGCTACTCCAGACAAAAAAAAAACACTTGGCCGGGGACCCCCTCAGATCTGGCTCTCTCCCGGTGTTTTTGGTTCCTCTAGTGAATACGAATTGCCGAGTTCGGGGGCGCGAAAAGTACATTTTTTTCGGCACAGGAAGTAAATCCAGAGAATTCACTCACGAGGCCGGCACTCTAACCAATGCGCCAAGACGGCCATGCCGAATTTGTGGCAACTCTCTGCAACTTCTTGAAAACTCAAACTGCAGGTTGAGTCTCACCACTCCTGTCCTGGAAACATGTGTGTCTTCCTACCCCGGGAACGCGTTGCGTTCCTTTCAGGGCCGAGTCTAACCGTACAATGTCAGATTTAGTCCTTCGGTCCATTCGCCGGCGGTTGAAACTCAGACTGGTTGGACCAAGAAGAAAGGTTGTGCGGACGATGTTCGCCCGATGGCCGGCCGGGTCTATCGCGGCACTGATCCATGGCGGTCCGCGGTCCGCGGTGGGAGAGGGGAGGGGGCGCCCTGGCAGCGCTGGCAGCACTGGCAGCCCACCGCGGCTGCAGCCTGCTGCAAGCTAGTCACGTACTTCAACTTAACCTCCGCGCAAAGAAAAATGTGGGCCGGGGGGAGCGCTGGCCGAGGCCCTGGCCGCCACGGGGACCACGGGGCAGCGCCGCAGCCGCTGCCTCTGCGCTTCCAGCGGGCAGGACGCGGCCGCACGCTCCAGGGAGGGAAGGGAGAGTGAGAGGCGAGGGAAACGGATGCTTCGGGCCGGCGCCGGGTGCGAGGGAGACCAGAGATTGGGCAACGTCTCCGCACGAAAGCCTCAGCGATCCCGGAGAGTCGAGTTACCCCGTGCCCCACCGCACCCCACCCCGCCCCACCCCAACCCGCCCCAACCCGTCCCACCCCACCCCGCCCCAACCCTCCGCGCCCCGCCCCGTCCCGCGGCCACGCAATGCGCCGCGCTGTGGCCAACGGATGTGGCCGGAATAACACAGCGCTAAACGGGCCGGACCTGCCCCGCTAGTCCCCGCTCCACTGTGAGGCTGCGCTTTGCCTTGCCTGGCCCTCGGCCCGGCCTGGTGCCGCCCGCGCGCCCTGGATCCTAAATAAGGACGTAGGCCGCTGTCCCGATGCCGGCCCGCGCCCCGCCCCGCGCCCCGCCCCGCGCCCCGCCCCGCGGCCACGCCCCTGCCCCGCCTTATCCTGGTCGCGCTCGCAGCCGCTTGGATGGGTGTGAACTAGAGCCGCGGCGGCCGAGGCGAGCAACTCTCCCAGAGCTAATACTCTCGCAATGTACTCCCCACGGCGCGCGGCAGCCCTCCAAGTGCCCGCTGCCTGGGCCGCCATTTCCCTTGAGCAGCTCGACAACCTTGATCCGTTGGCAGAGGCCCTGCCGCCCTGCCGCCCCGCCGAGAACACCCACGCACTCTTCGTGGAACTAGCAACGCGCGCAGCCGAAAGACAGGCTTCCCTTCGCCAGCGGCGTGTCGGCACTGCGTCGGCACTGCTTCGGCGGGCGCTGCATTTCGGCGGTGCGTTGCTGCGCGTTGCTGCGCGTTGCTGCGCGTTGCTGCGCGTTGCGGCGCGTTGCGGTGCACGCCCACGCCGGCATGCGGCAATTTTCCGCGCAATTTACGCGCCTTCTCCGGCCTGCGCCGCGACGCCTCGACGCCTCCACGTCGCCGGGCCGCGAGGGCCCGCCTGCACTGTAATTGTGGTTATCCGCAGCGCCGCGCCGCGCGGAATCCCACGTATGGAAATGCCCCGCCCCACCCCGCCTCCCTCAAGGTCCCCGAGGAAGTCCCCTCCCCGGGGATCTCATTACACTGAGGCCCAGTGCGCCGCGCGCCGCGCTGCGTGTTCAGGGTGGTTTATAAATCACCGCAGCCCGCTCTGTTCAGGCCTTCGGCTTGCCTTGCCTTGCCCTGCCTTCCAGTGTCACCGAGATTTGAGCTTTTCAGGCGGCGGGCCACCCTGCTCTGCGCGTATGCGTGCGTGTGAGTCTGTGTGTTGTTTGGGAGTGTGAGTGTGTGCGTGAGAGTGGGATAGGGAAACAGGAAAGGAATGCTGGCTGGGCCGGGGAAGCTCGCAGACTACTACAACTGCAAGTGAGAAAGACTCTCGGCTACATAAATCTCAAAAACCTCACAATCGAGAAATAAAGCCCGAGAGAGCGTCGCGCTGCGTGGCACGCCTCGCCACGCCTCGCCACGGCACGCCACCCCCGCCGCGCACCCTCCCCTGCCCCGGCCCGCCCCGGGCGTTGTCGCCTGGTAGTAACCCCTTTTCTGATGTCTCTGTCCCCGCGGCGTCCCCGCGGCGTCCCCGATGCTAGCGTTCGGTGTGTTTCTTTCCGTCGCCCGTTATTCGTGCACCTGTGCGCTCTGGGGAGGGGGAGGGTGGCTGCCACTCATCGGCACACCAAAGCGTCAGAGGTGAGGAATTCCTTTCACTGCGAGGCTCCACCCGCCCCACCCCGCCCCGCCCAGCCCCGCCGCACCTCGCCGCGCACTGCGAGCGCAGTTCTACGAGTAGCCGTCCCTTTTCCCTTTTCCCACCACGTCTCTCTGTTTGTCATGCAAATTCGAAAATAAAGGGCCGGAGGGGAGAGGGAGGGGCGGTGCGCCCCTTGGTGGCGGCCTAGGGCTTCGCGCGGACCGCCCCGCCCCGAAGGGCCTTACTCCAGAGGATGCTGGGTCGTGTCTGGCTGGGCTGGCTTGGGCGGGCCGATGGTTGGGGCGGCTCAAAGGAAGGGCCTGGTGCTATGTCACGCTCAATGGATGAGGGATGTACCCCCTCCCCTCCCCCGGCCCGCTCTCCAGAACTGCAGGTGCGGAGTGTCTCGAGATGGACAAGGTACATCGCGACTTGGAGGTGTTGCTCTCAGCGTCACGGACTGCCAGGGTGAGGGGCAGTCGTCGCTGTGCTGCCCTTCTGCTGCTCTTCTGGTGTTACTCTGCTGCTGCTGCCCCGCGAACCTAATCGCGATACGCGCTGCATGGCCAGTGGCAGGCCAGCGGCGCGGGTCGCGGCTGTCCAATCGTTCCAAGATAACAGCGGGCCTGATTGTGGGCGCGCTGATGGAAGGAACTCTTTTCATAACCCCGGCCCACTGCCGGGCCAGCCCCGGACCAATCCCGGACATTCGGCAGTTTGTCAGCGGCTCAGTGGGGAGGGGTGGAATGGCCACGCCGACGGCTTGATTGTGTGAACACCAGAAAACGCGCGTGTCGGCTGCAAAGAACAATCAGCGCATTGCGGCGTCGCGCCTCTGCTTTTATTGCGTGCCGCTCGCTCGTGTCTGGGACACATCCCGCACAGCCACGGATTGAAAACTTTCGGACGGCGCCGACGGTGTGTGTGTGTGTGTTGGTGCGCCCGTGGGCGCACACCCACGCAGACGTCTGTGTGTGGTTACCGCAATTGTGTGAGGATAAGAAGAAGCGTAGTTTGCTTGTTTCGTGCGGCCGCCTGGGCTGAGCGCCTCCTTCGGGGTCTCATCAAGGGTAGGAAGGCGAGCCGGGGGAGGGGGAAGGGACAGGAAATCTCGGGGGCACATGTCCCCGTACGTGTGTGTACTTTCCCCTTCATGCGACCTGCATTGTCGGTGGGCTGGCTCCAGGCTGACTCCAGTGCCGGCCGCTACACCGCCTTTCCTTCCGCTCCGCCGTGAGAGTGCTGGAGCCCCTGGAATTATGGCACGAGTAAGAAGAGGCGTTTGCGAGCTTCCGTCGCATCTACCCCTTGCATGTACTTGCTGAGGTCCGGTTTGTTCAGTGACACGCTGTGGGAATACTTCGAGATATTGTTTATTTTTGTCAATTTTTTTTTACAGGGAGATCATTATATTTATTTTACAAAAGAAATTATTGTAACACGCTTCTTTTCATTTCCATGTCAACGCGTTTACTTAAGCGTGCCCGATGGCACGTTTAGTATTTTAACATGACTACGTCTCCATTTTGATTCTCGACAGCCGCGTGGGGAAAAGTCTCCTGCAAAAGGCATCTGGACAGACACGGCATGCCCACGACCCAACGGGTGCGCAGGATGAAACAATTAGGTGAGTCAAATTTCAGTGTACAAAACGGGGACAACGAAACCATATACATCAGACAATTAACAACGACCACGCCCGAGGCACACGCCGTTCACAATACGCTGTACAATATATTACATCTGTACACAATCTTCAATAAACATAAAATATCATCTTACGTAAAATTAGTATTTACATTGATTTATAGCAGGAAACCTGAGTAAAAGGTCCGAAGGGAGGATCGACTCTGCTCTTCACTCTTAATTTATATTTAACAAAAACAAATTTTGGTTGCTGGTTTTCAACCGGTTTTTCTTTACGACGTGAATGGAAAAGCAGAGTTGAGTCCAAACTGTTGCACCCTCTCAAGAAGGCTACCAGAGCATTTCAATTAAAAACACGTGTTGTTGCCGTTTCAAAACGCGTGATCGGAGAAATATGTTAGAATTCATATCGAAAATAGACGTTTCCCCGACCTTGCCCGCACTATCACATTCTAGGACTTAGCGCATCATAAAGAAAACTAAAGCACCAAGTCTTCCAATTTCTTCGAACTGCCTTCACGCGCACTTTGCACACCATTGCTCTAAGTGATAAAAAAAAATAAAAAAAAAAAAACAATTGAAACTAGATCTGATCTACGGAATTCCTATGGTTTCACGAGGAGACAAACAAGAACTTGTGATCAAGAAGCCGCTGAGCAGCCCGGACCAGTGTGGACAGCATTAGGCCGAAAAGTCCAGAAGAGGAATTGGTGATGATCGTGCGGAAAGCTTTGCTTAATTTTGAGCATGTCGTAACCATAAGAATAACAATAAATTGATTGAGAACAAAACCTCATAACAATGCGTCAAACAGAACTGAAAACGCGTTTCCCGCCTCGGCAACTCGCACGGCAAGACAGGTGGCGGGTGGACCAAGCAGTCCAGGCAACCCGTGTGAGGTTGATGGTGCCTGTCTCGCCCGAAGGGAGCCGAATGCAGGCAGGGATGATACACGGTGGCCTTCGTGAGCCGGGCGCTCGACCGCTCCCCAGACCGCTCTCTGTTCGGTTGGTGTCACTGGACGGGGACAGAGAGGCGCTGGGTGCGCATGTCGATGCCCCGGCAGGCCGGCGGCCGGAAGGACGATGACGTCATGCCGCGGATCGGCAGCCGAAATCCGCTGCAGTCTCCGGAGTTCCCGGCCTGGAGGCGCCTGGAGGCCCTGGCCTGGAGGCCCTGGCCTGGAGGGCGGACCGGAGATTGGCCGCCCTGGACGCACTGTCGGTGTCTTCAGCCCTTCGGCTGGCCACGCCCACTCACCCACACACTCACATTCACGCACACACACGCAGCCACACTTCCTCTCGTCACTTGGCGTTCATTGGTTCGCACTGAGAGTCTTCCAGTGTCCCTCGCGTCGTCCTGGACGCGGGGAGGGGCCCGCGGCGCCGTCGTCGGGGACCTCCCGCCCGCCAGGAGCCCCACCCAGGGCTGCCCAGGGCGGGGGATTTATCATCTGGAGTTGACGACGACCGCCAGCAGCAGCAGCGCCAACCCGCTCCGCGACCTCCACGACGACCTCGCCGCGCCGTTGGACGGCCTCTGCATGGCGGCGGGGTGCTCACCTGGCGGACAGAAAACATGGCAGCAATTAGCAACGACGAACAATGCGCGATACCTGCTGTCGCTGTCTCTCTCCCGCACCCCCACGGCAAGCCCCTTGCGAGGGAGAGGAGAGCGGAGTCGCTCGCCTGCTAGCGCCCGCAGACCGGCGCGTAGGCAACCCCTCCGGCACCAAGGCGCCTGCCGACTGCTGCCGCGCATCGCCGTCTCTCTCGCACTCAGGGGGCGTCCCGTACGGGTGCGAGAGAGACAGCGACGACAGCGCCGTGCGAATCAGTCCACAGCACTGCGAATCGGTTCAATGCCGAGGCCGACGACCAGTGCCAAGAGACGAGGAGCTCGGGGCCTCGGCCAAAGTAGCCGATCCATGGAAAAGAAATTAGTTGGGTAACTATGCGCGTCATCCGTCTTGGCCCGCGCCCCGCCCCGCCCTCCTTTCCGGCTATTTTCTGAATGCGACATGACAACGGACCCTGAGAGCAGTGTCCCGGCCCCGGTCCGCGTGCCAAGTAACGAAGAAGAAAAATAAGAAGACAAAGTGAGCGAGTGCGGGCCGTGGCCGAGCTGGCCGCGCGGGCCTCTGCCTCCGTGTGGCTGCCTGGCTGCCCTGCCTGGCTGCCCTGCCTGGCTGCCCTGCCTGTCTGCCCTGCCTGGCTGCCCTGCCTGGCTGCCCTGCCTCGGCCGAGGCCACAGCAGCGCCCAGCGCCGCGACAGCCGTCCCCCAGCGCTGACAGCAGGGAGGGGGTGCGAAATGGAAGAGAAATGGAAAAACTATGGAATGAGTTGGAGCGAACACGAGGAAAGCTGTCCGGCGCTGAAACCTGACCCGCCACACTACGCCACGCCGCGCCGGACCGCCGCGCTAAGCAGGGCGCCTAGACGCTCCCTGGACCCGCCCCAACCCCCGCAAGGGGCCCGCACGCGTTAGGTGCAGTGACAAGGCCGCCGCCTCTGCGCTGCATCATACAGCGGTTTACTTTCACTCTGACTGGCCTCCCCGGGGACTACGGCGTGGAGGCTCTTTGACCCGCACACCCACGCCATCGGACGGAACGCGGCACTGTACCCGGCGAGCCAAAAGGGAGAGAGAGAGAGGGGGGGGGGTCCTTTGTGACCCGACCTTCGCCAAGGTGGCGCGTCGGCCGCAAGGAATCCGCTCGCAACCGAAAGAACTCCGGCGAGCGTCTTGAGACTAATTAATCTCGAGTACCAGCGCGGCCCGGCCGGCAAAAAGGGATACAACAACAAAGAGTTGGCGATGATGCCCGCCGAGGTTGCTTCGGCTAGCTGGGGAGGGAACGGCACGGCACGGCACGGCACGGCCAGGCAGGCCGACGACGTGGGAAAACGCTCCGGCTTCCAAAATAAAACGCGTTCTTTGGGTGGAGCGTCCCGCCCTCGCAGCCCAGGGGCTCGGCCTTGACTCCTACAGTGCCGCTGGCGGCGTGTCGCCGGGGGAGGCATACCGTGGCGTGCCGCGCCGCACCCGGGCCGGGGCCCTTCGCTGCCGGAACCATTTCCCGCTCTTTTCACTCCCTGACCACTGGAAAGAAGGATGGGCGCCGCGGGCAGCCCCGCGGGCGGGAGGACACTATACCGGAGGCGTCGAGGGGGGGGGGAGTAGGAGTAGGAGGAGGAGGTTCCAAGGTTCTAATGAGAGGCCATTCCCACCTGAGACGCCCGCCACTCTGCAGCCATCAACGCGATGGCGCGGTCGTTCGCGGATCTCATACGTGGCGGGGCGGGGTGGGGCGGAGCGGGGTGCCACCAGAATCGCCCTGTCTAAGTTATTGCGTGTCGACTTTGGCACGTTGGTCGGCTAACTCGAAAAGGGTTGGAAAAAGTTGAACATTTTTGTTTGATTTTTTCCCCCTTGATTTTTGACAGACACACACGGTGTTCTCCGGAGAGGCAAGGCTGTGTGGCCGTGTTCGCCACGCGCACGACAACGCTGCCCGGCGGCCCGAATCCGGCCGCATTGACAGCGAAAAAAATAGAAAGGAAAGGAAAGACCTCGTTGCGCCCCGGGCCGCTCCTTGACCCATCCGTTTCTCTTCGGGCGAGGTGAGTAATAAATGATTTCTTTTTTCTGGTGTCGTGGTCGTCGTCGGCGACACAGACGCCGCAACACACGATCCCTCTCCGTCCGCACAGTGCACACGCCCCTGAGCAGGGACCCGCACTGCATCACATTGCGCCACCACGCCTCGACGCGCCCCGCCCCGCCCCGTCCCGCCCCGCCACGCATAGCCACAGACCACGCCTAATGTCTTTTCCATTATCACGGAAGACTGCGTCTTGGACTCTGAAGGGACGGGCAAATGGAAAGAAAAGGAGGTGGAAACGGATTTGGGCGCTGCGCGGCGAGACGCGGCGGGACGCTCCGCGAAGGCAAGGCGAGGCCGAACGGGGTAAAAGGGGGAAGGGGTAGCGTAGAGGAGGCCGGCAGCCACGTCCCCGGGATGGCACACTGGCGGCAGTGCCACAGTGCCACAGCACTGGCAGCTAGCGCGCGCTGGCGTGGCGCTGGCGTGGCCGCCACGCCGCCGTTTTACAAAAGGGGCCCTCTTTTTGGGCCCTTGCTCGCGAGCTCGGCTGGTACTGCAGCCTGATTCCGAGAGTCGCTCTGTCTCTCTCACACCTATACGGGACGTCCCATGAGTGCGAGAGAGACAGAGCGACGAGAACGACTCTCGGAATCAGTCGACTGCTACTCCAAAACATCTTAACTTGGCGTTAGCTCACGCGAGCAGTGAGATGGTATCGGCAATTGGGGTGACTTCGGCAAAGGGGGTGACTTTGACACTGTCCTGAAAGTACCCTTTCGGAGCAACAATTTGGATCGATTGCTGGAGACCATGGAAATGGTAAATGAAGGCTTTGTTTTAGTGCGTGTTAAATAACCGACGGATGCCGACGTCACCCCAACTGCCCGCACAGTAAAAACTCTACGAAGAATCGCTTCTTAATGCGAAGAAAATGAAGGCATTGTAAATCCTACGAAGAAATGCTTCACATTATGAAGCAAAATCCTTCGTAATACGAAGCATTTCTTCATAATATGAAGCAATTCTACAATGCCTTCATTTTCTTCGTAGTTATGAAGCAAATGCTTCGTAGGATTTTAAGAGTGCGGTACCGTTCTATTTGTTTCCATTTACTGCCCCTTTTTGTAGTGCAGCTCTGCCGCGGTACCCACCATTGAGCACGTGCACGCCGACGGACGCGGGGTTGGCGTTGGACGGCACGCACGTGTAGTTGCCCGAGTCGGACAGCTCGGCCCGGGTGACGAGCAGCTTGGAGGTGGTGCCCTTCTCGGTGCGCTCCGTCTCCAGCGAGATGCCGCCGCGCGGCGAGTCGAAGTCCACGACGGAGGGCCCGTGGTACCACAGCACCGAGCCGGGCGGCGTCGAGTGCACGTTCACCGTGCACGTCAGGCTGATGGTGGAGCCCTTCTTGACGAAGACCTCCTCGGGCCCGGAGATGTTGGCCTGCGCGGCTGCAAAACAGAAAGGGCGGTTAGTGAGCGTCGCTGCCGTGGCTGGGTGGGTGTCCGTGGCGCGGCGGGGGCGGCAGGGGCGCGTAGGCAACGCGGATACAGGCGCGTCGCCGGGTTGCCTACGCGCCGGCTGGCAGGCGCTCCCCGTGGCCACGCGTGGCGCAGGCCTCTGGGGCAGGCCGGGCAGGGTGCACAGGGTGAAGCGAGCCTACGGCGTTACGGGACCAATGAAAGTGCATTCCCCGTCGGCCTCACTGAGCGGGCCGGCCATGCAGAGAGCCTCTGGCTACGGAGAGAGAAGGCGAGCGAGGAAAAATAAAAAAAAGGAGAGAGGAAAGATATAAATCATGACATGCTTCACAGTTCCCATTCCAGACATAAAGCGGACCAAAACGGAAGAACGATTCAACATTATTTTGAGGAACGCAAATCTACCGAGGATGGACGCTCGCGCCGAGGGCATCAGCGAAGGGAATAGCAGAGAAGAAGCTTCTACTTGTGCAGACTGATTTCGAGAGTCGTTTTCGTCGCCTGTCTCTCTCGCACCTGTGCGGGAGCCGCATGAGTGCGAGAGAGACAGAGTGTTGTAATCAACTCCCGCAATCCGTCAGCTGGAGGCCTTTCCCGAAATCCAAGTACTTTGTAAAGCAGAAAGGGTGACAAACGCATACGCCAAAGCCATGGGGAGAGAGAGAGAGGGCGCTAAGGGGCGCCGAAGACGGGCCAGAGCAATTAGGCAAGGACAAGGCAGGTCCGGACGGCCCGGCGGAGCGCCGGAGCGGCCAGTGCGAACTGGTCCAGCCCAGCCTCAAATATATTGTTTCGTTTCCATTGCGCGATTCGTCTTCGTCAAGAAGGAGCGGCGCGTCTAGGCGCCCCGTCGCGCCGTCCGGAACCAGACCAGTGCGGTGATTCTTTCAAATATCACAGAGACCGGCGAGCGGAGGCACGGAGCTGGACTCGGTGCCCCACAGTGACTCCATCGCCACCACCAACATCGGACTGGTGCACTCTAAAAGTCTTAAAGTGAAGATTCTCCAAATTATGGTGAACTATCTCCATGGTGGTGGCTGACTTTTTAACTTACCTCTTAAAATTCATTGTACCGAACAGATATTTTGTCGAGTTTCTTTTGAACTGTGGAGAACATATCCACCATAATTTGGTGCAGCCTTTCACCGTAAGACATTAAGAGTGTGTCTGCCTTCTGAAAGAACCATCGACGTGGTCGTGACGGCGAGAAGCTGAGAGACCCTAACCTTTATTTTTGGAGGCCCCGGTAGATGTCCTGCTTGGACTGTCCGTGTCTGAAATACAAGCAAACATGGAATTTAGTCGGGCGAATCCTCGGAAACAGGAAAAAAAGGAGAAAACACACAGGCTGACATGGCCCCAATGACGCTGGGCAGGAAGCAACAACAGGAAGAGCCGCTTTTCGGTTTGACAGACGAGACCGCGCAGAATTGCACAGAAAGCAGAGGTCCGGGAGAAAATACGCAGAAATATAATTGCCTGGCTTCAAATCAAATTTGCGTCTCGACATGAATTATTTTGAGAGGGACAAAATATTCTGCTGGAAGGGGAAATGTGAAAAGCATAGTGGCCGTACTCCAGCGCGCGCGCACACACACACAAGCATTAAACAATACATCGGAATCAGATGCAAAGAGCCGGACACAAAACAATAAATGGGGTCTCGTCCGGAAGGGGGCAGTGGGGGCAGTGGGGGCGGTGGGGGCAATGGGGGCGTTGCCGCACAAAAGGGCTAACGTCAAAAGGCAACTTTGCGCTTTCTAATCACACATCCCCCTTTTTTTCCTCTGCCCATTTTGTGGGCAGTGCGTCCGTTGTCGCCAACTACGTTACGTCGCTGCTATCGGACGCCAGGGGGAGGGGGGGGAGAGGGGTTGACCTGCTCAGGTTTTGCTGTCGTCTCGGTGCTTGATTGCTCTTCGGGGATCTACCGGACTAGGGCAGGCGGAGGGGAGGGGGCTAAAAGGGTTCGTGAGGGAAGGGAGGGGGGCAAAACACTCGTCCGTGGCACCACTCAAGTGCCTGTCGTATAAGGCCACCACCCTTCCCAGTTACACCATTCTCGGCACCGAACCGCCCCGCCGGCCCTGCCCCGCCCTGCCCGGCCCTGCCAGGGACTCGATGGGGCTTTGAGGAGGGACAAGGCACGCCGAGGCGGGGCAGGCGGGGCAGGCGGGGCACACCCTCCAAGGTTCGCCAACTCCGTTGCCAACATGCAAAGCGAGGGGCACGGCGCGAGGTGAGGTGAGTCCGAGGGAGCGGGCGGCACGGCACGGCGTTCCAGGTTCCAGCCTTCCAGGTCCCAGGCAGCTTGGCCCGGCGGCCCGGCCGATTACATATCAAACTTTCCCCCTGATTGATGGCCGAGGGGCGAGGCGAGGCTCCGCGCGGCCAGAGTCGCTTTCATCGCTCTGTCTCTCTCGCACCTGAACGGAAAGCTAAATGAGTGCGAGAGAGAAAGAACGATGAAAACGACTCCCGGAATCACTCTGCAGAGCAGTCAGGAGGCAGGTGGCGCCGGAAATCGCAGGACCAAGTTACATCAATTGATCCAATTTTATTGGAGTTTGTTTTTTTGCGAGTACCGGGGTGTGGGCGTCCACTTAGTGAGCCCCCAAATTAGAAGGACTGGACCTGATTATCACCCTCGCCGTGACAGGGGCGGGCCAGCTAGCGGCGCTCTCTGTCTCTCTCGCACCCACACGGCACGCTCTAAGAGCGCGAGAGAGACAGCGCAAAGCCCCGGAATCAGCCTTCAGGGCACTTCATTCCGCGAGGACGTGTCCATGAAAGCCTCCCATACATACTGCCCCCCCCCCCCCCTCTCTCTCTCTTCCTTTTCGTCAGCGGCGCTTTGGGGTGTCGTGCCCAATCCCGGCGGTCATACAGTATTCTCCTTCCAGCGACACGACGACACACAAAATTATTCCTTTTTCCCCCGTCTGGTCTTTTAGAGGCCTCTAATGAAGCCGCACTCGACCTTACGAGAGAGAGAGAGAGATAGAGAGAGGGAGGGGCTTCGCGGCAAAAAGAGGGAAGGCGCATTGTTTTCATTCGCGTGTAGTGGAGTTCTTAAACAATCCGCGCCTGGCTGCCCAGACGAAGGCCCTGACGAAGGCCGACGGCGGCTAAGGCCGCGCCGCGCCGGCAAAGGGAGAGGAAGAATGGGAGAAAGTGGAGGCGGTCGAATAGATGAGGGTGAAAAAAGGGAAAAAAGAACAACAACAAATAAAACGCAGCAGAGGGAAAAAAATTAAAAATGTAAAAAGAAAAGAATACCGACTCCTCTTTGCGAGGTGCCCGCCCTCATCTGAATGGAACGCCCGTTCACACTCTTTGGTGCGCAAAAAAGCGGGCATCCCTTGATATGCCTCGAACCGCGAACGGGGCCGCGAGAAGGAAAACACAAAAACAGAGAGAGAGAGAGAGAGAGAGAGAGAGAGAGAGAGAGAGAGAGAGAGAGAGAGAGAGAGAGAGAGAGAGAGAGAGAGAGAGAGAGAGAGAGAGAGAGAGAGAGAGAGAGAGAGAGCACACGACGGTGCCCCAACATAATCATCTGCCGAAGGAGGAAATTCCGCGCCAACAACGCTTCTCTGTGGGGAGTCCTTCCTTCCCCCTTTCTTGTGTCGTTTTGCATCCTGCTGCGCCGAGACGGCTGCTGTGACCTTGCGAGCACTAAAGCAGATGACTGTGACTTTCGGGGCACTGCTGCTGCACTGTACCGCCGCCACTGAGTCATCCCGGGCCGCCGCGGGGAGGCTCTCGCCATCCGCTTTTCTTCGGGCATCTTCGGGCTCCTTCGGGCCGCTTTGGGCTTGCCACTAGCCACCGCCTCGTCCCTATCACCTGATGGACCACTTCCATTTTCCATTCGACCCCCTCCCCTTCCCCTCCCCGTGCCTCTGGTGCTCTGCACACACCGATTGTTTGCTCGCCGTCAGGGCTGCCAAGACTGCGAGGACCTCGAGGGCGAGGGGGCATGCCCGGCCCTGCTTCGCAAGACGCGCGGCCGCGACTTGTAGTGTAGCGCCGCGGACCAACGACTCGCCGCTCGTCCGCCCACACGCCCCCCGACACACTCACACACTCTCACACACACCTACACCTACACAGAGAGAGAGAGAGAGAGAGAGAGAGAGAGAGAGAGAGAGAGAGAGAGAGAGAGAGAGAGAGAGAGAGAGTAGGAAGTCAAATCGTGCCCAAATCCAGGAGCAGCAAGAAAATCGCTGCCTGGCTCGTCCTTGGCGTCCCAAAAAATTAGTTTGCAAATGAATGCGTTGCCGGGGGGCGTGTTAGGGGGTTCTCCTCATTCTGCCCGCAAAAATACGGAATACTACGCGGCCAGGGGGGTGTGGCCGTACGCACACGCGCCCCAAAGGGTAAAGACTTTCCCTCCGAAAGGGAAAATAAATATTTTGATTTGCAAATCAAGCGCTGAATAGGCAGGCCCAACGGCAATGACTAGCACAGCAGGAGTTGCCGGCGTGCCGTCCTGGTCAAACATTGGCCTTGTGTGTGTGTATGTGTGTGTGTATGTGTGCACGCGCGAGCCAGTAAACCCTATCAGCTTGCGCACCTACGAGGCTGTATCGGCGGAGGACCACAAGCAAGCGAGGGGTAAAAAAATGCGGCCTTGAGCGCCCACTCATCGAGGGGGCAGAAGGGGAAGAAGGGGGGGGGGCGAGTGCGATCTGCCAGCACACAAACAACACCGAGATGGACGACTGGGTCAGAATCGGTGTGGAGGGGGAGGGGGGGGGGCGGAATCAAAATGGTGGAGCGGCAACGGCCTCTCCGAATCCAATCAGCCGCGCGCCTGTGTGTATTGCATGTATGCACTCTACACCGCAAACGGAATGTATCGGTGGGTCACCCACTTACACGCACGCTCTCTCTCTCTCTCTCTCTCTCTCTCTCTCTCACACACACACACACACACACACACACACACAAAAGGGGGCGCGTCCTGGACACGCTTTGACACTGCGATCACTGGGGCACTCTTTGATCTCCGCAGCCGCACACCAGAGCGGCAGGACCGGGAGGGGGAGAGGGGGCGCTTGCAGTGTAGGGGCGGAGGTATGCACGGCGTAATGCGGAAGGCCGGGCGGCTAGTGCGGAAAAAAGGGGGCGGGACTTTCAAAGGGAATGTTCAAACATAAGGGCACCCCTGTGCCATTTATTTCCTGTAGCACTGTAACGAATAAAATGCATCTTTGGTGGGGCCGGACGGATGGACGTAAAAGAGAGACAAAAAAAGAGCTGCAGGCATCGGATTGCGGCGCCACACGCTTTTGCGTTTAGCTGCGAGCGAAAGCGCAATCGGCCACAGACAGGCGAAATCGTTTTAGCTTCGAATTAAGTTTGCGCTGCTGTCGGTGACCTGCACGGCCTGCACGGCGCCCCGGGCGCGCGTGGAGGCAAACCAGGTCACGCTGGAGGTGGCCGGGGGTCCGCCACCGGGGCGGCAGTGGTGGCCATTTATCGAATGATTAGCGTTCGTTCATTCATTGCCCTGTTTGAGCGTTGGGAGTGGGAGGGGAAGGGAGACTGGGAGAACTGGTCATTGCTTTTAGGCAGGGAGGAACACAAGGACACTCACCTTCCACCGACAGCATGATGGCGTGGTTGATCTTGGGCTCCGTGTTGACCTGGCACTCGTAGATGCCACCGTCCCTCAGCTGCACGAACTCGATCTTGAGGTCCCAGTCGTCCGAGCCCTCCGGGTGCACCACGGCGAACCGGCCGTCGCCCGTGTACGTGAAGATGGTGTTGGTGAGGATGTGCAGGTCACGCTTCCGGATCCACGACACCTGCGGCAGCAAAGAGAAAACGGCGCCGTTAGAAACGCTCAAAGTCAAATTCAAACACAGAACGAAAAACAAGTCAAACACAAAACGAACACAAAAATGTTGTTTCCGAGTCATCCGGGGAATGGATAGAATGCCACGCGTTGCGGCAAGTCGTACATTCCCGCCGCCCCCGCCGCCCCCACTGACCTCCGCCATCCTCCCGCTTGGCCGGACCCACCTGGCGGCAGGCCAGGACCGCCAGGACCGCCAGCTCGCTTTGCGTACCTCAACCTCCGACGCCCCACCCTTCGAGCTGCGAGCACGACCCACTAATCCGAACCTCGCCCCGCCCCGCCTCGCCCCGCCCCACCCCGCCCCCGATATGGCAGCAATCTGTCTCGCGGGGCGGGCTGGCGGGCTGGCGCATGGTAGCTGCTGCTGCTGCCAACTTGAAACTTCCCAGGACCCGCGGCGCGAGGAACGCGGAGCCCGCGTGCCAACTGCGGCGCGTCGCCGTCGCGTCGCTGTGCGCGCGCGAGTCTTCGCGCGGGAGTCTTCGGTTGGGAGTCTTCGCGCTGGAGTATCCATGCTGGAGTCTTCAGGCGCTGGAGTATCCGCGCAGGGGTCTTCGCGCGACGGCGTGGTCGTCGTCCGCGAAGGCACCGTTGCCGCTGGGCGGTCGCCGGCCCGGCGCGGTCCACGGACATTCCTGGCTCGGAATAAATGGCTGGAAGCGCTGCCTGCCCAGCCCGGCCGCGCCAAAGGAGGAATGACCTGCAGGGGCAGCGGAATGCTCGCAGCCCTACAGCTGCACGCGCCACGCCGCCACACTGCGAGACTCCCAGACTGCGAGATGGCGTGGGGCTCCAAGTCGCAGACGGCTCGCCTCGGCCCGGCCGGCGAATTCCGCGCAGAAAGGCTGCGCGGAGAAACACAGCGCGCCGCTACGCGGATTTGGAAGGCGCCATGAGAGATCGCGTCACCGTATGAAAAAATCGGCAGATTGTCCCATGGAGGATTGAGACCGCGCCGCGTCGCCTGGGTTTGTGTGCAGAGCGACTAGAGGCCGCATCGGAATGGAGCACTGCTTCGCCACCGCACCGATCTGCACTGGAACTCGGCCGTGAACACGCTCCTGCTGCAAAGGCACCTTTTTTCTGTTCCAGTAGGGTCGTGAAAGGTTTCTTTCCCGGACGTGGACACGCCCGGTGCAAGCGAATCAACGATTCCGGGAAGAATTGCTTTCCAATCAAACAATCCCCGAAGTATCGGGCTGCAGGAGGGCTGCAACTACTCAGACGCCGGGAGGGTAGGCCACCCATTCGACATCCCACCCCCGACACACCCGGAAAAACAGCGAGCAACAAAACAAGTTCCTCTTTCTCTCTCTCTTTTTTTGAAATTGGGTTTCGGGGCTGTGATAACGTGCCTCGAGGGCAAACTCCCTCCACACCGCGATATCCGCATTCCAGGCCAAGGGGCGGGGCGGGGCCCCCGAGGCCGAGCCCTTGGAGACCCAGTCAAGGTGAACGCGGCACCTGTGCAGTCGGCGTGTATTTACGCCCCATTGCCGCCCGGAGGGAGAGAGAGGGCGGTCGCTCCGGGCGCCGAAAGTTTGCTTTAAATAAGAGAAGAAAAACACGTTTAGAACATTGATCTGGCCAATTACGCGTCTGCAGAGCAACGAACTTTAACTTCGCCGGCGATACGGGAATAATAATCATCTTGGTGAAAGTAAGCCAGCTGAAACAGCCGGTGCCAAGTTCTGCTTGCTTAAGAAAGGCCGCGGGCCGAGGCCAGGCAGGGCCTTGCGGCCCTGGGCTGCCAGCGGGCTGCCAGGTGAGACCGCTCCGCTCGCCTTCAAGGCGAAGACCGTCTCGGTCAACGTCAAAAAACAAACAAAATGACAATCGGGGAGGAGATTGCGGTTCCAGAGACTCGAAAAGTGTGCGACCGGATGTCGAGAGGCCGCGAAGCGGGTCAAGCGCGGAGCATTGCGCGGTAGGCAACCGGCGGGCGCTGCGGGCGTGCCTGGCTGGCGGGCTAGCGGGCTGCCGCCGTTGGCAGCTCGCTACGCTAGCCTCGCTGGCGGGCGGCACTCCGAGGGGCCCAGCCCGAGGAGGGGACACTCTGCGGGGCCACCGCGTCTCCTCTCCCCGTCCCGTGGTCCCGTCCGGAGCGAAAAGCTCTTGGCCGTGGGTTGGCGGCCTTCCAGAGGTGCAGGGGACACACCACCACGCGGACGGACTTCTTTTAAAAATCATTTATTCTTCGGGCCGGGGGAATATCAGAGGGAGGGAGGGAGAGAGTGTGAGCCAAATGGACGGGCGTGGCTTCCGCGCGCCCGGGCCGCCGGACCGCACTGCCGGACCGAGAGCAAAGAAAACAGAAGTCGCGTTCGGGGCGGTCACTGCAAACAGTGCGCTCGGGAACACAAGTCCAGGTAAAAGGGAAATGACCACGACGCGATGGCGATCTGACGAAAGTAGGACGTCCGAGATGGGACGGATAGCCGAGCTAATTACGCCTCACATTAATTTCGGCTTATCGGCGCGCTTTTTCGGCCGGACCGGCCGGGAATCGAACCCTGACCATCTTGCTAGTTAAAGCTCATTTGCTGGGGATAACAAATGTCCCCTCTGCTTTCAAGTAAAGATGCCCCTGGCAGCCTTCCAGCCTTCCATGGAGGCACGGCACATCTGGTAAGCTGCCTTGGCAGGGGCGGAAGGGAACGGAAAGGGGGGCGGGGCAGGAATTGCAAGAGGCCTTCCTGAGGTTACTGGAGCAGCTTGTTACGGCCTGTCAAAGGTAGCCGCACGACACAGTCGCACCAAGGCAAGCATCAAGTTAAGGTTAAAAACAAGAAAAGCAATAAGATAAGACTTTTTTTTTTCGAGAAAGGAATGATGGGTTAAAGGGGCCTCGGATTCGGACCGTGAAGGAAGCAGTGCTAACAAGCAGCCTGAAAGTGGCGCCGGGCAGGTGTGTGTGTGTGTGTGTGTGTGTGTGTGTGTGTGTGTGTGTGTGTGTGTGTGTGTGTGTGTGTGTGTGTGTGGTTTCGTGTGGATGGGAGGCACACGTGGGGCACAACAAAGAGAAACCAAAAGCCGGATAAGAGGAAAAGGGGACAAAAGAGGTGACGAAAGGAGCGCACGGGGAGTTAACAGGCCGGCACCTCCGGGAGGTTGGTAAACTTTATTTTTTCTACGTCACATTCCCAGCCACGCCGCTCCGAGAGGCGCCACCGCCGCCTGCTGGCTCTCTTTTTGCCGCCTCGCCTACCTTTTTCCGCCCCTCAAACATCCCGAAGCAACTTGCCGCGGTTGTCCCAGATGCCATTCCCCCCCCTAAAACGGGGAAAAGAAACAGAAAAGGGAAAACCAAGAGCGAGATACCCCCAGGGGAGTCGCTGCGAGCTACCGAGCAGCCTGCCGATAGGTGCAATGGCGAAATAAAATGGTTGCCATTGCCGCTTTCGGCGCGTTGCCGCGTCGACGCACCGAAGCGAGGGCCTTTCGGCTTTGGATGAGCAATCCATCCGTCCGACCGTCCCTCGCCTCGGAGGTCCTCGAGGCCCTGGAGGACCTCGACGCACCTTCCTTTCCGCCAGATTGCCGAGGTGGTGGCGGTGCAGCCAGACAGCGCGGCGGGGCGGGGCGCGGCGGGGCGCGGCGGGGCGGGGCGCGGCGGGGCGGGGCGCGGCAAGGCGGGGCGAGGCGGGGCGGCCAGATGAGAGCAAGAGACAGCAGACTGGTAACAACTTTTGATGAGACTTCTCTCCAGCTTCGCCGCTCCTCGCTGTGCCTCTCAGCGGGCCTCTCTAACACGCGGCGCACGTCGGGAGGGAAGGTAGTTAGGGGTGGGGGGAAAGGGTGTGCGAGTCGCGGCGAGGCGGTGCGGCTTCAGAAGTAGAAACTACTCCCAGCGTGCTGACCGCTGATCCACCAGGCCACCGTGGACGACGGTACTCCCCCCCCCCTCTCTCTCTTCCGTCGTCCTGGTGCAATCTCGGAGCCATATCTTCAGCTCTCTTGGCCCCACCCCGCCCCGCCCCGCCCGGGGACATCCACCCGCAGCCCTCCAGAACTTGCCTCCATATCTTCGACGCGCACTTTCTCCGTGACTGTGCCGCCACACTGCGTGAGAGAGACGCGGAGTAAAGAGAGGCATTATTGAGTGGCGTATCGAGTGCGGCCCGCAAATTTAATAACAAAAGAAGGGAGCGCTGAACAAGTGGTGGTGTTTCTCGTACACCGTATCACGCCGCCCGCGCGCTCGTTTGTGTGTGTGTGTGTGTGTGCGCGCGCGCGCGCGCGCCTCTCCGAAGGTGGGACACAATCGATTGCCAATATTTGGCAGACGTGCGCGCATACCGGCGGCGCGCTGCTCTCTGCCCCCACAAGGCTCCACGAAACATATTGAAGCAGCTCGCGTACAGCAAAGCAGCTGTGAGGATCAAACAAAACAGATGGTTTTCTGTTTCACTTCCAACTTTTTGCGCCGCCACGCTTAGGAACTAAGGAGAGGAACCTCGAGGGTTCAGGTTAGTGTTATGCCACGTGCGGCAAGCCGCTATTTATTCTGCGTGTGTGTGTGTGTGTGCGCGCGCGCGCGTGCGTGTGGTGATTTTCATCTGCCGGGAGCAAAGACGGAATACGGGCCTCGTCTCCTTTTCATCTCGTCGCCGTTTCCCCTCTTCCAGCCGCTCGACACACGATGTGATACACTTACACCGCCACAACAACAACAACATCAGCGGCAACAAAAACAAAACAACAACAGCGACGCCGCCACGGCACCTGACCCTCCCTTCTGTCTGCCACAGAAATTCAAATAAACGTTCCATCACATGTCTCCCTCGGAGGAAGCGGAGGTGGGGAACGAGATGAAGAACACGGCGGCGGCGCGGCCCTTTTCTGATTGAGGTGACAAGTCCCGGCATCAGGATCTCAGCCGCATTCCATCCCACCCCCCTCCAATCCCTTTTCTTATTTTCCTTTTTTTGATTGGGGGAGCGCGGGGCGTGTTTAGCGCGTGACCTAATATGCGACGTGAGGCGACATGATCGTCTTCCATCTCGGCCCTCCTCCCTTCCACGCCTCCGCCCTCCGCGGCCTCCACCCTCGCGGTCGAAGCGTTGTTATTTGCGAGGGAAGCATCTTCGACACCTCGCCGGAGTTTACGGCTTTGGCTTTCCCGCCGCAAATAGGAAAAGGCAGGCCGATGACGAGACGGCGCGCCGCAAATAAGGGCGGCCAACAAGCCGAGCCGCGCAGACTGATTCCGACAGTCGTCGCTCTGTTTCTCTCGCACTCGAGGGGTGTTGCATAAAGGAGCGAGAGAGACAGAGCTGTGGGAGTAAATCTTATTATACCCCCAGGAAAATGAAGCAAAATAGAAACAGTGGAGGTGTCGAAGAATTTTCCGACAGTCGGAGGCAATTCTTTTCCCAATAAGTTCTCTGGAACTCGCAAGATCGTGTTCTTTGAATAGTGTAATGAGACCACCACCACCGCGAGCATGTAAGGGGGCCAGCAGTCTTTATCACAGTCTTCCGTGGTGGTGTGCTTGGCCAAGGCGAGCCGAAGCCCGACAACAAAAGGCAGCCCGGAGTCGGAGCTGCCACCAGCACGGATGCGGAGACGCCCCGAACAGGGCCTCGAACGAGGCGGCGATCAAGTCCAAGACAAAGAGGAAAGCGGAAAACTCACGCCGCTCGACGGCCTGCCGCCACGCGTTGTCGGCGTTTGGTGCGTGGGTCGGTCGCCGGGGGGCACCACGCTTGGCACCACGCTCGGCACCACGCTCCGCACCACCCTCCGCACCACGCTCGGCGCCACGCTCGGCGCCACGCTCGGCGCCACGCCAGCCAATCAGCCGCCTCATAAAAGATGAACGCGGACTTTGCTCACCTTCCTCAAATTGAGCAAGTTATTTCGAGTGGCACTGCCACGGCACTGCCAAGCCGCGCGGCCGCACTGCCCGGCCCTATTGAATCAGCACCCAATTTGGCAGACACAATCTCCAAGCCCCGGGTCTCGCGCGGCCGACGGCGAGGTGCTGACGGGGTGCTCGAGGCCACGGCGCCGCGGTCACGGCGTGCCTGGGCGTGCCGATGCACGCCGTGATTACGGCCACCGCCTTCCACTGCCCCCGCAAATTGAACAGGTCAGCGTAAAACAGTGGAGGGGGCGTCGCGACGGCGCGAGGGTGGCGTAAATCGCAGGGCCAGCCAGCGCCTGCAGACTGAGAAAACGTTCCTGCCTCTGTCGCACTCGTGGCGCGCCGCGTAGAGAGAGACGGAGCGGCGAAGCGGCCCCTCGGAATCGCTCGGCTGGCTGGCGACGCGTCACCGCGAGGAACCGGAGCAACCAGAGGGAACTGGGGCGCGCAAGCCCTGCCGCCATAAATCTGAATTAAAAATTATATCGCTCTATTTTTGCCAATATCGTTCCGAAACAGGAGCCGTGCCCGTCCGGGCGGGGCGGGGCGGGGCGCACAGCACCAACATCTCCACCGCCACCACGGCTACGCCATGGCAACGCCACGGCCACCCGGGCCAAAGCCAAAGTCACCCCTTTGTGGTGGCCGCGTCGTGCCAGATCCAAGCTCACACCAAAAGGGATAAAAGAAGAACAATGGCATCGCAGGGCCCTGTCGCCGTGCCGCCGCCCTGCCGCCGCCCTGCCCCGCCCTGCCCTGCCCCGCCCTGCCCCGCCCTGCCCCGCCCTGCCGCCCCGCAGGTCGGTGACACAAACACACAGGCCGCCAAGCGGGGCCAGCGGGGCGGCCAAACCGCGGTGCCCGGCAGCGCCGCAGCGCCACTGGCGAAAATGAAACACTCGTCATATATTTGGGGCGCAAGGAGCAAGGAGTGCGGGGCGGCGGGGTCCCTTGGCCGGGCCGCGGGGCGCCGCGGGGTCCAAAGGCAAAAGGTCCAAAGTAAACCTCGGGGCGCAAAGCAAACTTTGGCAGATATGCCCAGCGGCGTCCAAGGCGCCGCCAGGGCCGCCACGGCCTCGGGCAGGGCACTGCAAGCGAGCACCGCCGCACCCCTTCCAAATCCTCGGCAGCCGACTGATTCCGAGAGTCGCTCAGTCCCTCTCACTCTCATGGGCGTCCAGTGTAGGTGCGAGAGAGACAGCGCGACGAAGCAGCCTGCCGCCTTTCCTCCTCTCAACGTGTTGTTTGCGACATTGGTTTCTCGCGTAACGCGTGGAGGGGCATAAATTACTCGCTTTTGTTGTCA
The DNA here is from genome assembly GCF_012932325.1 of Thrips palmi. NCBI lineage: Eukaryota > Metazoa > Arthropoda > Insecta > Thysanoptera > Thripidae > Thrips > Thrips palmi. The sequence goes on along the minus strand of NW_023144621.1, from coordinate 10,233,462 downwards.
GCGTCTCAACTGATTATTTATCGCCCCGCCACGAGCGAGGAGGACGCCAGCCCCGCCAGCCCCGCCGGCCCCGCCGAGCCGCAACGCAAAACACGAGAAGAGAGCGGACATTAAAAAATGTTGGCGGCGGTGGGCGGGGCGTGCGGCGGGGGCCGGGGGCCGCGGCCACACTTTTCGGACGGCCAACAACTAACTAAGCAGCGCGGCGTCAGCTTCACTTTCGGTCAGCGCGACGGGAATTTATTCCGCCTCCAGTTCCACTGCGCGCCGAAAACACGCAGAGAGAGAGAAAGGGGGAGAGAGAGAGAGAGAGAGAGAGAGAGAGAGAGAGAGAGAGAGAGAGAGAGAGAGAGAGAGAGAGAGGGAGAGAGAGAGAGAGCGGGAAGGGCAAATGATGAAAAGTGATCGGGCTGCAGGGGCGGGGTAGGCAGCAGCGGGAGGGCCACGCACTCGCGCCAGGCGGGCTGCCTACCCTCTGACTGGCAGGCGCGCGGCGCGGCGCGGTAGCTGAAATTGGGCTTGCTCGGCTGCGGCTTGCTCGGCTGGCTCGCAGCATGCAATCGCCAGCGACGAGGAAGATGAAACATTTCCCGCCAAGAGCGCAGGGCGTGAGGAAGGGAGTGCCGTGCCCCGCGTAGACCGACAGCGCACCGCGCGCACGCACAGGCCTGAAACAAATGACGATACGCGCTGTCCGTCTGCGGGCCGGGCGCGGTGATGACGCCCTGGGTCCACCGCTGCAGGATGCAGGCCGCACCGGGCTGCACGGTGTACAGTGTGGTGTACACATCTCCCCCACATAAACAGGCCATCACGCGCAGCGCGCGGCGGCAACGGCAGTCTGCACCAACATCACGGGTGCTGATGATGGGCGCGCTCACCTCGTCCTCACGCATCGCACCCTTTCTCTCTCTCTCTCTCTCTCTCTCTCTCTCTCTCTCTCTCTCTCTCTCTCTCTCTCTCTCTCTCTCGGCGCCGTTCGGCCACCGTGAAAGCCAGCGAGACGCGACCAGGCAGCGATTTCCGCATCGGGATTGGCGCGCTATCTGCACCCGTAGTGGGGCTCCATTGAAATATATGGGGACGTGGTGGGGCGGGGCGCGACGCTGACCTCACACACACACACACACACACACACACACACGCACACGCACTCACACACAAACACGTGCACGCCGTTACGGAACGAGCCGAAAAGGCGACGTTTCCTCGGTAAACAGCAAACGACCAGATGCAGAATTGCGCGCAAGCACACACACAGACAAATCTCGGTGCAGTACGAATGCGTCACGTCGTCAGGTACGCATCTGCAAGAGGGGACCGGGGGGGGGGAGAGAGAGAGAGAGAGAGAGAGAGAGAGAGAGAGAGAGAGAGAGAGAGAGAGAGAGAGAGAGAGAGAGAGAGAGAGAGAGAGAGGCCTCTTTCCATTGCCACTATCTCTGGGCCCGTATTCAAACGCCACGCGCTACTGCAGTGTGTTTGTCTCTCGCCCTATTTGTCTGCCTGTCTCTCTTTTGTTTGCGTCGATACTCCGTTCCATTCTCGGCCGCCTCGAGGAGCCAGCGCCATATATATACACGTGTGTGTGTGTGTGTGTGTGTGTGTGTGTGAAGGGGACGCGGCTTCTAGACGACTGGCTCCCCCGTCCCCGACGGCGAATTCCTTACAAAGTGGTCAATGGAACCACGCTGGCGCAAACGACTTGTGGATTTCCAATCCATCACTTATTCCCTCGTCGCATGGCCGGTCACGAGACAGGCGGGGGCGGCGGGGGCGGGGAGGGGGAGCGCTCCGAGTCTGGACTCTGGGTTCGGCGAGTCCCTTTGAGGTGCGCGGCCCGAAGCAAGAAGGCGGACTGCCGGACTCTGCTTATGCCATGGCGGCAACCAGCGGCGGCGCTTTGCCGGTTCTCCGCCTGGCCCACCCGCTCGCCTCAGCGGAGTCAGAGGACCCGATGAGTTCAATGCAGTGTGGCCGAGGCCACCGAAAGACTGCGAGTGTAACATGTTGCTCGCTGAAAGGTGGGCCGTGCAGGTCCAGACAATCGCCCAGAACCGTTTGTGACACGGCCAGACGAAGCTCTCCCCTTCTCCCCTTTCCGCCGCGCCGCTGATATCTTACTGGACCGCAAATAGTAAATGACCAGCCATTTCTCAGCCCCCCCCACCCCGGCCCACCTCGTGCTGCGCTTTTCGCTTTTGCCGGGTCGTTCTAGGGAAGGGCGCCGACGTCCCGCAGATGAACCCAACAAATGTTATTTTTCTCTCACCGGCGCGCTCCGCCGCTCCGCTCGCTCCGCCCATCGGCGCTGCCTGCTGCCGCAAGGCGAGGCACGCCACTGGTAGTCTGTTGGGACACGAAGGGATTCCGACGGCATGCATTGGTAAAGGACACGACATCCGAGGTGGCTGCCCCCGCCCGGCCGTGCCTGCGGCAACGGAGCACCAACGCCACGCGGCGCGCCAACACGTATGCAGTGTAGCGCGACTTGTGCGACGGTGCGAGTGTGTGCGCGCGCGTGGGTGTTGGTTGGAGTCTTTCACCAACCACAGGCTGGGCAGCGTATCCCCTGCTGCGAGTCAGGAACCACGTTCAAGGTGGAGTCTGCATGAAGAGGGCCACAAGCGTGGCTTGCTCGGCCCGCGAAGGCTGCCGCCGACCCAACCGCTGTTCCCGGCTTCGCAGCGCTTCGCAGCCCCGTCCCGCTGTTCCTTCTCACGGCCGACTTGATCCGAAACCGATTCGAGCCGGAGAGGCCGGAGGGGTGTACATGATGCAGAAGGCGCCGGCCGAACCGCGACACTGCGAGCGCCCCGCGCGGAAACAACTGTTGTCGTCCTCCAGCAGACCGATCCCGAGAGCCCTTGTCCTCGCTCAGTCTCTCTCGCACTCATGGGCCGTCCCGCAGAGTTGTGAGAGAGATAGAGCGACGACAACGACTCTCGGCATCAGTCTGCAGCATCGTCACTCCAATTATGTCGTTGGCGCCACAAAGAGTCCCGGCCAGAGGCCAGCAAGGCAAGATGCGATCGGGACCGAAGGGAAACAGCAGCCGATGGCTGCGCGTTGTTTCTGTTGCATTTGGTTTTATTCGCCTCGCTCCGCTGCCACCTGCCCCGTCGACTTCGACACCTCCCCGCCGGCATGACCCCCTCCCCCCACCCCGGTCGGCGGGGGTGGGGGAGCGCGTTACAGGGGTTGTAAACGACCCCACAGCCATAAACCGGAGGGGGTTGGGGCCGCTAAGGGAAGGAGGGGGTGGGAGGGGGCCTGCTCCTGGGACGGCCCCGTGATGCAATGACTGATGCAAATGCACCTCTCCGCACTTTGGCCCTAAATGAGGGTGCAACTGGGCGACGCGAGTCTGTCTGTCTGCTCACGGTGACCAGCAGCTCTGTTTTGCATTTCTTGGAGGAGGACGGCGCAGCGGGGCCGCGCGAGTTTATCGACGCGGAAGTGGCAGCAGCTGGAGCACGCGCCCACACTCTCACTCACTCACCACCCACACCCTCACTCTCTCACTCTCACTACACACTCACACACACACACACACACACACACACAGAGAAACACACCGTGTTCCGTTTACATCACAGGCGGCGTCGCTGCCACAAATCTCGATCGGATTCCGAACGGGTAGCAAGCAAGGGTCGCCCAGCGATCCGTCTGCGGCTAATCTGCTCGGACTACATCCACCTCTACAGGCCCTGCCTTGCCTCCACAGGCCCTGCCTCCACAGGCCCTCCGCTGCTGTGGCCCTGCGGCTCCGGGCGGCCACTGGCTTCTGCGACGGCGTACCTGCCCCCCCCCCCCTTTCCGTTGCCGCCACCAATCCTCCCCTCAAACTGCCCCGAGTCGGCCGGGCGCTAATTACGAAGGGCCGATATACGAAAGCTAGAATCGATTCCCGCCAAAGCAATAATAATCATCGGAGATGAAAAAAGAAGAAAAAAGTTGAGGAAAAAAGGTGGGGTATTTCTTTGCCCGGAGCGCTGCCCTGTGGATTTACCCAGGGGGGGGGGGAGGGGTGCATTTCTTGGCGGCATTACCGATCGGAGAGGGAAACAAGGGGCACATCTGGTGCAATAAGCTTACTGCTGGGGCGCGGCCAGACGACAGCCAGAGGGGGAGTGGCGGCGAGCAAGGCGAGTGGCGGGTAGGGGACAGATTTCAGGGCACTGGAGATTGGAGGAATGCTGCTGCTATGTAGCCCGACTAGCCCGGGGTGCCGTGGAGTGGGAGGGGTCGAGGTCGTCTTCACCGGGGTGCCAGGGCCGCGCTGGGCCGGGGGACCCGAGGCTGACGCCGAGCGCGCGGCTTGTAAGAAGGGGTTGCAGATCGGTAAGGTGCTGGGGAACGATAGAAGCCCCCCTCCCGGCCCCCCGCCGCACCGCGCGCACAGCCTGCTTGATGTGATACGGCGCGCTCCGGTCCCCACAGAGCCATTCATATCGAGGGCCGTGAGCTATGGACGCGGCCAGGCCGGGCTGGGCCGGGCTGGGCCGGGCTGCGAGACGGGGCGGCACGAAAACGACCCAGACGCCACCTCCTAAAACGTGCCGAGCGGAAGATTTACTCGGAAAAACGCTTTCCTTTCGGTACGTGGCCGCCGTGGCCGCCGCGCCGCTTTCGGGAATGGCGAGGAAAAGGGAAAAGGGGGCAAGGATGGGCAGCCGTATCCGCACGGCGAGAAAATAGTTAACCGCGTCCAACAAAAGCCAAACAAGCACTAAACACACGGCGATCCGGGCCCACGCACTCCTCGCAGCTCGTGGGCGGCCTCGGGGAATGTTCCCAGCGATCCCTCACTTTTGAAGGTTGACGGACGAGGCGGGCAGGCAACGCATGGCCCGAGGAGGCCCTCGGGTTTACTGTATACTCTTTTTTTCCTATTTTTTTTTTCGCCCTTCGTGGCGTTGCTAAAGCGAGAAGCCGTGTTTCTGCACTTATCGCTTTCCGCGTCCACGTTTAAGCGCGTGGGTCCCACACACGAGAATGTGTGTGTGTGTGGGGGGGGGGGATGCTTGTTCGGGACCACGACGGCCAACTGAAGGGGAAATGACTGCGGAGACCGCGGCGGTCGAAATCGGTCGTTCATTAAATGTCGCGCCGGGGACGTTGCCGCGTTCTGACCGCGCCGTTAAACGCCCCGCCGGCCTCGCGCCCCGACGCGGCCGAAAAAAACCGTAAATTATCATCAGTTCATTGATCCCGGCGACACGATTAAGCCCCGCGTCGACTTCCGTGCGATTATCCCCCCTCTTTCATATATATTTATTTTTCGGGAAACACCGCGATGTCGGCCAGGGTCGTTTCCCCCGGCCGGCCCAGCCCCCTAATCGCCAAAGGGAATCAGTGATCAGTGGCCCCGGACTGAACGGACCTTCGGGCGCATCAGGCCATTACTGGCCTAGCCGGGCGAGAAGGCATAGGCCGGCCGAGCTGGCAACGGCACTGCTAGTAGGTGAAACGCAGTCAAAGACACAACGCTGCCCACCGCGGTGGCGTCCTGAGGAGCAGCCCGCCGTACCTGGGAAGGCCAGAGTCAAGCGAGTCAAGCTCAAATGGAATTTCATTCCCCGCTGCCAGGCGGAGACAGGGCGTTGCGCGGCACGGCACGACGGGGCGGCCGATAGCGTCGGAAGCGGTACTCGCGCTGGAAAACATCGCAGGGCTAAACGAAGCATAAAACGAGATCCTGGCCAAGTGGACGACGCGAGCGCCGTTATCACGAAAGCACGCTCTGGCCGGAAGGGGGTGGGGGTGGGGGTGGAATGGAAGGGTGGAGAGAAGTGAGCAGCTGAACAGTGGCGTGCCCGCACAGCGCCGCACAGCGCGATTCCTGGGTGTTCCGAATTCCGACCTCCAACACACCGCACCGCACTGCTCGGCGATATGCCCGGCCATTCGAGACGCAGCGACGCAGCGCCGCAGCGACACCGAACACGAGGGAGGAGAGCAGCGCCAGCAGCACGCCCTGTATCGCACAGGCCGCCCCGGGCTGCAGGGCTGCAGGAAGGGCTTTGCGAGCTGATCTGCGCCGCCGGCAGCGGCGGTGGTGGCCGGGCGCGGCGCGGGATTTCGGAGCCTGCGTCCATGATGGAGGAAACACGATGAGACGACGCAGTGGGCCGAGGGGGCCGTGGGGCCGAAGGGGTAGGAGGGACGAAGGGTCGGGGAGCCGAGGGGTCGGGGCCGGAGGCGGAAAGGCTTGAAAAACAGCGACGGCCGGCCCGTTGTTTGTCTCAATCCCACAGGCAGGATGACAGAAGTCCAGAGGGCGCTCCGGCGAACGTGCGCTGGGCCTGCAAGCACGCTGCAAGGTGACACGCCAGATAGACGGGGTGGGGCCGGGTGCCCCCAGCCTTGCGAGCCCGAGGCTGGCTAGCCCGAGGCAGGAACACGAAGAGAATCGAGTCAAGCAAGTGACGACGGCGGCCTCCTTCCTCGTAGGGCCCGCCATACACAACAGGGCCTCGCGCGGCCTCCTGGAGTCCCGGACTCCCAGGCGATCCGAACAACGGCGGTCCGGCCGGAATGGCGCCGAATGGCGGCACGAGCGAGGCCATTGGGAAGCGAGAGCGAGTCGGATATCAAAAGTCCAAACTTTCACGTGGAATGGCCGCCCGGCCGCGCGGCCCCGGGTTAAACAACTTCTCATTAAAACAAAACAAGGACCGCGCCGCCCCGTTCCACGGCGTGGCTTCGAGCACTAGCCCCCCGCCCCGCCCCGCCCCGCCCGGTGGGACAGCAGGCTGGCGTGGTGGGCGCCGCTTCGCAAGGGATCCGCTCGAAGGTATCAATTACCTCTCCTAGAAAACTTTTCCCATTTTGGAGTGAGTTCTCCCTCCTTCCCACCTCGTCGTGCTCCGCGCTGCGAGCGCGCTGCGCCTCGGGACGTGTCCGGGCCGGGTCGCCTGCCTGCGCCCTGCCGCCCTGCCCCGCCACAGCGGAGGGCGTCTCGGAGTCCTGGACGCGCCAGCCACTCCGACCGCCGTGCCGCCGACTGGGCGCGTCTGGGCAGACGACGTCGGCGACGTCACGCGGCCCAGTTGCCCAGCCCAGGTGCCCGCGATTGCGTGCAGTTACCGACTCGGTTGGAATCAAACCGCGGTTGGAGGTCTTAGCCGAGTCACACTAGGAAGTGACACAGTCCACGCACTGTGTGGCGCTCGGCTGCCCTATCGCGGCCTTTCCAGTAGCTTGGCAGGCATCGGTGGCGCGGCAGGGCGCGCCGGCAAGATAGCCGATCTGCTGTGACGACCCCGGCTGCCCGTCGTCACGGTTCGTCACACTCGTCACAGGCGGTGACAATGGCGCACATTGTGCAACTTGGCCTGAATATTGCGGCGTTGACTCCACGCGTGCGCGTTCGCGTGCCGTGCCCTGCGGCCGCGCCGTGCCGTGCCCACCAAGTCCCTCGCCAAGTTTGGCGCTCCGTTCGCGGCACCGCGCGCACGCAGCCCTAGCCGCCCCCACACCGCCCCCCGGGGACCTGACCCACTCCAACAAGACGCGTCACTTTGCCGTGACCACCGTGACCGTGTCCGTGACGGAGTCCGTGACGGCGTGGCGTGACACGCCCGTCACGGCGAGGTGAGCGGTGCGATCCCGTGCAGGCCAGATTACACCGTGGTACCTGCAACACAGAAACAAAACGGAAATCAGTGAAAAGGTTTCCGAGTCGCTTTTTTTTTGCAGTGCATCCTGAAAGGGCGCTGCAAGGTCTCGCACACGAGGCAGGCAAACAAAACAGGGACAATGAAGGCGGGGAACGGAGGGAATGCAGCTTTTCGCGTGGCTGCAGCGCCGCGGCCGTAAGGTACGCGTTTCATGCCAAATTTGCGCCAGCACCGCGACCAAGCCGAGCCAGAGCCAGAAACGAATGAGGGATGTGGAGGTAAATGTTGTTCAGCTTTTCAGAATGGAAGCGGTCGACACGCAAAAGGTTTCAGTCGTGCGTGCTCAATGCAGAAGGAACAAATTCAGGTGGTGCATTTTCAAACTGGGCGGAACAATGGGGATGGAGGGACGGAGCAGTTTCTGCTGCGAGGGAGGGGCAGCCCTGCAGCCCTGCGCTGCAGCGCTGTGCGTCCCCGCCCGGCCCGGCGAAAGCTCTCCGACTTGCTCCATTCAAGAGCCTCTCTCGCTCGCAACCGACGCAGCACGCCCACCCTCTTTCGCAACGCGCCAGTTAGCCTGGTATCACTTTGGAGATACCCCACGTTCCCGGAATTCTCTGCGCCTCTCTCTCTCTCTCTCTCTCTCTCTCTCTCTCTCTCTCTGTCTGTCTGTCTCTCTCTCCCTCCTCTCTCACACACACACGACCAGAATGCGACACCGCCACTCACCCACACGCCGTGCGCGAGCTGTGCCGCATGGTCAGCGCTCGCCGAGTCCGAAACCGCCACACCACCCAAATCTCATAATACCCCATCGAATGCCCGGGCGTCAAACGACAAACATCTCTACGTCAGAGTGCGTCTGTGTGCGCGTAGTCTGAGGTGTGTGTGTGCGCTTCCCCTCCGCCTCTCTCGGCGCAAGCTCAAGGAAAGGCAGCCTAATTGCGTTTTCAGAGGGCAACACCCGTATCGCCGGTGTATTGCTGTTGGCGGCGCGCGGCCAAACAGAAATCCAACCGCCGCGCTGCAGGGCTGAACGCGGGGACGCCGCCCCACTGCAGGTGCTGCCGACGGTGGCGACCGGGCGAAGCTCGCCCTGCGCGGCCCTGCGCCCTGGCCGCCCTGGCCGGGTTGCAGATAAGGCAGCGGGGTTATCTCGTTCTCATTTCGGCGGCGAGAGTGCAACAATGCAGCGCCGCCTGCCTCGCCTCCCTGCGCGCCGCGCGTCCCGAACGGATGCTGCCGTTAGACTGCAGTGTAGTTGCAGCGCAGTTGCAGTGCAGTGGCGCGGGGATCGCAGGCGGTGCGCTTGTAATGCGCGTTCCCACGGCAGCAGCAGGCTGATTCCAAATGGTGTCTCATCGCTCTGTCTCTCTCGCTCTGGTACAGGACTCCAGGTGAGTGGGAGGGAGACGAAGCGACGAAGGCAGCTTCGGAATCCACCTGCTGGTGTAACCGGGCGCAACGCAGTGAAGAGGGCCACTGCGGCTACAGAACCCGGAGGCAGCGCCCGAGGCAGGACCGACTCGAGGCGGTGCCCGTCGACGTTCTGCCGCAAGAAGAAATCAAATACAGCTCGGAGAGGCGGTTTGAAAGGTACCGCTGCGGAAGACGGGCGATTCATCGGTCGGTCGGGGGGACGGGACGGCACGGCGAGGGGCGGAATTATCATCGTGTTCCAGAAGGAGGTCGCGGAGAGCACCGAGCTGGAGGACATCTGCTGGCCGCAGAATGGGCCGCCATTTTGGCCTGGCTGGCTGGCCGCGCTGCAGCTCGTCTCATTTCAAAAGGCGTCGTCAACGACGCTATTCTGTAGCACGCCGCTCGTGGCGCGGTGGGGCCGCCGGGGCGTTACGACGCAACGCGGAAAAAGCGGCGAGTTGATATGTGCTGTTGGTTCAGCAGCGTCGGGCTGTTTGACAAATCGAACGTTGCTTCCGTTCGGGATTTCTGAAAGTAAACATGACAGTTTTTTTTTTTGTTTTGTGGGCAGGGTTGAGAAGTGGTAGCGACGCTCCGCGAGGCATGGAAAGGGGGAAGGGGGGGGGGGCAGTGAGCCCGGCGACGGCGCGAGGGCCTTGGAGCCTGGAGTATCGCTCGTCAAGTTGTGACGCGAAACAAATAGTGGAGCGGAGTTCGGGGATGTAAACCGCGCCGGGACAATGGCAGAAGGGAGGGGGGGGGGAGTCTTGCTGCAGACAATAATGGCGGCTCTATAAACAAACGCGGCACGCTGTTTGTTGGTTTTGATACAGAGTAGTGGCATCAGGTGACTTTCAGTCTCGGCAAACAGCCCGTTTACCTGCCATAGCGCGGCCCCACCCCGCCAACGCAAACTTATGGCACAGAAAACACTATTTCTTTAGGAGTTACGGCGCGGTTTTTGCCCGTTGTTGACTTTTCCCCTTTCTTTGCGTAGGCTGTAGGTATGATCGCTCCTGGTTTTTTTTTTTCATGCGCCCCCTTTCTTGAGAGCTATTTTTAGAGCTTTCTGGGTGGATTGACGAGGCCATCTCTGTTGTTTTTGTCGTGGTAGGGAAGAGCGAGGCTAATATTCCTTTGTCGCGAGCAATGGGCTGTGATTGGCGAGCCGCAGCCAGAAAAGTGCGAGAAGGGCCCGGAGGCGAAGCGGCCAAGGCACCCCAGGCAGGCGAGGCGGGCCGGACAGACTTACGGACTTTATGACAAGGCAGCTCATCAGGTGATCCCTAATTCTGTCTCTTCCCCAGCCAGCGGGGGAGGGGCAGCCCGTCCGTCCAAATAGAACCGGAACGCCCCGCCCCCGCTCGCCTGTGAAAGGGCGGGATGATAGTTCCACTGACGAATGCGGCAAACTTTTGAACTCGCCTCGAGAGGCGGAAGATAAGATCTCGATTTCCGGGTGGCGCGGCGTGGCGTCACTACCCCAGGCGCAGCTCGGCGCACTATACGAGTCGCATGCTTAACGCGCCGAGTGACGAGGGGGTACTCGCAGTGCTGGACTGCAACAAAAGCCCCTCCCACGCCTTACAGGCCTCCGAGTGCACGCCGATGGGTCGATGGCCGAAGCATCGCAGACGTCCTGGGCGACGTGCGTCTGCGACGGTCTGCGACGGTCTGCGACGGTGCCGTGCCGCCGGGGGTGCCGCCTTGTCGCGATGAGGCACCCCGCCCCGCCGCGCCCCGCCCCGCCCCGCCAGGGCGGCACACCCTGCTCTCGTTTCATTTCCGCGGACCGGAAATTCGCAACTCCTTTGGCACGGCGCGTGCTTCCAGCGCTTGCATCGCCGAGGCGAAGAGCACCAGCAGCCTGAAGTGGAGCGGTACGCCCCCCCCCCAAAAAAAATGACACAAAAAAAATATTTTTGTTTGTTAGCGAACTGCGTTCCCTTGCGGCAATCGGTGCTTCGCGGCCGAGTCAGGCCGGCTGCAACAGGGCCATGCGACGCCACGGCCCAGCACGTGAAGGCCGTAATCTGGAAGGACCAACTGCCGATTGATTCCACGGCGGCCCCTCTTTTTCTCTCGTCTCCTCCTTCTTGTTCTGCGCGTGGCAGGCGTGGGCGGGGCGAGGCGGGTCACGCGGGGTTAGAAGGTTTGGGGGCGCCCCGGTGAATTTACTCGGCGGCTTATCTGAACCGCGGCGGGGCGGTCCTGGAGCAGGTCCTGGAGGGGGCCTTGGAAGGGGGTCCTGGCCTGGAGGGGCCCCCAGGTCGTTAAGGCACGTGTGGGAAGCCATTATGTTAACTCCAGGAAGAAAAGGGGGGATTGTGCGCGGCGCTGGCGGAGACTTTGAAGCGTCCCGATTCAATGTGGGGGAGAGTGGAAAAAATCAGGTAAACTGAAGCTCGTTTAGGATCCACGTTACACACTGCACAAGCGCTACACTCTTCGCTCCCACGCCGGGGCGATGAGGCTCAAAATGATAGCAACCATATGGCAATGGTGGATCTTTAAAAAAACTTTTACTTTCCGAACAGCGTACCGAAGAACATTAATTTTTCTGGGATAGAAAGAAGACTAACGTACAGCATGTGGAGAGGGCCAGTACCACTACTTTCCTAATATGTGGTCGTGGAATAATCCACCCCTGACGCCGCCGTCTGAGCTCCCCGGTCACCGGGCGCCCCGCCACGCACCGCCCCGCACTGCCCCGCACCTCAATCCCACTTGATTCCCTGGGATTCGCTGATTCTCACTCCCATATCTGATCCAGCGGATCCAGCGCGGAGGGCGAGGCGAGGCGCCAGGGCGACTTCCCCGCTGATTCCGATCAAGCCTCTGCTTGCCTCGCTGGCACACCACAGCGTGTTTTCACGTCCAAAGGGCGACAGCAGTGCGGGACCAGAGCACATGCCACCCGTTCGAGCAGCACACATTTTTTTCTTTTGCTGTCGCACGCGAAAAAAAAGGTTTAGCCCAGCGAATATGTTGACGAATGGACACCGCGCGTTCTCGTTTATTTTCCACGCATTAATCGAGGCCGCGTAAAAGCACATTTTTTGCAATACCGTGGGACCTTTGCAGGGCATGAATTAAAAGTATCCATGCGCAAAACTCCACGTGTGGCATTGACGCTTCGCCACGCCGAATCGCGTTCGAAGCTCCACTGACGTGGAATCCGTACAGCGAAGAGTGAGAAAGCAGACCGCCACGATACACGGACAACATGACACCGCAATGCAGACACCCCGCGTGTTTGAGTCGCACGCCCTCTGAGCAGAACACCAGTCCCTACACTGTGCTCCGCGCGGCTCCGCGTCCTCGCCGTTCAACCTGCAGGAGCGTTGACCCGGTGCGGTCGATGTGCACACGCGCGGCCAGCGAAAGTGATTGATTCCCATCGTCGGGACTTCGGGACGCGCCGAGGAAATTCACTCTTTCCCGGGGAAACGAATCCTGTCATGTGGCCGCCGGCGGCCCGACCCTTCGCCATACTTCATGCCGGCCGCCCCGGCCGCCGTGAACAGGAGCGACGACAACGCGGCGAGGTTGGCTCGGCTCGGCCGTCATCCGGGCGCCATTTGTTTTCGGACATGATCGCACTATCCACTCGGGGCACTATCCGGCCGGCCAGCCAGCCGCCCCGCCCCGCCCCGCCTGTCTGTCAACGTCCTGGGCGATCGGTCAGACGATTGTCCCTCCGTGTGCTCGCCAGCACTGACTAATGGACACGACGTGCACTCATTCATTTCTCATCATTTTGTTATTTGGAGACCTTTGCCCTGTTTCGGGGTTCTGGGACATTGCTCTCTCCCCCCTGCACTATCTCAGCAGTAAAGACAAAGATGGCCCTCTGTGGCATCCAAAATTTTGCCCCCTCATTTTGTTACTATAATTTACCAGCAGGTTCTGCGGAGTCAGCATCAACTTTTTTTTAAATTTTAGGCGTACGCCTGCGAAGCTAGCTGCGACAACCTAAGACTGGCGACTTGCAGGGGATTTGACCCTAATGCGGTCGTTTGGACCGCACCTCGCCGGGTCTGACCCTTCCCCCTCCCCCTGCCCTCCATTTCATTAGCACCATGCACCCTCTGGGGACCGGACAACCCCTACCCTCTCTGGCGGCGGCGCGCTCTGGAAACTCGCATAGACGGTCACCGCAAATGTGCTTCTTGAGTCTCCAAATCCCACCGGCAAGCGGGCTGGACTCTCCCAGGGAGCGCCGGGGGTGTGTGGGAGGTGGGGGAGGAAAGACGGTGGCTTGGCGGGGAGTGCGTCTGGCGAGGGCTTAGCGTGCGAGCACCCGCCTCGATGTATGTTTAATGCCCGAGAATGGCACTGCACTGCTTGATCCGCTCCTGGAATATTGAATAAAGGAGCCGCTGACCCCGCAAGACGCTCCCCCTCCCCCTTTTGTTTTCTATCCGCCGGCCAACGAGCGACACGCAAATTAGCGTCAAGGAGCAAACTAACTCCAGCCAGGTGCGCCACCTGTGGTGCGTCGAGCCCCACGGCGGCCCAGCGGGGCAGCGGGGGCGCCGAGGACAAGCGCCGAATGTACAGCAGTACAGCATCCTCCACGCGACGCGCGCACAGCCCGACTGGGGCGGGATGAGTGCGCCTCGAGTGTGTGTGTGTGTGTGTGTGTGTGTGTGTGTGTGTGTGTGTGGCGCGCGCGGGAAAGCAAGGTCACGTCGTGGCCCTGAAATGTGATAAATGGACCCTCGCCGACAATGAAAGGACGCGACGAGTTGGTGTGCCGTCGCTGTAAGCAGGGCCACCACCACCACCAGGGCGACGCGGTGCGCAGGAATCGGTAGCATCTGGTGCTCCGTCAGTGCCAACGACACGGCGACAAAGAAGACCGCAATGGATGAGCTGAATTGAGGAGGTTCGTGGAGAGGGGGGGGGAGGGGCGGATTGAATGCCGAGGGACTCGCGGCCAGGTACAGAGAGGAATAACGCAGAAATAAATAACGGAATAAATCCCCCCGACGCGCATCCCGTATTGATTCGGCCCGAAGGTCAAGCGGGGACGAGGCGCAAAGGTCAGACGCGTGATCGGGACCGGCGGCACCCGCCGTGGAGAGGCGGGTGCCAGAGGGGAGTCCGCAGAGAGCCCGGGGAGAGTCACTGCGGAGTCAGAGCCAATGGAGGGAAGGTAGAGTCAGCGGAGGACCCGCAGAGAGGCCGCGAAAGAGGGCGACGGAGGCGGCCCAGGTGGCAGCGCGTCCAGCGGGCGGCCCACACCCGCCTGCACCCGCGAATAAAACATGACAAACGGGCCGGGAATGCGCGGCCAGCGCGGCGCAGGAGAGAGATGGCCGCCGGGCCGCCGCGCTATGGTCAGCCTCGCGGAAAGCCTCGCGGAAAATACAGCGGAGGAACGGCGACTTTGCCGCACGGATGTAATAGGAATGGGCGCGGCCTCGAGACAAACTGCCAGCGGAGCGGAGCCGGGCCGAGGCAGCTGCGTGCAGTGCACACCACACGGGGACGGGGGAAGACCCGCACCGCGGCAGCCTGCACCGCTTGCAGCTGAGCGGGTAGAGCGGCGGAAAGACGCATCACACACACACACACACACACACGCACCGCATGCGGCCAGGGCGGTGCAGGCGTGACGCAGCGGCGAAAGTGGATCGGTGCCTTCCTCGCCTCCTCGCCGAGGCCATATACAGGGTGCGGCATGACACAGGGGTCGGCCGGGCCGCCATAAAAAAAGAAAACCCCCGCGCCCAGAAAGATATAGGCGGCCAGTGCGCTGTCGGCTCAACGGCTCAACGGCATATCAACATGATAAAAATGGCATAAATTTGGATCCCCGGGTGTGACGACCACGGGGCGGGCGGGGCGGCGGGGCGTTAGTTTGGCCGGCCGCGGCGTGGGATTGGGCGCGGCGCCATGGCCAGGAGCGGGGAGGGCCACCGGGCCACCGCCTCGGCCTCTGCGCGCCGCGTGAGCCGCGGGAGATCCGGACAGAGTTACCGCGGGCCGCGTCTGGCCGCCGCCAAGGCCTCCAAGGCCTGCCGCGCGTCGCCCGGGCCGGCGCGGCACACACACGCACACACCGGTTGACTGACTGGTGTGCGGTTTTGCGTCTGACAGCCGCGTAGATTGAGTGTGACTCCCTCAGTTCCAGCAGGCACTGCAGGCGGGTGCTTGCCCGCGGGCTGCGCGCTGCCGGCTCGTTCTCAACAGTGTTTCACAGCTTTGTCGGTGCCGCACAGTGCCGCAGCCCCCGTGGGTGGGAGAGAGACAGAGCGTCCAAAGCCCTCTGTTCGGAATCAGCCGGTTTATTCGGCCGGGGGCCAGGCGAGGGGAGGGGAGGGGGAAGCTGACCAACTGTTCGCAATATTCATTTCTCGTGGAAAATGACGTCGGCTAGCTCACACCGCGCGTCCGAGTTTAATCAAGCCGCAGAGGCAGTACAGCGTCAACTTGAAAAAGTCCCCCGCACCCCGCGGCCAAGCCTGAACCAGGCAGGCACAGCCAGGCGGCGCCGCAACAAACCGGCCGGCTTCCTCCCGGCACAAAGTGGACTTCAGATTGGAAAGCGTAAAAACGAGTGTTTTATCATCGCGAAAAGGGAAAGTTTCCGCGCTGCAGGCCAGTTAACCCTTTCCCCGCGGGGACCGGCCGGCCGGCCCTGGCCGAGGCCGTGGCGTCCAGCGTGGCGCGGCTCTCGAGATTCCGCGCCATTGCGGCCATCGCGAAGGCCGAAACAGTGCAAAATTCCACGCGCCCCAAAGTTGGCGTTCCCTTTCATCGCCGTGCTCGCGGCCCCGCGGCCCCGCGGCCCGCCCTCCGCCGCCTCCACCGCCATCCGGCCGCTCGTTGCCGGCGCCACTTATGGCCGCAACCCTCCCCTATTTTCGCTGTCTTTAACAGGATCGCGCGGTGCCGCTGTTAAGCGAATCGTATTCAGCCAAATCCATTGGGCGTTCCTGCGGCGCGGTGGGGTGGGGAGGGGGTCAAAAACCCCGTTCTCATGCTAATATTACGGTGTGTTTCGCGCCCCTGATGGCCCGCCCGCCGCGCCCGCCCAACCAAAGCGCCGCACAATACCTGGCCGCGGCACCGCGCGACTCCTGGGGCTTCGACGGGGCTACAGCGGCCTCGGCCATCATGGGGGAGGGGGTCACGAAACGAAGAAGTCAGGAGCACAACCCGATTAAACCTCAAAGTCTCTCTGTCTCTCTGACTAAGTCTGCCACAGCAATATTACCTTCCATATTGTACGAACTGCCCCATATATAGCAGTCAAATCCCTCAAGAAACATACCCAACCTGTTTCTAATATACCACAAGAAAATTTAAAAAAAAATAACTGGCCTTTTTGTACAAAATATTTTCCCCAATTAAACATTTATAGAGCAAAAAAACGTCTCTCTATGCCCCTCCCCCTCTGTCTTTCTCTCTCTCCCTCTTCATTCTCCCCCCCACACACACGCACGCACACAGCGTGTAGAGACGTCATGTCGTGCGTGGGAATGTCGTCCTCGAGGACAGGTAAACGAACTGAACTCACGCGGGTGGCGTCCTCGGAATTTGGTGCGGTTAGGCACAGACTAATGGAGCGCGGGGGCGAGGACGAGATGAAGTGTCTGTCCAAGACGAACAACGGCTGCACACACACAGAGTCCCGCAACAAGCTCCACTGCTAGACACAACGGCAGGGCGACAGCGGTGGCGGCAAGGACAACAACAACTTGGTGTTCCCGGCCCCGCCCCGTCGCGTCGCTGCTGCGCGTTGTAGATTTTCGCCGATTTGTGTGTCGCCGTCTGGATTCCTTCCTCCCCTTGGCAGTGCGAAGCGAGTCATTAAATTGTGTTCGCTTGAGGGGGCAGCGCGCGCCGCGCCACGGCACGGCGGCCGGCCTCGTTAAGATAACGGCACAGTTGCAAATAATATAAATGGGGGCGGCGCGCGGCCGCATCGGCGAGAGGCAGGCGGTGAAGGGGACCTCCTTGTAGCGGCGCAGCGCGGGGCGGCATGATCAGAAGTGTGAATGCAGCTGTTACTAATGCAAGGAGCCGGGCCGACTGCTTGGAGCTCGTAGCGCGCGCGCGCATAGCTGCGACTCTCAATTTGCGTCTTTGTATAACGCAAGTCCGTTTAACGACCGAACAGACGCCAGCTTCCTCGCCATTTGCTGGCCTTGCTGGCCGTGCTGGCCGTGCCGGCCGTGTTGGCGGTGGCTATGGCGCGGTGCGCACGAAAAAACAACGAATCACCGTCTTTCGCTCTCGCGGCCGCTAGCAGACTCTGTCTCTCTCGCACTTGGAGAGCGCCCCAATCGGGCGAGACAGAGACAGAGCAACGAAACTGTTCTTCGGCACGGCTCACCCGGAGTGAAAGGCAACCCCACCGCAGATGTGAGGGCGCCACCCCAGAGATGACCCCGCGCCACCCCAGCGGCAGGCGGGCGGGCAGGCAGGCAGGCTCGTCCGAAGGGGTGGCGCGGAAAACTTCATTCCTCGGGACGTCACCTCGCATTAGGGAAACCAGGAAGGCGCACTGCCCCCGCCCCGCCCAAGCCACACGCCACAGAGCGGGGAGTCGGGGAGGCCGGGGCGGAGGGAGCTGGGTGGGGTGGACCCTCTTCGGACACGTTCCGACCAGTTTCCTACTCCAGCACGGCTGGAATCACACGCGTGATACCACCAATGGATGGCCCTCGAAACGAGGAGCCCACTGGTGCCGCCTTGAGGCCCTTCCGATCTGTGCCTCGACACGTGTACCGGCCCGGCCCGGCCCAGGTGCGGTCTGGCGGCCGCGCGGCGCCACGTGGAGGCCGAAGGGTGCAGCAGCAGGTCGCCGAGCCTTCCTAGAAGTCGGTACGCCCCGGGAAAGAAGGGCGGGGCGGGGCGACTATGAATGGATGGCGAATTATAGCCGGAATTCATGAATTCATTTACGCGCGGATTTCGGCGCACAGGGCCGCCGGCTTGACGGAGAGAATTAAGACTTTGGACCCGGAGAAGAAGAAGGAGGGGCAGGAGGAGGAGGAGAGGCGGGAGCGGCTCAAATCTCGCTTCTCGTTTTCACCCTTTTCCGTGGCGTGACGCCGCGGCGGGCTGTTTTTAATCCCGGGTGATAAATGACCGGTGCTATCTGCCGAGTGCGGCGGCAGCGCGGCGGCAGCGCGGCGGTCGGCAATGCCCTCCGAGCCCCGGCCACGCCTATCTCCTTTCTCCGCGGAGTCGGCCGGGCCGGGGCGGGGCGGGGCGAGGCGGGGCGGTGGCAACGTCCGCGCCAGCGAGATAGGCCCGGCGTGGCCGCGGTGCCCGGCCTGACAGTGAAGGCGCCGCGAACAAGCCTGCGGCCGAGGGCGCGGCGGCTAAGCGGCCGCTGCTCCAGACTCCTCTCCAGCCGCCAATTAATCCGACTTATCGCCTCGTGAGCTGCTTGGCCGGCCGGCCTTCGGGCCGCGAGCGGCGCGGCGGAGGCTGCCAGTCCCGACACCGAGGCGAGGCGTGGAATAGCGCGGGTCCTTGACGCCGCGCTGCGGTCGCGGTAGACACGCGGATGCGGTCGTGCGGTCGCCGCGGCGGCGCGGAGCAGCAACCAGTCCGTCGCCAGGTGTGGCTGCTGAGCCCTGCAGGGAGAAGGGGGTCTTGCGGTGCACCGCGCACTCCTTCAACTCGACAAGCGTCGGAAACGTGAAAAAAAAAAAATCACCCGTGGTGCGTAGCTCACTCGCGATTTTTCATACTCAGCGAACGCCAGGCAGCCAGGCGGCGTTAGCGGTGCACTCCTTCAGCGGGCGCTCTTCTTTGGCCCATGTCGGCCCGAGGTTGTTCCTGATTGACCTTGCCAGTGTCTGGCCCAGCGCCCCTCCCACACGGAGTGACTGACAGGCCCGGGCCGCCTTGCGGGGGCTCGCGGGAGCACGGCGCTCGCCTGCTTGGTAGTAGTATCGCCGAACTCGGCCGTGCTCTCGCCCCCTCTCTTTCTCTCGCTCGGCTGGAAGGAGGAACCGCGAGCGCCGCACCCAACTTTTTGCCGGATGAAAAATGGCTGTCCACATTTGTGGCTGGAAGTGAGCGAGTGAGCTTGGAGCGAAGGTTGCAATGCTAATGAGTCAGGCATCGTGATGGATCGCGGCGGCCCACTCCGAAGGGCAGGGCGCTTCTTCTTCTAGTTTTCTCCGTCTTTTTCTTTTCTCTCTCTCTCTCCCTCTCCTCTCTCTCTCCAAACCTCGCTAATTCTCGATCCAAAGACAAAAATCAAGCAACTAGGTCCAGGCGCCTGTCGACTCAGGTGTAGGCAACCCTCACTACTCTGATGCGCAGCACGAAATTTTGCTGCCTACTTGCCAGGCTGACTCTGTCTCATTCCATCTCTCTTTCTCTCTCTCTCCCACACACACACACACACACCTCGTCTTCGTCAGCCTCTTCCCCTTCTGTCGCAGCGCCTACCTCGGCCCCACTTTCAATCTGCAGAAATACACGGTGCCCAGGAAGGCCGTGGCCGCCGTAGGCCGAGCTGCCTGTCCTCGACCAAGATGGGGATTGGGCGGACGAGGCGGACGAGTGGCGCGCGAGACGGCGACAGTGCTGAACTTGCGCGAGCTGGCGAGTCGGCAGGGATCGGCGAGTAGTGCGGAACCAGGGCGACGTGGCAGGCCGCAAGGGAGGGCGGGCCGCAGCGGGGCGGAGCGGGGCGCAGCGCGAGCCCCAATTTCATTATCAAGCAATTTAAATAAGACGGGACACAATAAGGACACGGAGCGACGCGGCCGGGCAGGCCAGCCAGGCGGGCTCAGAAATGACTTCGGCAGCGCGCCGCCCTGGCGCCGCCATTCCCACGGCACACTCCCCTCCCCTCCCCCTTCCCCGCTTGCAGCGTCGCATATTTTTAGGGTGATTCTTATTACTCGTCGAAGCCGAGCCGGCGGCGTGGCAGCGCCTCGGTAAACTTGAACGGAACGACGAGCAGACAGGAGTCGCATAAATAAGGCTCGGGTGTCTCCTTTTTTCCCTAAACCTTAAAACCGTCGGCAAAGTCTCTCCCCTGAAATGAGTTAATTAAGTACACGGAAATCAAACTACCCGGGTCGGCGAAGCGGGAGCAAAGTAGGCGGGTGCAGCCGGGGTCGCGAAAGAGTGCAAGAGCGGGAGAGAGGAAGAGAGAGGCGGGGAGAGAGGAGCAAGGATGATGGCGTACCTGCTGGAATAGAGCGCGGGGGGCTCCGCTGCTGGGACTCTGCACTTCATAAAATTTGCAAATAAAGAGGAAATGCCGGGCGGGCGTAAATCTTAATTCCGCGTCTGCGTTGACAAGTTCTTTACTTAAACATACTTTGCACGCGGGCCGTCATCGCGGGGCCGCGCTACACAACACGCCGAGCCCAGGTCGGGGCGCAGGGAGCCGTCGAACGACAGCGCGGGGGAGGGAGGCATTTAGTTGACCGCCCGCGGCAGCCCGCGACACCTGTGGTGGGGGCCGGCCGGCCCGGCGACAGACTGATTCGGAACAGCGCCTCGTCGATCTGTCTCTCTCACGCCGGTGCGGGCCGCTCCACGAGTGCGAGAGGGACGAGGCGACGACGCGCCGTTCGAGGCGCTGCATGGAACCGTCACCGCGCACGGATTATGCCCTCGATTATTCATAAAGTAATCTGCGCCGCCCCGCCCCGCCACACCACGCCGCCGTAAGTGGCGGCGGTACCCACCTGGCGGCTCCCCCACACAGCAACCGCTTGCCGTGAGCAGTAGGCGGCTGGCATAATGCATGCGTCGCCAGCCCAACCTGCTTTCGCCAAGTCTACTCATGTTTGCAGCACCTTGCCGGACTGTCTGCGCCCGGGGTGGCTGTCGCAAAAAAGGGGTTTTAAGAAGACGAAAACTGCCGTAGAACACAACTAACAACGGCTCCCACTGCTCGCTCACGCCCCTAAAAATATGTCGATAATATGCAGCAGACAAAGCTGGCGCTATTTTTCCTCCCTTTGTTTGTCTTCCAAAGAAAGCGCAGGACCGGAACAGGGACAAAAAGAGCAATGCGAGAAGGACAAAAAAGAGAAACAAAAACACGGGGGAGGAGGGGGCCGCTGACGAGAACCAGGCCGTGCTCCAAATTCAGGCGGAGTCTTACGCAACGCGCAAGGGAAGGTGACGGTGATGGCTTCGCGAGTGGGGTCGAGTGGAGCTGGCTGCTCCTAGGGCGTGGTGCGCGCGCGCGCGCGCGCACACACACACACACACACACACACACACACACACACACACACACACACCAGCGCCACTAGCTAGCAGACTTCCCGCTTCTTCAGCTTGTTTCAACTTTTCTCCCGCCTTTTTGTTCCCGTTCTTTCAACCACAATTCCTCTCCCTTCGTCACCCGGGTCATCTGTCCTTGTCCCCAAGCGCCGTGGCCCGTCTATCCGCGTCCCAGCGTGCGTGCTTCTGTGTGTGTGTGTGTCCTCATCTCATTCGTTTTCGATGGGAGAGGATCAATCAGAGCGCGGGCCTTGGCCGGGCTGGCTCTGCGTTATTTTCTTGACGGAGCGTCGGCGCGGGTGCGGCTCGCGGATAGGGTAGAACGCTTACTCTCTCTCTCTCTCTCTCTCTCTCTCTCTCTCTCTCTCTCACCGACACACACCCACAAACGCGCGTCGCCTTGGCTCCCGCGCGTGCTAGGTAAAACCTCTGACTGAAATAATGAATGAAACATTTTCGCCGTAACCACTTCCACGCCCCTGCTCCATGGTTTCCTCATCAATGTGCCGCTCTTCCTCGCGACGCCATCCCCATCGTGGTTTTCGAGGCCCCTCCCCCACCCATTTTCCTCCTCCCCCGCGTCTCTCCTTGTTTCATCACAATCTGAGACACGCTTTTGCGGCCAGGGACAATGCGAGGGGGCTCTCGGACGGCATGCACGCCGCACTCATCACACCTCCACACCCCCTCTCCCTCCCCTCCCCTCGCTCGCTTAATCCCCCCTCCCCCTTTTGCTACTCCCTCTTTTGGGGCAGCTGCTCTGTCAGAATCCCTCATTACTCAAGTTTGCGCATCTGCACTACTACTCGTCACTACTTTTGCTGTGAACCCAGCGCGACGTCGTCGTCGTCGCGTCGGCGGCGAGGTCTCTCTCTCTCCTCTCTCTCGCTCTCTCTCAGTTGCAATTACGAGAGAGGGGAGGGGGCGCGTGGAACCGCTTACCCACGACGGCGGCAGGTGCATCATACTCGGCGGCTTGCCGTTGCTCACCTGCAACAGAACAAGTACCGTGACGTCAGAACTGGGGCGGACCGCGAAACCCTTTCCTCATTGGCAGAGTGGCAGATTCAAGGTGAGCTCGGTTGAAGCAGCGAAGTCAGAAACGGTTCAGAGCGTGGTGCGCCACGCGGGCGGGTCACAGCGCGCTGGGTCGGAGCAGTTAGAGTTTGACCCACTTCACGACCTCAGCGTGCGCACGCCCTGCGTCCAGGCCGGGCCTTGCCGGGCCAGGCCGCCCCGCACGGCCGGCCGGGGCCAGCTGCAGTGTTTGAGTTGGTCCGATGTGAGTGTGTTAGTAAACTGGCAACGGGCTGCTTTACAAAACCGTCCGGCATGTCCGAGCTCCTTGCAGGACGTGGAGGCCGAGAAGCGCAGGAAAGCACTGGTAGCCGGTCAAGGCTGGGCTGGACAAGCGTCGCCGTCCGGAAGGTTTGCATGGAGTGCTGGGAGCAATAAAGAATCGCCCGGGGGCGCATTCCACTCACTGCTCGGTCGGACGAGGCGAAGGCCCAACGCGGCCCACACGAGAGCGAGAGAGAAGCACAACACCGCTATCTCAATTCCAACTCAACCCCTGGAGGCCGGAGGTCACACTGAGAGGCAGCCAACCAAGCCACCAGCGAGGCCATTATTTTCAGCGGCCCCTCTCTCGCTCGCTCTTTCTCTCTGTTTCCCTGGCGTGCTGATGGACTTATTGGAGTAAATATAAAGGTTTCCACGATGGGCCGCGAAACGATACGGTTCCCTAAAGGGGTGAGCGAAGGAATCGAATAAGGAAGCAAAAAGAGCCACGGCGGTTCTGAAGGCGGAGCGGGGCGGGCGGAGTGCCTCCAAGCAACGAACATCGCGGCACGTCTCTGCGGTGCGATAAGCCATCCCCTGCTCCAAAACACACGCCCCCCGTATCAAGCCACCTTTTCAGTTTTAGAATATTGTCAAAATACAATTAAAAAACAAAAAAAAATGCTTTGTCAGAATGAAAGTTAATAATTTTGGCATGAGGCTAAAAAAATACGTACAATAAAAAAAAAAATTTCTTTGGAAAGGCATGGGCTTTGTTTACAGCAAAATTTCCAGTGTGACAATGCGGACTGCCCCTCATCTGAAACTCTACAGCACGATGCAGCCCACCACCGACCCGACCACTGGGCGTCCGGCGGCACCGTGCTGCAGCGCTGGCAGTCGAACCACACCGCCTTTGATGACAAAGGCAGGGAAAAGGGAACGCCCCGCACCGGTGGTGGCGGTGGCCGAACGCTCGACGACCAACTTACTTCGTGGACTAGTCGCCTCCTGCCACTCCCACGGCCACCAGTTTAAACGCACGCACGCGCACACACGCAAACACACCGCGCGTGCTGTTTGGTGAGCGCAACCAAATAAGCCCGAGTCAGATGACTCCGCGCGGCGGGGCTCGGCGCGGGTGGGCGTACCTGGACGCTCATGGCGGGGCCCTCAATGCACCCCAGGTGTATGACAATGGAATGCGAGCATCATGACTGGCGCATGGCACCAACTGTTCCGCTTTTTATTTCCCCCTTTAATTTGGGAACCCTCTTAAATTTTTGTCAAAGTGGATTTAAAAATTAAATGAAAATCCATTAATGAATTATAATAGTTTGGAGGTTAGGATTGATTTGGAAAATGTGAAGGTCAATCGGTTTCTTCGCATCGGAACACCAATAACGCGTCCCTTTTCAAGTAATGTGTGAAAGAGTGTATGTGCGAGTGAGAGAGAGCGTGTTGGTGTGACGCAGGGAGAAGAGGACGCTTTGCAGGCAACGTTAGAGGAATCCGCGCGACCGCACTGTAAGGCGCGGCCAGCAGAGACAAAGAGGGGCGGCAAACGGCAGCGATATACGAGTGGCGTCCTGCCGGGTAAAAAGGGAAAGGTAAATAGGATACCTTTATAAAATGTTATGGGGTTGTTAGGCGGCCCCGCATCCCCCTCCACAAGGGGTTAAACTGCGCGGGGGGTCATCCTTACGGGGAAGGGGGGGGAGGGGGGCCGGCCGTATCGTCCCCAGCACTGCAGAGCCGTTAAACTCTCGGGTTTCACAAGTCAACATGGATGTGCACTCCGTGAGGGCGGCGGGCGCGGCGGCGCTGCGGACGAGCGGCCCGGGGCGTCAAGGACCACGGAGTCCAAGGAGTCTCCGGGGGAGAAAGGGGATAGGACCCTTCTTGACGAGCTGCTGCTGCGGACGCGCCAAAAGTCTCCCCGAAACGGCGGGGCGGCGCGGAGGGCGCGGAGGGCCCCAACCTGTCTGCTGAGGGGCCCTCGGCGCGGGCTTTACGAGGGGCTCGCCACCGACAGCGCCACGCTCGCCGCGCGCGGTGCACGTGAGGGGAGAATGGTGTGTTTTCCTCCCACCTGCCAGCCACGCCGTTCCACGTGTGCGGTGCAGCACGGACCATTTTTTGAGCAGGCTTTCGAGTGGCGCCAAACGGCCGCCGAGGGCGGAGGCGGAGGGGCCGAAGGCCGAAGCTGTAGTGAACAGGTGCTCGGCCCACCTGGCGGGCTGGCGGGCTCGGGTCAGTCAGTGCACCAACAACCCGCTGGACCGGGCTGGCCAAACACAAAGCGAAATCGGAGCTTGCCGCGTTGCCTCGGCGCAGGTGTTCCCAGCGTGCCCGCCATGGCCGGCCACTGTTGTCCCGCGGCAGCACGGCAGCACAGCCCAGCGAGTTACAGCACTGTACAAAAGAAACTTGGCGCGCGGCGCGTCGATGGCGAGAGTCGCCATTTTATTGAGCCTACGGGGACCCTTCGGGCGATAAAATCACTCTCACTATCACCGTCCTTCTTCTATGCCCCCTTCTTCCTCCATCCCATGCGGGAGTCGAGGCTTGTTTCATGTGCGAGAGATAGAAATCAGGTGACTGGCAACCACGTTCATCAGAAACGCTCTTCTGCAGCGGCGTACCAGTACGAAATTAAAACGGACACATGTTTGCTGTCCGAGGCATCAAGGCCTCTGAGCTGTTTTTTTCCCTCTTTTTTTTTCAATTTTAGTTGTAAAAGGTTGGCCGTTGGCGCCGCATCGGGGTCGACACGAATTACGTTGGGCGTGCCAGGGGAACAACATGCCTCCCCCTCCTCTTTCCGCTCCATGGCGATCACCCCGTGGGCCGTGTGGTATGCGTGCCCCCACCCCCCGCACGCTCACACGCTCACACTCACACACGCTCACACTCACACACACACACACAGACCTCCCGCGTGTGATGTGATGTGCCGACATCAATTCCCACATGCCAATCGCAAATATGCCATTAGACCGCCAGCACCCAGTCATCCTGGCACTGCCCTGATGTGCCGCCCCGCCCCGCCCGCCACCAAGTCCCTCCTTATTGATGCCGGCCACCAAGCTCCGTGCGCCCTTACAGCGTGGCCATTCACTGTAACCCGAGCCACGGCTGCCAACCCTCTCCTAATTTTTTTCCCGAACCGTTTCCAGTTTATTGATTGTCCGGCGCAGCAAATAAAGTTGGCAGCGACTGGAATAATGACCTCCATTTTGCCCGAAGGCCATTCATTAGAAATAAGTGTGCAATTTGCTCTTTTTTTTTTGCTCCCGACGGCACTCGCCCGCTTGGGCTATTATGACGTCACGAAATCTGGCAGGTTACCTGGTACGGGTTGCGGGGCGCGGCGCCAAATACGGCTGGGGCGGGGCGGGGTGGGCACGGGGGCGAGGCGGCGCATAACGGCCTGGAAATGCGGGAAAACTTGCCCGTGTTACACCCCTTCCGCCCAGAGTTAATCCTTCAGGGGGAGGGGAGGGGAAAGGGGGAGCGGGTCAGGCAGGTGAGGCGTGCGGCGGCGCTGGCCGTGTGCGCTCCAAGGAAGCCGAGAACGAGCTAACTAGCGCATCTGCGCGCGCGCGCAAACACACACACACGACCCCGCACCGCGTGCATGGCCTTCAGGGCGTGCAAAGGCGGGCGACCTAAAGCAACATTGTTCGTGCATTTTTAAACTTGTTGGTGAAAACGAAGGTTGCACAGCGTCGCAGAGGGCCGCACGGCAAGAGGACGTTAGACGGACGTGTGGCTACCATTGTTGGCCCGCTATTGTAGCGGCCCGCTTTGCCTTGCCTGCCTTCGCCCTGCCCGGCCCGGCCGGCCCAGCCAGCCCGCAAGTTCCCCTCCTGCAGACATGCCCGCCCGCCTCCCCCTTCTCTACCACCTTCCCGGACCAGCGGGCCGGCGGGCCGGCGGGGCCCCCAGGGGAGCAGCAACAAATGTCTTCAAGTCTTGTTATCGCTTGTCATATATGTACATGTGGAAACTTTGAGGGTCGTCCTTGCCCTGCCGCCCTCGCTCCTCTCCTTCCTGCTGGCCCTCTTCAACTCCACCGCGACGCTCTCAGCGCTCTCGGCGCGCGCCGTGCGGCAGCGCGGTGCTTAACGGGCAGCACACGCTGCGGTTCATCCTTATCAGCGTGTGTGTGTGTGTGTGTGTGTGTGTGTGTGTGTGTGTGTGTGTTTGCTTGCGCACGCATCCCCTCCAGTGGCAGGCACTTCTTGTCTTTCATCCGCCCCGACCCAGGCGGTGGTGGCGGTGGGCTGAATCAGGTCAAGGTGTGGTGGTACCGGGTGGTACAGCCAGGCAGGCAGCGAGCCAGGCGGCCGGCCACTGCCGCTGGCCGTTGTGCAGTCCGAGCGATATCCGGGAGCAACTTGCTAGATTAGCGAACAGGATGAGCCGCGCGGTACACGCCGGCCGTGCTCATTACTTGGGCCTGCGAGCGGCGAGGCAGCCAAGCAGCGGAGCCTGCGTGGACCGGCGGCGCGGCACGGCACGGCCCTCAAGCTCATTTAATATTCTTGCAAAACAGCGGCTAGGCCTGTTGTCCGCGCAGAATGGAGAGGGGATAATGCTGAGGGAGAAGGTGAGCTTTAGGGGGAGTAGAGTAGAGAGAGAGAGAGAGGGAAGCGGCGCGACAACCGCGCCCCGAAATAATTCATTCCTCGAATCGCGTGGAGACGCGACAGAACGGCCCCGCCACTTGTCGCTACCCCTCGCCTCGTTGTGTCTATAGCGCGGGGTAGCGACGCGATAAATCAGGATCTTGAAACGGGAAGGGGCGCCAAGATCGCCGTATGTGATCCGTCGTAAAACGGAAGAGGTTCCGCGTTTTATGTTCCGAGGGGGCCGCGTCGGGCCGAGGAAGGCCGAGCAGAGCAAGGCCGAGCCCGCCCGGTACCGCCCAGAGCGCGCCACCAGCAGCGCGGGGCTAACAAACGCTCAGCTCGGACCCGGAAAAACGCGGAACCAAAACAAAGTTATCGCCGAGCCGCGTTGCCGATGTGAAAGTGCGCTGCGGAACAGAAAACAAAGTCCTCTCAATCCGGGGATTCGAACCCGCGTCGGCATGGTCGGCGTGAGCGGGCCGCACACGCACCGCCCGATCGCTTGCGCACTTAGCGTGGCACGTGGGCGTTTGGTATGTACGGCGTGCGGTAGGTCTCATGCGGGCCTAACTGCCGGCCGCGGGGAGCGGGAGGGGGCACTCGAGGACACACCCCCCCCCTTCCTCCCGCTATTCCCAATTCCCGCGCCTCTTGAGCGTCAAAGGGGCCTCCCCGCCCCCCGCCAAGCCCAGGCCGCACAATGCCAAGTAATTGGCTGTGAACCAAGCGTTCTTGAGACGCCCAGCGGGATCGCGCGCCTGTTGTAGGGGAGGGACGAAGACAGCGATGGTGTGGCATGCGCGGACACGCGTGGAAGAGAGTGTGTGTGAGGCGGCAGTGAAGCCCCCAATCAGCCAGCAGTCGAAGAAGCCCCTGCCGGTGCCTCGCTTGGTGCCTCGCCCGGTGCCGGGAGCGCCTGTGAGGTAGGCCAGCCCGGAACGCACGCCTTCGCGGCGCGCTGCCTACCCGGGACTCCGCGGGCGCTCCACGCGGCTCCGCGCTGCTCCACGCTGCGAACCGCGACGGCGTTTCTGATCTTCTCAAAACTTAATAGAAACAGCCGCCGCCTGCGCTGCGCGCGAGCAGCGCTGAGGGGGCTTTGGAATGTTTCAATGGACCTTGCCGTGGCGCGGCAGGGCGTGGCGGGGCGGGGCGAGCTCCTCCAGGTCTTTACACTAGTCTACACTGCACTGGCAAGACAATGTCCGTCATAAATCTCAGACCTAATGCTCTTTAACTTGACTCTGAGAGCCCGGCCCGGCGAGCCCGGCGAGCCCACCGAGGGGGCGCCGCGGAGGGGAATAAGACACAATGTTGCGGAGGCAAGTGAAGGCGCGGTCAGCTACATTGAGGCGGCCGGGCTGAGTCTGCCCATTCCACTTACGTCGCGCCGGCCAACTAACATAACGAGCGAGGCGGAGAAATAACAGTCTGGGACAGTGATTCTCTGAGGCTGAGACAAGTCGTCTAGACAGGACTTCCATCAAAGAAATAAGACTACACGCTCAAGATCCTCTTCTGTGCTTCGTCTTCGAAATGCTGAGGAAAAGCTTAGGTAAATGGTGAAGAGTTCTCAGTTACTTAAGAACAGTTTCTTCACACTACGAACAAAGTTTTCAGTATGATAATAGATCTGCACAGGACTGAGAAGCAGGTTTTCACATTGTGACTCCACATCATTTATACGTGGAAAATTGAGAGAACATATTTCCACAATGCCGGCGGTTTGCATACGTGTGAAGGTGAACGAACTGCTAGTCCAGGCCACCGCCTCCCACCGCCGAATATAAGTCGCCCACTCCCATCTGTTTGCATTCACCGCGGGCCGACCCGCTGCATTCCTTTCAGACCGATTAATATTGATTCGAATTGGCATCCGTTATTGGGTGGGGGCGATCGCGGCCCGATAGCACCTGGGCCGCCAAACCCTCACACGCTCGCACGCCACAATGCAGCTTTGTCGTCGACGCGACCCGCACAATATGGATGTTGCTTCTAAAGCCGAGGCGGCAATCCGAAGGGGTTACGGTGTGGGTTCAAATAAATGCCCTAATTACTGCTTCGTGCTTCGCGCCGCGTAAATCTATTAGGATTAGCGAAGATAAGGCCGCAAGGCGTGGAAGGATGTGAGCAGAACAGGGCGGTCCGCGCAGGGTGGTTTCGGAAAGCACGGGGGGCGTCGTCGACGTCGCCGCGACACGGCCGGAACATGATGACGTCACGCGACCCACTCGGCATGTCGCGCCTCCACTTCCGGACTTCCGGCTCTGCCAATCACCGCGTTCCGGGACGACTCGGCGCCGCGCAGGCCGTGCGGGCCGTGCGGGCCGTGCGGCAGGGGGGGCCTCCGGGACGGACGCCTTAATGTCGCGATGGGACTTTTATGAGCGCTTGTCGATAGGTAAACCTTGTCGCCGGGTGATCATTTTTCATGCCCGGGGCGGCGCCGTGCCAGGGCCCCGCCAGGGCCGCGTCATGGACCCGCTCCCCCCGGCGGCGGGGCGGCGGCGTGACAGACAGGTGTCTTCATGAATTATGTGGCCGTGCCGCTCGAGGCCGAACGAAGCGAAGCTCCCCCGCCCTATTATTCGTGACCACGATGCCGCACTGCGAAACGACAAAGCGGCAAAACGGCGCCGGGAGAAGTGGCGGACACGGAATCCAACATTCATCGCGCAGCGCTTCGCCCCGCCGCCGCCCCGCCGCGTGCATTTCGAGCACCTTGCTGCAGCGCCGCCCCGCCCCGCAACTCAATTACTCGTCCTGGCTGAATGGTGCTCTGCATTATGTCCCGTCGTTGTCGAGCGTTCACACCGCCTCCCCATTCGCCGCCTCGCACCGGGGCGGCGAACGCGTCATAGTCGTGACGACATCGCGGGCGATGCGCGCCTCGCTTCCACGCATCGGAACAAGTTTGTCATCCTCGACGCGCTCTTGCCGCTTCCAGCCGATGTAACCCGGCCGCCTGATGCACTGTGAGCCCTTAGATGCACCGTCCGCCAACTGGGTCGGGTTCATTATCCCTCCACGAAAGTACTCGTTGATACCCTACTTGTTCGCATATCGCTTGGTAGGCGGAAAGTTGTCAGTCTTGTGTGGAGCGAAGCACGTCCTTGCCGGGGCGGAGGGGGGGAGTGAGGCCGCCGCAGACAGCCCGCCGAGGAGGGCTGCACCAAGGAGCACGGCCACCACCTGCACGTAAATTATAGAGCGCTCTTCCTATTAGAATTTTAATGGCAGTGCAATCATTTGTTTGCAAGTTGGCACGACTGTGGCCATAAAGCACAGCGACTGGCGCCAGGCTTGCCAACTTGCCTGTCCACGCCGCAATGTAAGAGCGTCTCGAGGAGCGTCTCGAAGAGCGTCTCGAAGAGCGTCTCGAGGAGCGTCTCGAAGAGCGTCTCGAGGAGCGTCTCGAAGAGCGTCTCGAAGAGCGTCTCGAAGAGCGTCTCGAAGAGCGTCTCGAAGAGCGTCTCGAAGAGCGTCTCGAAGAGCGTCGCGAGTGCCGGGCGATGGTGCCGCGACGCGGCGATGGCGGTTATGGTTGTAATCTGCCAGTGCGGGTCACAGTCGCCGCGGCGGCTGGCTCCAGTAGCACTCCGGCCGACGCGACCCGCCGTTCCAGCCACCCCAGCCGGTAGATAATTTTCCGGTGTCTTCCCCTCCTCCTCCCTCGCCTTGACGCGCACCTGCTGGCGAGAGCATCGTCGCCGTGCTTCAATTCCATTTGGCTGCCGCACGCGCCGCCAGGCAGGCAGGCAGCCAGCCAGCCCGACCGCTTCTACGGAAAGCAGGCAGCAGCGCTGTCAGCGATATCGCAATAATTATTACGGCGCGTGTAATACAGCCCCGGGATTAGATTGCCCGCAATAAGCGTAATGACCGATGCCGGGCCCCGCCGCCAGCCCCAGCAGCCAGCCAGCCGGCAGCCCGAGCAGGCAGCCAGCGCAAGACACCGCACGGCCATATTCACTGCACAATAGCAGCGTGTAATGGCCGACACTTGCCGCCGGGATGATGGCGCTCGAGGGGATGAGAAATTCGGCGGAAAGAGAGACAGACGGGATGAAGCGGGACAGACAAACGGCCTGGTGTCCATAACCTGCCCCAAATTGGTGTGCCGCGCGGGGCGGGGCGAAACTCGGCGCTCAGCAGCGCGGCGCCCCCAGCCAGCTCGCTCCGTGCCAGAAAAATGGCCACGCATTTAACACTCGCGCGCGCCCACACACACAGGCGGAGAAATCGACTGCCCCTCTTTTGCAGCTCGGAATGAAATTTGAACAAAGGGAAGCGACGCGGTGAGAGCGACGGCGGAGTGGCGAACCGATGCGGCGGTGTCGTTCTCCGGCGCCGCGAAGCTCGAGAAGCGAGGCGAGGCGCACTCGGAGAGTCTAGTCGGCGGTGAGAGTAAGTGAGTCACAAAAGGAAGGCGCTTCGGAGATGTTCGTTCGCCGCGGTGGGCTGACCAGGCACTGCCAGTCCAGCGCCGCGCGCGTCAAGCGATGCCTCGCTGCCTCGCCAAAAACGAGCACGGCACGCAACGGGAAGGCCCCACCAGCGAGGGCAGCTTTGACAGAAAAAAAAAGAAAAACGGGGAAAAAAGAAGATAAAAACAAACGGATGAAACGGGTAGGCGAGCGCGTAGAGCTCCAGCTTCCAGGCGGCCGGCCGAGCGGATCCGCGCTTCCAGGCGAGTGGCGCCGCGCCATGACAGGCTGCTACCTCGCGGCCCCGTGGCCCTCGCGGCCCTCGCGGCCTTCCAGGCCCTCGGCCGAAAGCGGTCCGCAGCTTCCAGGCCGACCGTGGCAGGCAAACGCGCCTGACAGCCGCGCCTAGCTCTGAAGGCAAACCCGAGGCCCTCGGCAGGCAACCTGGAGGCAGACCTAGAGGCAGACCTGGAGGCATGACTACCGAGGCAACCTGGAGGCAAACCTGGAGGCAAACCTGGAGGCAGACCTAGAGGCAGACCTGGAGGCAGACCTGAGGCTAACCTGAAGGCAAACCTGGAGGCAAACCTGGAGGCAAACCTGGAGGCAGACCTAGAGGCAGACCTGGAGGCAGACCTGAAGGCAAACCTGGAGGCAAACCTGGAGGCAAACCTGGAGGCAACCTGGAGGCAGACCTGGAGGCACAACGGGAGGCAAACTTGGAGGCAGGCCTAGAGGAACACCTTGAGGCAGGCCTGGAGATAGACCTGGAGGAACACCTAAAGACAGACCTGGAGGCAGACCTGAAGGCAGACATGACTCGAGGTAATCCTCAAGGCGCCTTATTACAGCGTACCACCGCGCGGCGCTCACTGTCCCTGGCTCAGCCTCGGCAGCTTCGCTTAAATATGCGGCGACTTAAGCCGCTCACCGCCCCTCCATATCGCCAGAGTGTTTTTAATTAATATTGGCTGGCCATTACGCCACAAAGCGACGCGGGGCCGGGCGGGGCAGCACGGAGCAGAGCGGCCTCACTTCAGAGAAACAATTGCGTTATTGTGGCGAGTGTCTTTTGTTGTGTTTTCTCGCACCGCCGGTGCCGCGCCTGCCTTCCGCCGCCTGCTCGTTGAAGGATCTAGATGGCATTGCCCGTCACGAGACGGACTGGAGCCTCTCTCTACACGGGGCGCCCCACGAGTGCGAGAGAGACAGGAAAGGACTCTCGGAATATGAGCCCGCTGGCCGAGGAACGCGCGGAACGCCAAGATTTGCGCGAAACAAAAGAAGAACGGCCCGGCTGCGGACGGGTTGATAAGGCTGTGCCGGAAGGCTCTGTGTGCGCGAGAGAGAGCTCGTTTTCTCCCTTTCTTTTGCAGCGAGCTTTTCTAAGCCTTGAATGAATAAGAGACACGTGGAGGTGGAATGAGAGACAATGCCGCCTTATGCCTAATCTCGACAATTCCTGTGTGTGCCCCTGTGTTGTGTGTGTATTGCGTAAGAGGGAGAGTGAGAGGGGGAGAGTGAGTGAGAGAGCGCGCGCACTTGTGGCTGTCGTAGGCATTCCCCCTCCCCTCACCGTGGACTCCTCATTCTCGTGCGGCGATGATTTCAATTTGCAAAGAGTGTTGTGCAAAAACAGAAATGGGGAGGGGCGGAAAGAGGAAAAAAACGGAAAAAAGCAAAGGAAGGAGCGGAGAAGACTTTCAAATGAAGCTTGTGCTCGCTTCGCAGCGCGCGCTCACACACACACCCACACACTTACATACGCGCAAGTGCGCTCAGCGATACCTTTCGCCGTGTCCACCAAGCATGATCGCTGAAGTAGGTGAGTCGCCTTCAGGTGAGAATAGAAGCCAGGAGGAGGGTCGAGAGGAAGGGGAGGAGGGGGGGGGGGGGGGGGAATTGCGCGGAGCGACATGCAAAGGGCGGCACGCGCCGTTCAGGAGGTTGACTCAGGGAA
The DNA here is from genome assembly GCF_012932325.1 of Thrips palmi. Classification (NCBI taxonomy): domain Eukaryota; kingdom Metazoa; phylum Arthropoda; class Insecta; order Thysanoptera; family Thripidae; genus Thrips; species Thrips palmi. The sequence goes on along the minus strand of NW_023144621.1, from coordinate 10,199,882 downwards.
GCGGGGCTCCGGTCGGCCTGTCTCTATCGCACTCATACGGGACGCCCCACGAGTGCGAGAGAATAGAGAGATAGAGAGAGAGAGTCCCGCGCCGTTCAGAGCCAGCCTGCTGCCACGACGCCCGCCTTCCTTGCGCGTCCTCTTGGGGCACCCGTCTTCGGTACCCCGCGGGCCCCATGCGACTGCCAGCACACACACACACACACACCACACACACACACACACACACACACTCACAGAGCCTTACGACGGCACCCAGCCTCGTATTTGCTGTTGGTCCGCCTGCCCTTGCCCAATACATCAGGGATTCCTAAGCCCAACTACACACGCCCTATTGCGCCAACAGCCTCGCCCCGCAAAAGTCACCGATTCCCCGCACCTTAGCTGCTCTCCCAGTCAGTGCTCGAGGCCCGGTTGGAGGCCGCCGCCGCCTGCCCCTCCTCGGCGCGCAGCAGCGCCCTGCCCTCCTACATCACGCCTGTCTCGAGATCGTTGTCGACAACACAAAATGTATTCGCCTGCTCGCGCAACCGCTACATGGTGTGGGCGGGCTTGGTCGCGGCGAGAGGGGTGCGAGGGAGAGAGAGAGAGAGAGAGAGAGAGAGAGAGAGAGAGAGAGAGAGAGAGAGAGAGAGAGAGAGAGAGAGGGGGGGCTGATAGCGAGTGACATAAAAAGGGAGAGGGACGGAGACAGCGCGAGCGGCAGAAGCAGTGGCAGCGTGACGAAGATAAAAGGTAAAGCAAACCGCCGGGCAGCCGATGAAACAAAATTCAGTGTCTCTGCAGTGGAGCGTGGTTCGGAAGTCGTGAATATGCATCCTGGCGGCGGGCATGGCGCGGCGCGGCCCCGCGATTGGCTGTCAGGGCGGCCCACTTTGAGGGATTGCCGCGGCAGCGCAGCACAGCAGCCGAGGCAGTGTCGAGGCACTGCATATTCCGCTGCATTGACACTGGCCACATTTTTCATTTTTCCACTGAAGGCTCTCCTGCTGCTTCGGTTCCCCAGGGCCCCACCGGCCGAACCCCCGGCCGAGACCGTGCCGCCGGCGCCGCCGTCCTCGTCGTCGACCCTCCCCGCCGCCGTCGGCCTATTCAAATCACATTCCGGCCGAGCCGCCAAAAGGTCGCAGGAAAAATAATGTTTCTCCTCGGGGCCGAAACGACTCGCTGTCCAAACCACTTTGTTACCCCGCCAAGCCGTGCTCTGCCGCTGGACCACCCATCGGATGAGCCGAGGGCGCGCAAGGTCAGCTCAGGGGCGCGCGGGAAAAGGGAAATTCCCCATTCCAGCCCTCGGTGTTTGAACCCGCGTCTTCCCGAGGCCCGTGGATCTGGCCGCAGATTGCGCTCTCAGTGCGTCACTGGTTTCGCCGCGGCCTGCACCCGCCGACGGCTTTCGAACCAGGCCGTCTCTCTCGCACCCACTGGCGCCCCCTGAGCGCGCGAGAGAGACAGAGCGATGAGACGTGCCATTAGCCGCACAATTTGCCTCTGTCCCCGCGGCCCCGCGATCGTGGCGGACCGCCGAGTCACTCCTCCAGCCACTTCGGCCACTTCGGCGGCCCGAAACGCTAAAAGGCGAGTAGAGCCGCGATAACGACCGGCCGGGCCGAAGGCATTAGTTCGGGCCCAGCGCCTCCCGATCAAAAAGCTCTTTTTCACCGTAATTAGCGCTCGCCGTGCTCCGCGGGGCCGCCGCGCCGCCCCGTCTTCGACCTTGCAGAACACACGCACACACTCTCCCTTCGGGGAACATCGCCCCGCCGCCCCGTGCCCTAGAGAGAGGGGGGAGAGCCAGCGGGGGGCTTACAGGCTGAGCTGCAGATTAAATTGAATGGTCGAAGTGGCGTCGGCGCGGCCCTGCCCGCCCAACCGAGGCAGCGCGTTGCGCGTTCGGTTTGCTTTTGTTTATCGGCGAGTTCGGCCGGCAGGCACTGCGTGGCTGCGGACGAGTCGGGACGGATCGAGACGTGCCTCCGCTAAATGCCGCACGGCGCCGCGCTGCCGCACGCTGCCGCTCCGCGCGTCGCACTTGGAGGCAAAAAGGAGTGCTGCTTCCTGCCCGGCACAGCCTTAATGGCTCCCCCTCCCCCTTGCTTGATGCATGGCCCCACCACCGTAATCAAGTTCGCAGGTGCGTTTTCATCACGGCGTCGCGCGAGCGCGGCCAGAGCCATAGGGCCAGGCCCGGGCCTAGGGCCAGCCGGACGCGTCGGGGACCTCATTGCTCGCCTCGGTGCACTGCCCAAAGAAGGGGGACAGAAAAACGAAGGAAAGTAAAACGAGCCGTGAAGACAACAGCACGCCAAGGTAGATTACTCGGGAATCTCTCATTCCGCGAGTCAACACATTGCGGGCTGGGGCGTCGGGGCGCTCGCGGTGTCTGTCGCGGGCAGCCCGATTTCTCAGCGTCACCCCGGCGCGGCAGCCAGGCAGCCAACGGCGTGTCGGGATCGAGGCGGCCGGGCGGACGGGGCAGGCGGGGCAGGCGGGGCGGGCAGGGCGACGCAGCGCCAGCAGCCTGCCAACCGAGCTCCCCGCAACGATCTACATTTGTTTCGGAGACGTACGACGCACGGGGGGCGGGTCGGGCCCCGCCAGCCCTCGCGCCCAGCGCAGCCGTGCCGCGCGGAGAGCCGGAGACACAGGGGGCCCCGCGGGGGGTCCGAGGAGGAGGGGCTCCAATTCGAAAGCATCAATACTGCTCCTTGCTGGGCGTTGCTGGGTCAGGTTGATGGAGCGGCACTTTCCAGCCTCGAAACCCGGTCCCGCCCCGTCCCGCGACACAAGTGTCCCTTCCCTCCGCGGGAAATTAGAAAAAACAAAACAAAAAAAACCAAAGACTCTGCTTTTTAGCATCGCCTCGAGCATCCAGTCGTCGAGTCACTGGTAGCGGCGCGACTATACCGAGTCAGGGCTGCCAGCTCACTGCCGCCAATTTGCGGCGCGGCAGCTCTTTCAGCGCCGATGCGTCCTTGGTCCCCGCGGGGCAGCCCGGACTCCCGGAAGCAGGCGGGGCTGTCGCCCACTCGTTCCCGGCGACATTGTAACGTTCCATTTTTGCGAATTTTCCTGGAGTCTGGCGAAGGCGCCCGGCCGGCGTTCACGTCCCAGCCATGTCTCCAGCCCCGGCTCCAGAGCCAAGGCTCCAGCAGCGGAGCGGCGGCCCGAGTGGCGGAGATGAGGACCACGCCGAATCTCTGCTGCCAAGGGAATGGAGGGGAGGGGGGCCGAGGGGGGCTCACGCAGTTTGGTTAACGCCGAGTATCACGTTCCCCGCGAGCCCGCGAGGGGCGGCAATGTTGTCATAGAGTGAATCGTGCCCCTCCCCCTCCAGGGCCTCCTCGAGGGCCCGCCGGATAGCCGAGTCAGTTCGCCATCCAACCCGACAGGCCCGACACGTAGCGCGGGGACCCAGCCGACGTCGTCGTCGTCATCGTGACGCGATCGAGGGTTCGAATACCGCCAGCGCCAGTTTCATTTTTGAGTGTTTCGTTTGGTCTGCGACTTCCATCTTATTCAGTCGTCCTCAGCGTTATGGTAATTAACCGTAATAGAAATAACATTTCCTTGTCAACTCATGCAAAAAAGGGGCAAGCCGCTTTGCTTCGTGATGAATTCCCGGCATTGGATGCGACGCCGCTGAGGCAGGGTCTCAGCCTCGGCCGGGGACGCCCGGGGTTCGTTGTCCTGGTGGGTATTGGGGCGTCGCGGTGGCGGGGCGGGGCCTCGAGGAAATGGAATCACACACAAGGCGGCGGAAATCTCAAGACAGACCCCCTCGTCAAGTCGCGTTCCCGCCTTGCATTGCCAAGCGGTCCAAATTCCTCCACTTTACCGCCGTAAATATTTATAAATTTCCTCCTAACGCCGCTACCCCGTCCCCCTCACCACACAAACTCTCTGAATTTTTCAACGAGATGTTATCAAAAACTTTTGCCACCAGAGCGTTTCATAACTTGCTAATCCTTCTCTCCGCGCGCGCCAAAGTAACACCTCCTCGTTACCAAGTCTCTTTCAGTTCCTCCAGTCAGGCCGAGAGCAGGCCGAGAGAGACCGAAGGCCGAAGGCAGGCCGGCCGCAGCGAAGACCGGCCGGCCGGGACCGACTCCTCGCGACGGACAAGTCCCTCCTCGGCAACCCCATCGCCGTTCACTTTTTCCCGCGCAGTCCGCGGAACAAACTTACTCGGATCGCCGCGAGATGGCGAGGCAGGCGTCGCCGAGGCCGGGCCACTCACCTGGAAGCAGAGAGAGAGAGAGAGAGATAAGTGCACTGCATTCGCCGATATCAACACACACGACCAGACCGACCGGGGGCGCGGGCCAGAGGGGTGGGGCTGGTTTGAGGAAGTGGGGGAGGGGGAGGGGGACGAGAGATGGCGCTCGGAAGGCTTGCACCTTGGAATAGCCCGCCGCTCCATTAATTCTGGCGGGCTGAAACAACTGGCTACCTCAGGCGGCACCGCGCGACTCGTCCAGGGGGTGGGGGAGGGCAGGGGGTCGCCGTGAGTAAAGGGGGCAAAGACAACTTGGTCTTGGCAGCGGTGTCCAAGCTTTGGCCGCCCCTCGAGCCGTTCCCATTCCGAGGGTGCATCTTCCAGCCCCGCTTCCGCCCTTCCGCCCCTCTCTCCATCTTTGTCTGACTTTCAGCCAGATGAGCAGGGGGCACAAGCTCGGCGGGCTTCGCTTTCACACTCTCACACACGCACACACGCGCAGGGAGTTACCTGTCGCCATAATACTTGGCACAACTCTCTTTCTCGCCCGTCTCCGCCGCCCCCTGTGAGGCCCTGCCTCGGCCGGCCCACGAGAGCCACTCTGAGGACCCATCGCTACCCGTCAGGCGGGCAGGCCGTCAGCGCTGGGCTGCGGGCTGAGGGCAGAGGTGTCGGGGCCCGTCGATAAATTGGCCGAGATGGTGCCATGGCCGTGCCCTGGCCGTGCCCTGGCCGTGCCAGCGCAGTGCGTTCAAGGCGTCGTCCAGGTCCGCGACGACGGCGGCAGGGCCCCGCCAAATAAAACAATAAAATAACGGAGCTAAGTCGGCGAGATGGACGGCCGGCCATCAGCCGCCCGATCAGCCGCAATAAAGCAAGCCACTGACTGCGAATCCGGCGCGAAAACGCAATTTCCCGTTATTGTAAATCACTTTCAACACTATCCAGTCCCTGGGGAAGCTCGAGTGGCGCGGCGAAGAGGCGAGGCGGGGCGGGGTGGGGCGGGGCGGGGTGGGGCGGGGTGGTGTGCGGCCAGGCTGCAGCGGTGGGGCCGGCCGGGGCGCTGCGTTGTTTCCGAAAACCCGCTCGCGGATAGAGCGCGGCCCCCATATTATATGGGTCATTCCGTGCGATTTATCCGGACCGATGTCCGCGTCGCCGAGTGCCACGGCGACGCACTGCACCGCCAGACTTGGCCGCGGGCCTGCACGGCCACGACGGGGACTCAGCGCTTGGCCGCTCGGCTGGCTGGACGGCCGGCGGTGGAGAGTTCTCGGCGTTCGCGTCCGGCCAGCCAGCAGCCAGCCAGAGCAGCCAGCCGCCCACAGCGACCGCCGAGCGAGGGCAGCAGGGCAGGCAGGCAGTCCGCACGACATGCTGCGCGACCAGCGCCGCAGGGGCCAACGGGGAACACGCGAGTGTGCGAGTGTCTGCGTGAGTGAAAGCCTACACAGACTTCCTGGGGATGATGAAGACAGACGGACACAAAGACAAACAGCGAGGCAGTCGCACGAGGAAAAGCTAGTCGTCACTGACCAAGTTGGCTCGCCAGATCTCACGGGCCGCTGGGCTTCCCGCCGTGACCTGTGCTCTCTCTCTCTCTCTCTCTCTCTCTCTCTCTCTCTCTCTCTCTCTCTCTCTCTCCTCTCTCTCTTCCCCCCTTCACCAACACATCCTTTCTGCTGCCCTGTTCGGTGGCCTCAGGCCCGGAAGTCCCTGGGGGCAATCCTTACTGCCAACGCTCCAATTTAATTGCCGAAGAGGCGCGTTAAAGGAGAGAGAGCACCTTGTCGTGGCGGGGCGGGGCGGCGACACGCTCAACCTCCCCGAATGGCCACTTGACGGAGGGGCGTTGGGCCTCGAGTGACGAAATCAGTGATGAGTCAGGAGGCGCTGTCGGTGGCCAATAAGTCTCCTTCCCCCGCCCCTCAGGTCCGACTGCGGGGCGCGGACAGGCGGGTCGCACCTCGGTCGCACCACGCGGTACTCGTTTAAAGCCGCGAGGCGTCAACAGCTAGCTGGCTGGAGGGAAAGGGCACTGGGTGCATTTAGGAGAAAAGCAACGGCTTTACGACGTCATGACGTCATCACGGCAATCATAACGCAGCGCGTCGCAGCGCGGCCACAATGTTGCGCTTGACGACGTGGAGGGCCGAGGTGCGCGTCACCCGCGGTGCTTTGGTGGCTCGAGGGTCGCGCCGCCAGGCTGGGCATCGGGGGCATCAAAAAAAGGAGAGGGGGGGGATAAAAAAAGGTTTTGGGGAGGGGAGCACAGAAAAAGAAGCATTTAGCGGCAAAAGGGCTCTCCAGCGCGGCGAACACAGAAAAGCAATCCTTTCATTTTCACAGCGTGACGTCGTCGAACTTGGTGAGGGGGACGTTGGGGTGCCTCTCCCCCCCCCCTCTCTCTCCCTCTCTCTGGTGGACACGGCACCTGCCTAATTAACACGGTCCTAAGGGCGCGCTGTCCTGCAGGCTTGACCCCCCGCCCTTGGCTGCCCAGCCTGGCCCGGCCTGGCGTGGCCCGGCCTGGCGTGCCCCGGCCCTTCCGGACGACGGAAAATATCGCCTCAAGGGTACGGGGGATGCCCGCCCGGCCGGGCCGCCCGGCACGGCCTCTGCCTCAAGGTAATTACCATGCCTCGGACCCATACATCTCACCGGGCCGCGCCTTGGCTGCCTTGGCTGCGTGGCCTGCCTTGGCCTAGGCAGGAGAGGGCTGGCTATGGCTGGTTCGGGCCAGGCCCACGCCAGGCCCCCGCCAGGCCCCCGCCAGCCCCGGCCACGTAGCCAATTTTCCCGGCTTTCGTATGAGATATGGTCCTCGGGGCGGTGCGGGCGTGTGCGGGCCGATGGGGCCGAAGGACCGAAGGACCGGAGGGCCTCTGCCTCGGGGACGCACCCTTCGACAAGGACGCGCCCACGGCACGGACGCGGCTCGGCCTGGATGACGTCACAGGCCGTGTGATTAACCCCGCCACGCCCGGGCCGCTACGCGCCGCTACGCCGTAACGTTTACAGGCGGCCATTTGGCTACCGACGCCGCGTCGTTCCGCCGCACCGTTAGTGCGCATCGACTGCGGCGCGGGTTCAAATACCCCCCGCTCGCCGCTTTTCGGCCACCGCTCTCTCGCTTTGCTGAGGCGCGCGCGGAGGAAAAAGTGGCCCCGCTGATTACTGGACAACAAACAAGGCAGAGCGGCCAGGCGGATTGCTCGTTACTTTTGGCAGGCAAACCGAGACGCCGCCTTTTAAATGAGAGCTTCATTTACATGAAGCGAAAGCCTTGGCGCAAGCCGGCCTCCCAGCTGTTTCGGCGGACGGGGCTCTGCACGCAGCAACAAGCACTTCGCTTGAACACTGCCTTCCTCGCTCTGTCTCGCAAGCATTCATGAGTCGTTTCGTGTGGGAGAGAGACGCAGTGCCGACGAAGGCGATGCTCGGATCCAAAGCGATATGCGGACAGCGAGTTGGTAGCGCCTGTCGGCCGCAACGCCCGCATCGCAGCAAGGCGTTGTGGCCGACCTGGTTGCATGCCACCACGGCGCTCTCCGCCCAACACTTATTAATGTCAAGGACTGTTCATCTGGACGTTAGTGTAGTCTCCACCAATTCTTAAAAAAAAAAACGAGGTCACCCTATTTTCTGGGGGTGCACCATGGGGGCGGTATCCGGCGTGCCACCGTACTCCATTCGGTGAGTGTATCCCCTCTGGTGGTCTCGCAGCATGCAGTTGCCGCCACATGTGTGGGTACAGTGGCCGCTATACCCCGGGGATGGGGAGTCCAGTTAGAAGGTACAGTGAAAATTGGCATCCGGATTCAAGGCCACTGTCTTTTTTTTTCTTCCAAAGAATGCGGACTCTGCTGCCATTAGATCGCGTTCCTCGGAACCTCTTGGTGCACGTCGTGATCTCCGGCTTCGGCGAGACCAGAAATAGTGGGGGTTTTGACAACCACCAAGAGCAGCGCAGTGGAAACCAAGGTTAAAAGCGTCACTGCAGACAGCAGCGCCGTGGCTACTGAAAATGAGGCCCATAAGCCGGGGAAAATTACTTTGATCCGCAACACGATCGCGCGTTGCTTCAGGGGTGCACCGACTAGAATTTTCATCACGTTTCAGAAGTCTTGAGTCGAAGCGATGCCGGATTCCTCGAGCTTGAAATGGAATATTTTGGCGGAAAACGGGTCGTATTTGTTGCCGTTATTGACCAGCAGTCCACACAGCTACAGTGGCCCGGGCGTCGCTGCGAAACCCAGTAAATAAAAAAGTTTGCCGCACCGAACGGCGCTGCTGCATTCGGCCGTCACGGCGCGTGAGTCTGCAAGCGCGGCAATCAAAACTGCCATCGCCATGGCGGCCATGGCGGCCAGCGCGCCAAAATTCCGAACTAGCGCCGGAAGTGCCGTTGCGATTATTGGGCCATGAATCGCGCGTCGCGAAAATAATGCCGTATCGACAAGCTAGCCCGCGGCCGGCCAGCGAAACAATGTGACCCAGCGGACCCAGCAGGCCTGGCGGACCTGGCACCAGCTGGAGAGGTGCGTCTCCCATCACCAGCCGGACGCACCGCCAAAAACAGCTTTACCCGCCGGACGAAAAAGCAAACATTCAAATCGGATCTCTAAAAATGACGAAACACGGAAAACAACTTAGGCCGGTTTCACAACACGACGACAGTGTGCTGTGCTGGCTTGTGTCGGTGTGGAAAGCAATCAAAACAGTGCTTGCGGGCGCCTCGGACCCACCAGCAGGGAGGGGTCCGGGCGTCCGGTACGTGGCCAGGACCACCAAGTGCCTGGCCCGCCCCAATGTTTGCCACATTACCAGCTCGACACGAGTCACCAATTATCGCATGCATTCCCCACAGAGTATGTTAAAAGGCCTGGCGCGTAATCGAATCCAACGGAAAACTGAAAAGAGAGTCGAAAGTGTGAACAGTGTCCACTGACAGGGGGAGCGTGGCATGTAAGGGAGCGCCTGAGTAATCAGCCAGGAGACCCTCCGTACAACGGCGGGTCTCTCTGTTTTAATTTGGCGAAAGAAAAGGCAAAGGAAATTTTAAAAAAGGAAAATTAGCAGCGATACGAGAGGGGCGCAAAAAATTAAAACAAGAAGAAGAGAGAGACACAAGTTGAGAGCACGGCTGGAAGGGACAGCTGCCACGCGGTGAGTGGGGAGGGGCCTGCTGCTTGGACCCGGCATGCAAGGAAGCCCCACTGTCAATGCCCCCCCCCCTCTTTTTACTTCTTTCGCCTTGCCAATGTCCTGTCCACCTCGGGGCGAACGCGCGGCAAAAGCCATTCGCAAGTCCCTCAAAAGGCCCCATAATTACAAGAGCCCCGCTGCAGAGGCTTTTTACTTTCCGTCTCAGGACTTAAAGCAATTCGTTTTTTCCCTCCCGGCACCGCACCCGAGGTGTTTCCATCACAAGAAGGGCTTCGCGCCGCCCAGACCGCGGAAGCCACCCCATAGCCGGCCCGCAGGTACATCATTTGAATGAAGGTCATCGGAACGGGATTTGAAAGAGTGACCTTTAAAATAATAGAGATAAATATTGCGCCTGGTGGCAGGCAGGCAACAATGCGAGGCAGTTTGCGGCTAGAGCCTTTATATTGTTAGCCCACGTCTCAGCCACTGAAAGGTTAAAATCCGCCTTAAGAAGTAGTGGACATAGTTACTTTACAGGCCTATTCGTTCCACCGCCTACGCCTGGGACTGAGAGAGTTGTCAGTCGTATGAGTTTTATCAAGCACGCGTGGTTCTATTGGGCGATTTTCTAGCACGCTCGCCAGGCCAGCTTTGAGGTGCGCGTCGAGGCTAAGGCAGCTGCGGCGCCACCGCACGCCCAGAGAGAGAGGGAGAGACAGAGAGAGAGAGAGAGAGAGAGAGAGAGAGAGAGAGAGAGAGAGAGAGAGAAGGCGGAGTAACGCAGCTAACGAGACATGAAATTACTAGGGAGATTGGAAGAAATGGGAAAAGGGCGGAGGATTCTCACCAGGAGGAGGCCCAGATTGAAGGAGGGGCGGGGGCTGTGCCCAGGCTGTGCCCAGGCTGTGCCCAGGCTGTGCCTGCCGGGCACTGCGGGGCCTGGAGTGGCCTTGGCGGCTTCTCGGCGGCCGGAAGTCATCCGACATCGATAGCGCCTCCAAAGCCGTGGCAGGCTGATTAGGCCAGCTTATTGGCGAGGAGAAAAATAAGCCCTAAGACAGGGCGGTGGATAAAAAAGGGGGGGAGCGGTCTTCGTGATCAGTCCCGCCACGGCAGCGAGTGACGCTGGTCAGGCGACCTGGCCCCTACATCTGGGAACCCAAAGCGATGATTTGTCCAATGTCGTTTCGGAGCCAATCGGGCGTCGCGACGTCGCAGTCTTAGCGCCGTCCTCGCAAAGCGTCGACGCTCCCGTCCTCGCCGCCTCGCTCGCCGGCGCCGCAAGACGCGCCGTGATTCGATAAGTAGGTCGTCAGCAAGGCGGCCAAGTTTGCCTTCCAGGTACGACTACCGACTACTCGGGGCCCTGCAGGGCTGCAGGGCCCTGGCGCCACGTCGCGGAGCCCCGTTCGAGTGGGAGAGAGAAACGCTAAAGGCCTCCAAGTTTTGCCCAACTCCCTCCAGACCTACTTGCCTCTCTCCCTCTCTCTCTCGGGAGTGGTGCGCCCGGCCAAAACAAGCCAGGCCGTGTCGCGAATAATGGTGCACATCAGCCCCGCGCAGCCAGCGCCACGCACTCACTCATATCAGAGGGCATTCGGCAAAAGTTTCAAGGTCGGCAGCGCAGGCTGGGCTATCTGTGTGGTTCCCCCACCCCTTTCCACACACACACACACACACACACACACACACACACACACACACACACACTACACACACACACACTACACACACACACACCACTGCGAGGACTGGGCCGGGCACGCCGATGACTATCAGAGTGACAGCACTTCCAGTGTCACGTGTCACAGCTACAGCGAACATTACGCAGTGAAGGGCGAAAAAAATAGTCCCATTTCCGGAGCTTGTAGCTGTCATGGCAGCGCGACTCCAGATTTCAGCAGTCATTTCGTCGTGCCTATTGGCCGGCAATAATATTTTAGACTCCGTGAAACCTGGCAATTTAGATTTAAAGTTAACATTATCGTGACGAGTTATTTCGCTGACAAAACAAAGTCCATTTAAATAATAGTTCTTGCTGTCGCAGAGTAGGTTCCATGCAGCATTAGTGCCTCACACACACGGTGCGGGTCTGTGGGTCCGCTCATCACTTAGTATCACACACCCATTACTATTTCACCTGCGCTCCTAAATGTCCCCACCCTTTGCCGCCCCGCCCCGCCCCACCCCGCCCCTGCCGGCAGGGACACCTCGACCGTCTCTTTCCGGCTTAAGCCCCCTCAGCGCTCATGCGTAATGCAGACCCGGTACGAAGAGAAAAAGCTTCGCACTAGCGGGCTGGCCGGGCTGGCGAGCGCCATGGCGGGCGCCGAACCCCCACCAGGCGGCCAAATAAACACCGGACGGCTGGCAAGCTGCCGCTTTACCAAACTTTGCTTTCAAATCATTCGAGTTTGGGAAACTCGTCACGCCATTGGCAGGGTGGCGCCACTCGCCACGTGGGAATGAGAATACAGTGCAATCAAAGTGAGGCCTAGCTCCCAGGTCAGGATGAAGGGCCGTATGGAGATGAGGCCGGTGCGAGGGAGACGGGAGATTCGAGATGTTCATCCTACAGGAGATAAAAGCTTGACCTGCAACCAGGGGAGACACGGGGACCGTGGGCCCAAAATTTATGCGCATATCTACCTTTTGAAATGGGTCATGATATCGGGACAGTGGGAAGGGGTTGGCCGTGAGGGAGGTCCGGGGATCCTGAGTGCGATTTAGAGTGGGGCTGAGGGCCGCGGCGTGGAGCGGGACCGTATCAGGATTCATGTTTTAGAGTGAATCCACACCTCAGCAGCAGACGCCAAATTCTAATGCCTGCATGCCAACTACTACTCCATTCCCCATGAAGAAAGCCCGGGGAGCCCGCATAAACCCCTAAGCCCCGTCATCACAGAGTACCTCCCCGAGTAGCCGGGCCGCCGGGCCCCCGCCGGGTGGCCGTCCAAAGTGCCATCTTTGTGGTGGTCAAGTAGTGTAACCCTGGGTCGTCTGCAGCCCGTGCATCCGCTTAGCGGGGCGGGGCCGGGCGGGGCAACAACGCAGGCCAGCTCAAAGCAAGGCGGGCTGCGGGGAAAGGCGACCCTCCCCCCTCTGTCTCAAGGCGAAAATGAGGTCAGCGCAAAGGACGTCATAGTGTCCCCACTCCCCAGAGGCCGCAGACGTGTACAACAAACGGAGAGGCAATCGGATCGCCGACGGGGACAGTCACTCACGCCCAGCGACACTGCGCCTCGCACAGCCTCGCAGCGAGCAAAAACAAATGCTTGACTAAAACATGCAGCGCGTGCATTGTCTCTTGGAAGCGTCCCGGGCCACCATTACCCGTCGCAGCGAGGCAGCGCGGCTCTGAGGCAGCGAGGGGATCCCCAGACGACAACGGGCAGCGGCGCAGCAGTGGAGCCAGCTGCACAGCGACAAAGGCCTTCCTGCAGCCGAGCCAACTTTACATCCGGAGTGCGCGTCGTGGAGTTGGCTCCGCTGCGACTGAGGCCCGGTTCAATCAGCTCGCTTATCATAGGTTCCAGGTTTTGCTTTTTACTGCCGGAAGTTGCGTTATTTCTGCATTTTTTCTTCCGGCGACTGCTTCCCGGCCGCTCATTTCCGGTGCTGTGCTGTGCGGAGCGAGTGCCCGAGTGGGCAGGCGTTGAATCCACGCGGCCGGGGCGCGGAGCGGCGTGAAGTTAGCCGTGGCGATGGCGGGCAACTTGAGCCGGGCCGTCTGCGCACCGCCGAGACGGTGAGGCGGTCCAACGCGGCGGTGCGCTGCGTGAGCAACTTGGCGCGGGGTATCGCCAAAAGACGCGTGCAATGAGGGGAGGGTGGCGCGGCGCAGCGCTCGGCGAGCCGGCCAAGAAGAACTACAGGAAGCCCGCTCTATCCTCACAAGACTGCCAAGGAAGTTTTGACGGTCAACTTGAAGCGCCGGCCCCGGCGGGGCGATGACGGGGCGAGGCGAGCGACGACCCGGAGCTTAGTTAGGGCGTCCCGGGCCGGCAGTAGCGCCAAAGGCGGGGCGGGGTGGGGCAGGGCGGGGTGGGGCGGGGCAGGGCGGGGCGGGGCGTTTTGGAATAGCGTCGACCGCTGCCGCGCTGCCGCCCCGCCCGAACTTCGGTGCCCTTTGCGCCACGGTGCAGCGCAATCGGTAGACAAGGCGCGGCGGGGCTGCGGGGGGCGGGGCGGGGGTGGCGGGTCTTGCCACGCGACACGCGAGGCACGCGGCGTGGGGCGTACTCGAAGGGGACCCGCCGACTGTGGACGACAGTCGCTTGGACGACCCACGCTCCCGGAAGGACCCAGCTGACAGTCTCAGTGTCTCCATCTCTCGCGCACCCTGGGGCGCGGTGCGAGTGAGACAGAGACAGGTCGACGGGGGGCCGCACTGGGAGCCGCCGCCGCCGCCTACGCCTCGCCAGGGCGCGCCGCCGTGGAGGCGGCAGCCATTTCCCGCCACTGGATTCATTATCAATATATCGAGTCTTTCTACGGCCGAGGCAGCCGCGGCTAAATCTTGGCCGCCAGTTCGCCGTCCCAGCAGTCCCTGCGGCCGCAACGTTTATTGCGGTCGGCCCGCGCGCCCCGCCCCGCCACCGCTAATTTGCATGAGATCCGGCAAACGGCCCTCAAAGACGAAGAAGGACGTCGGCCTTCTGGAGGCCTCGTGGACGCCCTCCTGCAGGCCCTCCTGGAGGCCCTCCTGCAGGCCCGCCCGAGGTTTATGGCCTGCATGCGGCCGGGACTGCGCAAAGGGCCGTGGGCCGCTGCGGCCCGCGCACCGCCAGCAGGCACTTAGAACACCTTGATGGCACTTCCGGTGGCAGGACCGCGCCGACACTTTGCCTCGAGTCGACGCGGGGTCGGCGGGGTCGGGGCTCAGCGGGGGAGTCGCGCCCGAAAAGCGCATCGCACTGCCCTTCGGACAATTATTTGGACATCGCAGAATCGAAAGGCTCCTCGCATTTACTCCCTCTCATAAAATTACAAAAAAATGGGACATGCTGCGAGCACACGCACTCAGGCACTCAAACGGACATGCAGACAAGTGACAGAAAATCGGTGGTCCCACAAACGAAGGAGCCATTTCAATAACCGAAGGCAGGTCCTTCCTGTGCGCCTGCCGCAACGCCCGAGGCAACGCCTCACACTCGTCCTTAGCTCATGGCAAGGCTCTCCTTGGCGCACGCACACACACAGACACACGCGCACGCACGCACAGCGACGGTGTGTTTCTAGCCGAGACTTTAAGCATCTCGGACCGGCAGAAGGCTTTGGGTGGTTTTAAAGGCTTTGCGCCAGGCGCGCGGCGCAATCCTGGGTGGCAAAGAGCGTGAAGGAGCGGTGTGTGTGTGTGTGGCTGTGTGTGCGTGTCTCTCTCTCTCTCTCTCTCTCTCTGAAGTTGCGCGTCTCACGTGGCAACCGACAAGTGACAGAAAATCGCAGTGCATGCACGAACCGCGAAGGGTGGTCCCAGGGGCAGAGGGGTGGGGGAAGGTAGAGGAAGGTACCTGCTCGGTCGGGGTCAAAGGTCGTAGACCGTACCGCTGCCGCTTCCGAAACCCGCACCGCACCCCCCGCCCACTCGTGCATGCTGAATACGTGAATTGCCCCGCCATGCGAAACGGCATCAGTGTGTGTGGAGAGAGAGAGAGAGAGAGAGAGAGAGAGAGAGAGAGAGAGAGAGAGAGAGAGAGAGAGGACGCCACATGCGCTGCTCTAACTCCATTACGTCCGCTAGTATTTTCCGAAGCTGCGGACAGACAGCCTTATTGTGTCTCGCCCGGATACTTTTGCCGGCCAAGCGGCGAGGCAGGGTGAAAAGAGGGGGAGGGGTCCAAAGAAAGTGAGTGAGGGGTGGCGTGCAGTATTAACAGTGGAAAGCTCTTATCGACTCGGTGAGGCGGCCATGGGCGGCCAAACGCGGCAGGCTGGCCCAGGCGGCTTGCACGTACAGCCGCTGCTCCCCGCCGGACACTGACCACCACTCTGTCTTGCGCGCTACACGCCACCCCCACCATCGCGACGGCCAGGCCTCAGCCCAAGTCTGGGGGAAAGCGTATTGCCATGTTTCATAAGCCCACTCCAGGATCGTAAACCGCTTCGGAACTTTCGGCCACCGAAATTATTTCAAATTTACCCTCCCTCCCCGCCGTGCACTGCAAGCAGCCGCCTCGTGGTTCCCCCGCACTTGCAGGGCGTCCGACAGAGAGAGACACTGCCGGCCAGCTCTCTCTCTCTCTCTCTCTCTCTCTCTCTCTCTCTCTCTCTCTCTCTCTACCACACTAATTGGCCGCGTCCAGGATGTGACGGGGCGACGACGCTCTAACGAGCTGCCGAACTCTTCCTGCGCGGTGCCACTGTCACACCGTACAGCCGCTCGCTGTGTCTCTCCCGCTCGCGGTGTGTCCGGACGGGGCGCGAGAGAGACAGCGAGAAAAGCACTGCCCCGGATTGGTCTGAGGGGCTCTGCTGTCGCCAGGTCTGCGCGGTATCGTCGTCCGCCCCGTTCGGCACGGCGGCTCGAGATGCGCCGGTGCATACGAAAGGCGCCGGGGCGTCGGTCACGTCCTGCAGGGCTCGCTGCAGGGCTCGCTGCAGCGCTGCGGAGACGACGGCGTGAGCCGAACCGGGCGGACAAGAGGTGAGGCTGCCATACTTAATGAACTGGCAGTGGAGCCTGAGAGGCAGCCAGGGCCCAGGCGCCGAGCTGCCGAGCGCGCTGCAACGGTCCGGCGCAAGCCACGCAAAGCTCCGGGCAAAGCTCCGGGCAGAGCCTCGGGCAGCCCAAGCCGCCCTATTTCGCCGCCTTGCTAATTTTCTCATTCGCACTGGTTTGTTTCCCCCTCGACACCTCCCGGCCTCTCCCTCTCGCTCCATTTTTTCCCGCTGCATTGCTCCGTTAATTGGCACCAGCACGCGGAAGCGTCCTAACGTCGCTCCGTCTCTCTCGCTCTCGTGGAGCGCGCCGCGTCCCGCCGCGTCGGTGCGAGAGAGACGGAGCCACTCGGCGCCCTGATTGCGCCACGTGTGACGGCGGAGGGGGCCCGGAGGGGGAGGCAGGCCGCCCGTTTCGGCAGCGGGGCTGTCTTGATTTTATCGCACTTCTGGCGCAAATTCAGCCAAGGAGCCCCGGCCCGGCAGCAGCCCGGTACGGCCCCGAGCTTATAAGCAGCTCGACCCGCCCGCCCGGCCAGCCCGGCCCGTCCGACGCGCACTGCGCAGCACGCAGCCAGCGAGAAAGGCCCGCGGGATCGCCAACTGAAATTGTTATATTAATTTAGTAAATTTACTAGAGAGAGAACGGCGACGCAGGCGGGCTGGGTAGAGATCCCCGCCCCTCCATTCCCACACTGCTAAATACGGCCCACCAAGTACCTGCTAAATGGACAAAGCGCCTCCACTCTGATCTAACGAATGTGATGTTGTGTTCCATGTGAATTGTGTCACAACCGTTTTAACACGACTTACAATTTCTAGTTTTTGCATTCCGTTGGAACGAAAATTCACTTTCTCACGAACGTGACATGATTGATATTCGTTGCACGCACGTGACGTCACGGAAAAGTGTGTCGTCGCCTCGAACGCCACCGGCTCGCCTTCGCGGAAATGCTAATTTCCGCTTCCTTCGCCCGATTTTGTTTCCGCTCAGGCCTTCCGCACCCGGCGGTGTGTTTGCGCTGCGCGTCCCTTACGGCGGTGACGATCCGCCACCGGAGAAGCACACTTATTCCCAGAGTCGTTTTTGTCGCTCTGCCTCTCTCGCACTCATGGGGCGTCCCGTATGGGTGTGAGAGAGAAAGAGCGACGAAAACGAATTTCTGAATCAGTCTGGCCAGCCCGTAGATGAACACGGAAAAAAAGGAATTCGTTGACCTAACGAAAATGTGCGTTGATTCCGTAATAACCGAAAAAAATTGTTGTTACGAAAATTTTGTTTGAGTAACAAAATTTTTGTTGGTAAAACTTACAATCTGCTAGCGCAACCAAAAGATCCGTTAAAGGAAAAAAGTCATGATTTTGTCTCTCCAACTTACGTTTTTGCTCCGCCAACGAATTGTTCGTCGTACCAACTAATTATTCGTTACGCGAGCAAACTTTCCACTGCACGGAATTAACGTACTTTTTCGTTGGGTCAACGAATTCCTATTTTCCGTGAATAACGCCATTGCGAAGAGGTCGATGTGCAGGCTGGGCAACATCCGGCAGGAAAACAATTGCAGCCCAGTGCTCGTTCCTTCCAGTACTCCGGGTGGAAGGGAGTGCGGGTTTTTGACTGAGTGCAGACTACAGTCAAAAACCTGCAGTTCGAAACGCCAGTTTTAAAAGTATTTAAAAAGTATTTTAACTCTGTAGATCGAAACTTAGATAGAGGGAAATTTTAAAAGCAGTACAGGTACAGTTAAAATTTCAGTCTCACGGCAGTTCTTAAATACAGTTTTAAATCCAGTGTAGTCGGAACTTAAAATTTTACTTCCGTTTAAAAAACAACCCACTTTGGGAGTGTTAAAATTAAAATTTTGTTTGGGCTACAATTTTTGGGTTTCCCTTTTTTGCAGTTTTGTAAGCAAATTCACATTCAGCCAAATTTAATGTTCTATTTTGTCCAATTCCAAATAAATTTTACCAAATTCTCCAAATTTAGTTCCTTTTGTGTGTTTGAATAACCAGAATATTGGTGTTCAGTCAGTTGCACGGAATTCGTTAAGATAAAGCAAGGGCAGCGGCTAATACGGTTCTTTTGGCCCTATCGTTTAAAAATTATCCGCAAACAAATTGTGGGGCCCTTACGGTTAAAACGTGAGTTTGCGTAGAAATTGTGATAGCAAGTGCACATTATCTAGGTTAGCTGCATTAAAACTGTAGTTGAACTGCGTGCCCGATCAGTGGGTCACGAGAGGGGTCTTGTCATGTGGTCCGGGTCGTGCACGCTCCGGACACGCCCGCCTGCCAGCGAGTGGTCAAGTCCTCCGCTTCACGCCCCGGGAGGCCCGTCGTTCGAAACCATCACCGCCTTCAACTTTCCCATCATCAAAAGTCGTTGAGTACGAAGGAGAAGGGGGTTGGGTGGGTGGGAGAGAGTTCCCGAAGAACAAGGAATAAAGTTTTAAAAAATAAATTTAAAACTGTAGTTAAAGATACTCGCAACTCAGTTTTAACTGCTATTTTTAAAACGAGAGATGACGAGTCAAAACTGCAATTCGCTGCAGTATTACAAAAAAATCCCAGTTTAATTTGCAAGAAAACTGAGTTACTGTATTTAACTGTAGTTCACTACGTTAAACTGCTGTAATTCGTAAGTCCAAACTCAGTCTAAGTAATATTTTTTTGTATGCAGCCTGCCATTTGTAACACTGAAAACTTAAATTGAGTCCAGATGCAGTACGTTATTGTAGGTGTGATGCGTTTAAAATGTAGATTTGACTACAGTTCGTTCCACCGGGTCCTTCTTCCTGCCCTTCTTCTTGTGCGCCACCAGCTCCTCGCAGTTTGAGCTCCCGACACCACACGGCACTGTTCGCCCAATCATTGGGAGTGCGCTGCGCGAGTGTTGTGTGCGCGTCAGTGTTAGTCAGTGCGGTGTGTGTGAGCCTCTGTGTGTGTATGAGAAAGAGAGAGGGGGGGGGGCAAGCCCCTCTGTTGATCGCCTCAAAGTAGCGGAGCAACGGCCCCGGCATGCGCCCCGTCAAGTCGCTCTCAATTTACACGGAAAACAATACCGCGACCCCGTCCTCCCCCCCCCCCCGGATATCATTCGGTTCCTCCCGAAGTGCGCGGACTACGCGGCAGGAGTTGCCAGTTCGGCCGTTGTCGGGCTTATTCTTACTTTGTTTACGTGCGCCAGGAGGCTTGATTATTGTGGAGTGCTCTGCGCGTCTGCAAAGGGCTTGTGGCGAGGCCCGCGGCGTGGCGGCCTGCCGAGTGATAGGCTCTGTCTATCGAACGGGCCGATAGAACCGCCACCGCGCGGCTCCGCGTAGCAGACGAGCTGCCCCGGGGCCACGGCCGGAACTTTGGGAGTATATGCACTCAGCGTGGCGGTACTTTACAAGGCATTCCGCGCAGCCCCGGGCGTTGTTCGGCCGGAAACTTCTCTTTTATTAAACTAGTGCTCCTCAAGGCGAGTGTGTGTGTGTGTGTGCACGACTTGGTGGAAATCCGGGAGTCGAGGGACTTGGCGCGTCCCTGGGCATCATGCCGTCGTCGCCGCTTACCTTTTGCTCGCCGAGGTGCTTGACCCTGCAGCGCAGCACGGCGGTCTGGCCGACCACGGCCGAGACGTTCCTGCTGCCGATGTCCTCGAAGTAGGGCCTGGGCATGTCGTGCGAGGACGGTCTGTCGCCGTACCGCGAGCCCACCTTCTTGCCGGCGCTGTTGACGCGCAGCCCGCCGCCCACGCTGGACTTGGAGGAGCCGGACGCCGACATCTCGGCCGACACGGCGGACAGGTCGCTGCCCCCGAGGGACGCCGCCCCGGCCCCGGACAGGTCCACGGCAGCCAGCACCGGGGCGCCCGGACCAGGACCTGCAACAGGAGCAAGGGGGTCAAGAGGAGCGCAGGTGTGGGCGGCAAGGCCTTGGGCAAGGCTGCGCCGAAGGAACTTCCGGCAAGATGATTAGCGGCACGAGAACGTCACGCAGCAAATGGTATTAGTTTTACACTAAGTGGAGTCTTTGAGGCTGTAAACAATGTCTCGATTCAAAGGGCAGGAAGCCCCCACGACGACGAACGTCCTTTGTCACAATTTCTCTGTGTGTGAACTTCCATTCAAGTAATTATGCCGAAAGTGGATTGAAACTTTGTTGACAAGGCCTCCGCGAGATCGTACTTTGCTCTTGGAGAACCCATCGAATTTGCGTTAACGACCGTCAACAAAAACGTGGCGTTACAGGGTGTTTGCCGAGGGAACAGTAGGGAGCCGACGTAGGCTTTCTCAAGGCGCACTATCCTGTTCAGAGATGCATGAAAAATGGCGAGCAGCCATTACACTATACAAACAGTTAAGTCAAATAGACTAAAGCTGTCGTTTCGAATAAGCAGCCATTCTCTCCAAGTCAAACATGATGAAAAGACAAAACAGCAAGCTCTCACTATATGTCTTGCGTTGTTCTAGGTATGTTTTGAGGTAGTAAAAGTTTCATCTGCTAAAAAGTACCAAATTTTCATCGATTTGCTTTCACAACAACAAGACCGAGGCGTGCGCGAGCCCTCTGCGCGACACGCCGCGACGCGCCGGATGGCAATTTACGACAAAGCGCTTGCAGCATGCAACGGAAAGAAAGGCGAGGCGCTATGCAATCGGGGATTCACGCCCCGCCCCACTGGGAACCGCGCGGCAAAGCACACTGGCCTTTTATGGCAACATGCCCTCCCTCCCGTGCCTGCAAAGCCCCCCGAGCACAGACTCAACACCAGGCTGTGTGTGAGTGTGTGTGCATGCGTGCAGGCCATCATGCGCGAGAACCACCGGATCGTCAGATGAGCGATGGGTCGCTGCACCATAGGCCGCGAATTCATTTTTCATTTTCTCCATTTAATTTTTTTATGCGGAAGACGCTAAGAATATAATGTTTCATTTTGTGGCGGCGCTAGTCGGGCTTCATTAATAATGCCAATGACCGGCCGGCCTGCTGTATCAAGACTGGAG
Organism: Thrips palmi; assembly: GCF_012932325.1. Lineage (NCBI taxonomy): Eukaryota > Metazoa > Arthropoda > Insecta > Thysanoptera > Thripidae > Thrips > Thrips palmi. The sequence continues at coordinate 10,178,861 of NW_023144621.1, read as the reverse complement.
GGAGGCTGGAACGGGGCTGGAGCGGGGCTGGAGCGGGGCTGGAGCCTCGACCGGACGTCCTGCCCGTCCGCGTCCTGGACAGGCTGGGCTGGGCAGGCCGAGGACGCTCTTCAAGGGCTGCCGTTCCTTTCTCTCGACACACCTCCGTTCCGGCCGCAGCGCTCATCCCGGAAGCAGCGCTGCGTGGATGAGGCAGGTACCGCTGGGCCCGGCTCGGCCGGCAGCCACTCGGGCAGCCACCCAGCAGCGGATCCAGAGAGGAGAGCCACCAGAAAGGTTGCCCCTGTGGGTAGGCGGCATTTGATACACCCCCTTCCCCAACTCGCCTTTGGATCCGCCCTCGCCTAGGTCCATACAGGGCTAGCCAAGGTCCACGCACGCTCTGCACGCTCTGCCACACACCGCAGCGCCCGGCAGCGCCGCAGCCATCGGCTCGCCTCGATAAGGAACGCCCGGCCAAGCTATTAGCGAGGGCTGGCCGGGCTGGCCGGGCTGAACCTTGCCTGGCCCGGGGAGGTGTGCGGTCGGACGCTGGCAACATGATCTCGTGCGATCAAGCCGCTTCTCTACATATTGCATGCGCTTGTCCCCTCGCTATCCCTTCCTACCCAGCCGCGGCACCGCACTGCCGGGACCCTCACTCGCCTGTTTCACTTCCTTCAAACAATGCTGCAACCTACTTTGGGGGTGGGATTCAATTGGGCGAGTGCAACTGCGGGACCAAGATGGCGGCGAATACAATAAGCGAGACTCAAAACTAGCCGGCCACCGGACCCTCCGAGTCTTGGGTTAATTAACCCAGGGGACAAGGACACGGGCGGTAAGCTGCCTGACCCTTCCCTCCCCCTCCCTCTCTCCCCCGCGCCGAGTCTGGCCGGCGGCTGCGAGCGGCAAGGACCAGGGGCCCCCATTATAAACTACCTTCAATATCATCGTCAAATTTACGGGCCCTCGTGTCCGAATAAGGCCCGGGCGAGCCGGCGTGGCGACGCAAGGCGTCGCTACCCTGCAGCCCGTTAAAGTTTGAACAAACTCCATAAGGCGCGCAATAATGGTAACCTTGTTGTCGCACTATGGAGGCGGCGCGCTGGAGGCACCTTCGCTACAGACTCGGAAAATAAGGGTCTCGCCCGCCAGCCACTTCGACAAAAGTAGAACCATTTCGAGCCTAGCGGGGCCTTGCCCAGCGGAGCCTAGCCTGGCCTAGCCCGGCAGCGCACAGTGTAGGGGGGCCCTTGCGATGCCTCTGCAGATACGCACGCTCCGCGCCAGAGCTCTGCCATGCATAAGCGCCCTCATCTGGACCAATGAGACGATCCCGCGCAACAAACTCGCACGAACAGTTCGGCCAAACAAGACTGGGGAAAAAAAGACACACACTCACACATGCAATTGAATCGCGTTCCGACACGCATTGCCCTCCGCGCATGCGCTCACACACACACACACACACACACACACACACACTTACACACACACACTCGGCACGGAGAGGCGCATGCGGTACTTGACATTCAGCCCAGGCTGCCTTATTACTCGAAGTCACGTCCAAAAATGGCGCGCTCGCGAAAATCTGGGCGCGCGGCGGCGCGGCGTGGCGTTCCAGGGCGTGGTGGGGCGTGGCAGGGCGGTTGCGCGTCTGCAGGCAGCCAACTCGGAAAGCGAGTGCTGCGACCCGTTTTGATATTCCTTCCGGGGCAAAGGCTGTGTGTGTGTGTGTGACACGTCTCTGTCCGGGCCGCAGAAGCTCAACTCATTCCGCAGTGCCCCCTCCCCTAAGCAGTACTTGGCAACAGGAAGGATGATCCGCATGAGTCCCCATTCATGTCCACGGTGCAGAGCGGGCAGCGCGGCCGGAGCGGCCAGGCCGCCCTTGCTGCAGTCGACCCGCGCTGTTAAATCGCGCCGGAAACGTCAATGTCAGTCTGTCGCAAAAAGAAACGACGAAAACAAGCCAGAGATCCGCTCTCCATAAAGCCGCGTCTACGACCGGCAACTTCCTGTCCATTTTCAATTTTTCAGCCACGTTCAAGTTACACTTGATCTCTTTCCCCTTTTCGTGCTCATGAACAAGTCGTTACATTTTTAATGTTTTTTTTCGTGGGTACACTGGATAACGCGCTCGCCAGTCGAATTTGTCTCTCTGACGAAGGCCTGCTCCCCGTTATTGTAATCCGCGGCCCTTGCGTCTGATGATGCATGCCCCAGGCGACGCATCGCTAATTCCGATCTTTTCCAATCTTTGTCGTAAATCCCGGAACAACGCACCGTCCGAAGGGGGAGCGGGGGCTCTGACAATCGGGCAACTCATCATAAAATTGGTTTACGGTGTCGGGCTGTTTCTGCCGTTCGCAGCGCCACCTCCGCCCAGCGCGGGGCATAATTCGGCTTTATTTTCTTGCGCGTCGGCCGACACAGCGCACGCCGCGCTGCGCGTGGCAGGTAAATCCCTGTGACGCGGCCCCGGTCAGAGTCGTTCGAATGCCCCGTGAGTGCGAGCGCGACAGAGCCACATCAGCTTCGGAATCAGCCGGGTGCCCGGGGCTGTCCCGGCCCGGCCCCGGCCGTGCCCGGCCGCGCCGCATCACCGCCAGTGCGTTAGCGTAAATCAGCCGCCCACCCATTCACCCCGTCGGGCCAAAGGCAGAGTGGATGAGGATGAGAGAGAGAGAGAGACGGACGCGGCGCCGGGACGTAAGCCGGGCCAGGGCACATGACGTTTAGAGTCCCACTGACTCTAATGATGTCCGGTCACTTAAATCCCCAATACCTTCAGAGGAAAGAGGTAGAAGACTGGGTCAGCGACTATTCGCGTGCCTCAGAGAGATCAGAGCACGCCCCAACCACCAGCCTCCCCGGTGCAAGCGATGGCAGACACTGCTGGGCGTTTCCAGGGACATCGACGCACATCGGTTTTGGGGGCTTTGGCGGCGTGCACGCGTGGACACTGTGGGAGAAAGGACGAACCGAGAAGGACCTGCGGCCAAAATGCATTCCTGGAAATAATGGGGCCGCACACGGCCGTCCGTCGCGCGGCTAGCCAGCCACAGGCAGCCACAGGCAGCACAGGCCAGCCAGATGCAGCGGCTTGCAATCGTCCCTGCCCTGCGCTGCAACGCTGCGAAATATGGCCGCCATTTCACCGCACCGTCCCCAGCAATTACTTTAATTTTCTGTTCGGTTCATCAGCAGCGCGCAAACTGCGTCCGTGTGTGTGCGTTGCTCGTGTATGTATATCTGTGTGTGTGGATGACTGTGCATGCTTTGTCCACCCCAGTATTACATGTGAATAAACATCTGCCCCCGTGCCTGAGCGGTCTCTCCTCGCACACATGTGTGCAACACATACGCGAGCGCACACACAACCTCGAACCCTTCTGGAATTCGGAACCAGTTGGGTCAGGCCAAACGCACTTACGGTGAAATACAGTATTTTGTTTCAAAAGATTCGCAGGAAATACAAGTACAAGATGGAGAATTAAGGTCTGAAAAAAATGGGCAGTGTACAGACAAAACTTAGTTTAAAAAAAATGTTTTTGACGAGTTGGACGGGGCAGGCACCTAGTTGTTGTTTTCTCCAAAACAAAGTGCCATAAGAAGGAGGCACGGCTCGGACGGCACGGCCCGTGAATTATGTAGTCATCACGGTGTGCTCGGCACCCCATTCTGCACCTCGGGAAAAACAACAACAACAAACTTTTTCCTCTTACAAAGGCGCGCCAAGGAGTGTGGCTCGAATTATAATGACTGACTGCGCACCTTGGCGTGTTGGTTTGGGTGTGCGTTTAGACTCGAGTGGTGTTCTCGTCCGCAGGCTAGACTCCCGTAGCCAGCTCCGGAAGGGTTCAACGGGGAGGTGGTTCGAGACCCAGCCCGGCCTCTTTTTTCTACGCCAGACGGCGGTAGTTGGCGGCACCGGTCGTCGCGCCACGCTTCCCCCACCCCCGGGGCCGACACGCTGGACAGGCGTAAAAACGGGGGCGTCGGTGGCGTCGTCACACTTTTTGTTGGCGCTCCCCGCCGCAAGGGGGCAGCACCAGGCAGCGCGGGCCGGTTGACGAGGGTCGGGGCGGCGCTGGGAGGGGCCGGGGGCGAGGGGGCGTCCCGCTGGGGAAACTTTGTCGTTCTCAAGTCTCGTTCGAAGCGCGCTACGGCCACGGCACCACCCCGGTGCATGACTAGCAGGCCAGGCGGCTATCTCTGTAGCATTTGGAGCGTGGATCTCTTCAGGCCACCCTGTAGGAGAATAAGCCCCGCGGGGCGGCAACCTCTGCTTCGAGGAATTTATCCTGTTAATGGCGATCAACGCCCCTCGCCCTTCGCCCGTCCTTGCGATCTCGGCACGCCTTGTTCCTGCCCTTTACGGCCAGGACTGCCGAGTCTTACTTAGGCAGTAGCTTTCGGTCCATTCGGTTACCAATCAGAAGCCATTAAAAGTTGTCAGAGCAAACGCCGGCCCCATGCCCATACACAAGGCACATGCCTGTAGCCCGCGACCCGCGATGGCGTGGAGGTCATGGCCAAGTTTGCCCGGCGCACTGAGGCGCCGAACAGCCGTTTTCAAAACCCACGAGATAAACGAGAAAACAAGTGGACAAAAAAGGCGGAGCCCGCTTTGAAACATATCCATCGCCATCATCAATCAACAGGCGGCGCCTCAAAATGGCGACGCGAGGGACGACGCCCAGATCCGCACATAATTTGGAGTCCAGAGCCGGGCAGCGAAGCTGGCAAGTGATTCATCGGCTCGCTGAATGGACATCCGTTAGCCAGGCACGCCCGGCCGTCGAGCAGGAGAGTGCATTACGGCTGTCTTTTCGTCCGTTGCGCGGGACTCAACGCGCAGGCGGCAAACCATGGTTTGCTGCAGCGAGAGGACGCCGACGGGGTAGTGCGGCCCGGCCCTGGCCCGGCCCACCCGCCTTGTGGTCCTGGAGTCCGAGGCCACCCACCACCACCTTTGCGATATTCATGACAAGGCACTACTGCGCTTACTTCGCACCCCTGTCAGGGGCAGCCAAACAAACACAGTCCCAATACAAGAACGACGCCAAGACAGCGCCAGGCTCGGCCTTGGCAGCACGCCGACCGGGGCCTTAGGTTTCATCAGGGGCGGCCAGCGCGGACTAGTTCACCGAACAAAGGAGACATGAGCGCCGCCGCTGAGGTCTCCAGTCTGATAATGAGTGTCGCTTCACTGCTTGTACAACGAGCATGCTACCAAAACCCTCGGCGAAGGCACCCCTGGGCGACGCGAACTCGCTTGGAACACTTGCACCCGAGAAAGACGGGGAAACGGCGCCCAGAAGGGGAGTCCAAGGCGACGAATCGTCCCGTCCCGTCCCGCCTTTCAGCGGCAGCCGTGGTGGCCAAGTGGCCGGGCCTGCCGGGGGCTGCCGGGCCGTCGGGAAGCACGCGTGTCAGCAAACACCGGCCGAACATTACTTCCGTCCGCGAGGCCATTCCGCGCGTTTGAGGGTGGCTGCCAGTGAAAGAGAAACTGCCCCTCTTGTCGGCAACGGACGACGGCACGGCGCGGCAGGGGCCCCCGCCCGCCGTGCAGCCACGCAGCCTTCATGATGCACGGCGAGCTGCCCCCCAGGGGTTCAACTCGGCACATTTATACCGTAACGGCGCAGCTTCGGCAAGGTGTAAGGCGAGCGCCGCGCTCAAGCGGGCTGGAAAACGGGCGGGGAGGGGAGGGGGCGGCGATGATGGAAAAGCGTGCCGGGTGATGGATCACTTAATGGCGCTACACGTGTAGCAGCACCTGCACGCGGCAAAGTGATACACAGGTAGGTATGTAGTCGCACAAATCCTACTTCAGCCCAACAGCCACAAAGAAAAACAAAGAAAACACCGTTGCAGCGGTTATTTTGAACGCACTTCTGATAGAACTTTTGTGGTGTGGGACGGTCCGGGGACGATCGCAAAATAGCACCAGCGTGTAGGAGACCCACGAAAAAGGAATGGACGGAGGCATGGCCAAAGCCTTGCACACGCATCGAATGACTCGGAAATCCCTCGCCCATCCCTTTGCGATAAGAAGCAATATTGCGCAGATTTTAGAACACTGTTGTTTTATTCGTATCCCTAAGCGTTGCTTACTGGACCGATGGCTTTCTGGAAGATGAGAGTTTCAGCCGCAGCCAGTCAGCAGGGGCTCCGGATAGAAATCACCCCTATTGGTGGCAGGGCAGCGTCTTCTTTCGGCCCGCCTCCCCCTCCCCGGCCAGGCCGCGGCAGGCCCTGGCAGGCCCGGCGGCGTTCTTGGCGACCTTCATGATTTCTTGAGTCCTCGGGTCCGCTTCCCGCCAAAATGTTCCACCGCCGGCGGCACTCGGTTCGCCGGAAACGCCGGCAAGTTTGAATGCGGGCTTAAAAAGGTGGCGCGTCCGCCTCGCTTCCCCTCCCCTTCCCTTCCCCGTGCTCCGCGAGCGTCGTGTTCAAAAAGTTGGGTCGTCTTATTAGTCCAAATCGTGGTGCCGAATTTGAAATGCGCCCCGACGGGTAGCGGAGGGAATATATATGAATGGTGATTTTGGCGGCGGTGCAGCCGGTCTCGCTGGTAGTCGGACTCGCACAACCGGCCGGCATTATGTAACGCTAATCTGAAAGGACGGGCCTTTCTGTTCCATTCCTGCTCCGAGTTCTCCCGAACGCGTACAGCGTTTTCTGTGTTCCGTTATCCATCACGCCCTTTTGAATCACTCGGGGCGGGGCGAGGTGGGACTAGGCAAGGCGGGGCGCGCCACCCGGAGGCGACCAAGGAGTCATTAGTACTCGAAAAAGGGCGACGACGGCGGGCCGGATGGAATTTGTTGCTTCGGTCTGCCGGAAAATTAATGCTTTACTTGGCCGGCGTCCCAAAAGTTTGAGTACTGGCGTATGTTGTTTTGTGCCGTTCTTCGCTTTCGGGTCGCCTGCCGGCCTGTCAAGATTTACGACGGCACTTAGCGAGTCTTTTCACACTGCGGCGGTCCGCCGCGACGCCGCGACGCGCCCCCTTTCAATACGGAAGTAAAAAATAGGACCGGGGATGATAATTAGCCCGAAGTGCCGCTGTGCTTCCGCGACAAATCGGAGCGACTCTTTGGGGCGCAGAAATGTGGGCGTGGGGTGCAATTTGGCCACAAACAAATGCGAGGCCGACCGGCCGGAGCGCCCGCCAAGTCGAGGGTAGGCAACGCGGTGGACACAGCTGCGGCAGCGCGGCCTACCTCGCAGGCGACCGCCGTGAGAAGCGACTCGCCGACGACGTGGAGCCTCGAGGACTACTCGAAGCACATCATCATCTAGAGCCAAGGGCGGCTTCGACTCAATTTAGGAGGATGGCCCGGCTGGTGAAGCACAGCGCAAAGCGAGACGCATCGCCACTGCGCACAGCGGGCTTAATTGAAATGTACAATGGGGCGGTTTGGGGTGCGGCGGGGTGGGGCGACCCGAGTCCGCGACCTGGTGGCTAAATAGTTGGCGCCAGCTGTCGCGTCGCGGGCCGCGCGCCGTACGGGGACAAGACGCAAGTGGGCGCGAGAAGGATCTATGTTTACGTTGCACCCGCCATACCCGGATTGCCTGTTACGGCTGGAACTTTGCAATCGGCTAATGCGGGTACATCTACGTGGCCCAAACAAAACATGCACAGAAAAACAACAACAATCAGCAATGCCAGGGTGGTGCACTGAACCAGCTGGACACACATTCAACCGCAACCGCAGCAGCCACGCCGGACACACAAATCCATCATCAAAATGGTAATCCTTGACAGGAAAGCAAGCGACGAAAAGCGCAAAAAGCATAGACGCATACACGCACACCCCCGAACGCTCGGACGCGACGCAATCGATCTTTACTCTTTCCTGCGCACGGGATGGCTCCTTGACGGCGGCAGGGCGGCAGGGCCGTCGCCTGCAGTGCCGCCTGCAGTGCAGCGCGCCGCGGTTTGACGGTCGTTCAGGCGCCGTGCCAATGACTGCACCGCCAAATGCGGGCTGGAGGAGGGGGACTTCTCAGGCAAGGCTTCCCGTCTGCTCGCCTTGATAGTTCCCGTTTTATTTTTATTCGCGGTCGGTGCGCGTTTTACTGCTCATTCCGCCGTTTTGGTGCCTGCCGTGGCGGGGTGAGGCGGGGCGAGGCGGGGTGCGGCGGCACGGAGCGCGCTGCTTTACGTCGACAAGAAGTCACGCATAAAGCACGGGGCTCCTGAAGCGGCTCGGTCAATCAGGCCACAGAGCCTCGCGCGGCACACCGTGCGCACCTCCGTTTAGGGACGGTCCCCGCGGCCGGTTCACCGGTCGTGTCCCAACAGCGACTGGCCCGCGGAGTAACTCGTAGCTGCAGGTGTCACTAATTGTTCCGTATTATTTTGGATCTTTTTCCGCCGCGTGACGGTCACCGCCACACTTCAACTTCGTTTCTCTCAGCCAAAACTTTCTCTTTCGCCCTTTTCTTCACCACTTTCCCCTCTGCCTCCTCCCTCCCTACGAACCTTTTTGTCCCCACCAACAGTAGGTCAGCGGGGCCCGCCAATTAGTGGGGACGTCGTCACGGACGCGTCGCTGCGTGTCACGCCGTGTCACGCGCACCCGATTTTTACTTCCGGCCTTTTTGGCTCCCATCGACTGCAGACGCGGCCCTCCCAGCCCTTGTCTGGACGAGTATCCCTTTTCGCCTTTGTCTTCACTTTTGTTTCTCCTGACCTGCCCTCCAGTAATTGCGATGTCCTGTCCGACCCATTTTGTTTTCTCCGTGCTTTCCTTCTTTTTTCGCGTTGTGCGCGCCGTGTCTTGTTTCCTTTCGCAATGGCTGAGTTCCGCTGTGTGTGTGGTCCTGAAAGGCGTCAACAGAAGCTACGGCTCTGCCACAACCACGATAGCGTAACCGAAGAGAACGAGTGGCAGGTGAAACAATTGCACGTTTCCTCGCTCAACAGTTAATAAGAAAAAGAATTCAGATAAAGATAACAGCGCGTGGCCGGAGTCCCTGTCGGAACTAGGTGCTCAGTAGTTGGCTGCGTCGTGAATAGTGGCCATATGAAGCAGGGAAAGTAAGAGAGACAAGAGGTGGGAGCTTGATGGAAGTCCCGCTATATAGCCGCTTGGTCTCACTGTACTCCACACGGCTCCTTGAATCTCTCTTGCTTTACAGCGCCGAGTGCGAGGCGCTTCCCGCGCTTACAAAATGTCACCCGCGTGTTTCATTTTCCAAAGATTCTCTCGCAGAAAAAAGCCAGCCTGCGCAAGGCCTGGAATATCGAAAATAAAATAGACTTTGCTGTGGTGATCAACTCTGTTCGATGGCCTCAATTAGATAGCAACAGTCAAAAATGAAATAACTTCAATCAAAAGTAAAATTACAGCTAAGCCTATTGAACAGAGTTGATCACGAAAACAAATTATTTTTTCCCTTAAAGTGCAACTGGAAAGTTCGGGTGAAACCATCGGACTGGCACGCCGAGGTCATAGTGGCTCGATGCAACTGGCGACACAATTTGCAAAGTTGGCGGTGAAAATGGAACAAGTTACGGGGCAGGCATAGGTTCCGGTTTCGAGAGACGCCTGGAAATTCATAATGCAAGCCGCAATAAGGCAGCACGAGGCACCGGCCGCGTTTCCAAGCACCGGGGCGGTGAGCCTCATTTTCATGTTCGCTGATCAACTTTCCTCGTAAACCAGAACCACCACGCTGGGCCTGGCAGAGGAGCAGCAGCAGCGGGTTCAGGGGTAGGGGGGGACATGCTTGCTGTTGTTGTGCGCTCCAATAAGATCTCATTTTGAAGCCGTAAAAGTGAGTTTGATAAATCTGCCGTGAGCACCCGAACGGACCCAACAAGAGCTGGCTTCCTCGGTGCTGTCCAATCGCATCCGGCCACTGTCAGGGAATGCTGTTAGGCCCCACCGGTAACTGGCAGCCAGCAGCCGGACAGATGGGGCTGGCAGGAGAGGACTCGCGGGCCTTGCTGTGACAGGCCGTGTATTTATGACGAGACAGAAGTGCAAACTCGTTGTTGCTTCTTCGCGATGACGGGGGCGGTCCTGGAGGTAATGGGGGCGTGGAAGAGAGAGAGAGAGAGAGAGGAGGGGGGGGGGGGGCGTGCGTGTGGAGCGGAGGCGGTGCTTGAAGGGCGACCCTCGGGCGCAGATATTTTGCTAGATATAACTCCATTCACTTTTATGTCCCCCCTCCCCCCGGCAACCCCCTCTCAGAAACACAGCCCCATTCCTTCCTTTCCCGTTCTATTAAGCGCATTCTGTAGCTCCGGCATGGCTCCGGGCCGCGCGGCCGGGCCGTCCCCTAACTTATTGATTCGGATTGGAATACCCTTCGTCCCGGCCAAATCCTCGCCAACAAGAGGGATAATCATTTTAGTAACCGCTTTCGGTGAGGTACGCCTCGAATAAACGCAGATAGCTGAAATGTGTTCCCCGCCGTGACCCTGCCGTGCTCGACCTCGGCAAACGCGAGGCAAATAGGCTCATGCCGCCTCTCCAAACAAAGACATGTCTCGGCTAAAAACAAAAAAAAATCAAACCCACGTTTTTACCTGTTCACAGTGAACGGGCGGCGAATTATGCGAACAATGCTCTGCTTAGTAAACGCCACGGCACGAGTGACGTTAGGGGAGGGTGCTTGCTTAAGCCAGCCAGGGAGCCCTCACGGGCCCCACTAGGGACACACAGGGGACAAGACGCGTTAAAATTGCAGTCGGTTGACCCGGGTTGAGCCTTTACACGTTCGGCTGGGGCATAGCCGCGGTGTGGAGGCTGTCGGTCGAGGACCGCGATAGAGTGCGTTGCACCCACACGTGGGCCCACACGTGGGCGCCAGTGAGGAGGCGCACTCCAGCGCACTCCGCCAGCCGCACGACGAACCCTTCCTGGAATATTCAGCACCTGCACCAGCCTTGTGGACCTGCCTGCCTAAATACAGACGGCCGGGGCCTGGAGCAACAGAACGCCGCCAGGGCGTGCCACTTGTGCACGTCCCAGCGCCGCCTTGAGGGTAGCTGGGACCGCCAAGTCAAAACTGAGGGCCCCAACGAGCGCGAGAGAACGCCGTTAAGTCGGCGGGAGGGTCTCCGCTCCCCAGACCGCGTGCAAGCAGAGGCGACCGCAGAAAGCTGCACCTTTCGAGTCTGCACTTGCACTGACGTCAAGGGCTTTACCGCCACGCCCCGCGTTCCTTATTCTCTCTCCACCCTTAGAGTCCACTCCCGCGGAAAAGCAAAAAGGGAAAAAAAAGAAGAGTTTTGCTCTGCTCTTTTACATCAATTTTTTTCGTGGGGAAAGCAGAAGGGCACAGCGTGCGCACCGGCGCGCCTATTCAGGTGGGCTGTCGCGGCCAAGAGGGCGTGAGGCACACCGGCCGCACATTCAGCGGTACATTCAGCCGCGCGAATCATCGCCGAAGTCGCTTTCAACTCGGGCAGCGCGGGCCAGTAGGTGAAAGAGAACAACAACTCAGTCATTTCTTGCCCACGCAAGAGAAGGCTCGTCCATAACGACGGATCACAGTTCACACGCAGACAGATGAACAAACACAACGAAACGGACAGTTAAAGCTTGAACATGCGGGGTATCCCCACCACCCACCCAGGACGACGTCAACGCAGCTTTCTGCACAGCCAGCTCCAGCGACCGCACTCAGCTTGCGGCACCCGCTGATCATGCACTTTTGCGTCGCGTTCGGACCGCGCTGGCCGCAGGGTAAAGTTGGACTTGCCGTACAGCTCCAATCTTCAAACCTTTAGTAGTTGTTTCTCACCGAAAAATACAGTGTGACCTCAGGGCACCTGATTTTTGAACAACGTGTTTTTTTTTTTTGTGATTTTTTGGCATGTGTAGCATGTGGCTAATTGGTTCGCTGCTCTGTTTCCGGTGACAAGGAGATTAACCTCGCACTCGGAACGCGCAACATGATACTTTTTTCAAGTTCTTCTTTTGTGTGAGGAGTGGGGGGCATCCCCTTTGAAGCAGGCGGCGAGTGCGGCCCGACGGGAGGGGCCGGGAGGGGCAGATTGGAGTAGAGTGGATTCTGGGGGGCGCTTCCGACCTTGAACAGTTGTTACGTTGCCTTCCGGAGCCAGTGCTGGTTTGAAATTCCGCGCCCGTCGCACTGGCCAGTGGCCAGCTTTAATAATTTAAAGAGGCAGCGCGGTGGGAGGGGGACGGGCGCTGCAGATATAAAAGGGAAGGCGCGGTCATAAAGGCCTCCGCACGGCTGCAGTTTATGAAGGCATCGGCCAACCTCAAAATATCATCTGTAGAAAATTATTGTGCGGTCGGTGCTGCCAGCGCGCAGGGAGAAGGGGCGGGGGGCACTCGAGAAAGAAAACACGCTACGAATGTACCCCGTGACGGTTATGCCTGGAAGTAAACCCTGCTACGATAACTCAGCGCCCCTTGTACGGGGATAAAACACTTTGTCGCCGGGACGCCCAGGTTAACTCATTTCTATTTCTAAGAAAAAAGGAGCCCTTCATTGTGAATAGGTTCCCATTATTTTGAAACCGGCACAGTTTTGCAAAGATCGTCATCTCCGCGACTTCCTAAATCGCTGTGGACTGGAGGGTTGCAGCAAAGCAGGCAGCAGCGGCGGGTGCTGGTGGAAGAGGTGCTCGCATGAGGCTGCGGGATGCATGCGCGCGGTCGGATTCTATTACGAGCTCCAAGTAATGTAATGAAAGAGGATCCCCCGACGCCCCTCCCCTTCACCAACCCGCGTCATTCTGTTACAGCTAAGTGATGGCCCGCCTCGATGTGAGGTCGCGACGCCAGAGAAAGAGCCTTGGCGGTTCATACAATTAACCCCCTTCTCCTTCAACCCTCGTCCACGCCCTGGTCTGGATCCCTGGTCTAGCCCGCTGCACACCGACTGCCAAACTCTTTATTTCGTCCAGAAATTCGAAATAACGACACGATTTTATTTGAAAATGCGAGAGTGACGAAAAGGGGGAAACGCAGCGAAGCTAACATGTCCGCAGACGTGGCAGGGACGGCGTCAGAGAGAGACACAGAGATAGCAGCGGCAGAAGACGGGGGAACGAAAGAGTCGACAGCCACGTCGGAGCGAGAGAGACGGTGGAGTGCGACGCGAAATGACAGTTATCCACCTCGATGCGCCGAAAAGGCAGCCGCCTTGGCGTAACGTGCCGTCTCGTGGCGTGGCAGGGGGCGGAAAGGGGGCGGGCGACTTACCTCCAGAATTAGAATGGCGGCGGTGCGCGACTCGAGCGGCCTCCTACCAGCCACGTCGAACCACGTGACCAACGGCAGACGACTCGCGTCCCGCACAAAAAGGTCATCACCAGGCCAGCATCCAGAAGGTCAATACTTTCAACTCCCGAATAGACGAAACGAAACGTGGGTGCGTTTGCTTATAACGCTTTCTCATTCTTCCTGCGATACTGACCAGTAGACAATAAACAGCTCGACTTCGAGCGACGCAAGCCCCCAGACCCAGTGGCTCCACGCCCTCCGGCCCGCTCCCGGCAGTGTCTCTAGCACGGCCGGGGCGGCACGCCAATGGCTGCAATGGGTGCAGGGGGTGCGGTGGCAGGCTGGTGGCAGGGCGGCAGTCAGTTCGGCGAGCCCAAGCAGCGGCGCGACCGGCGCACCCAACGGGCCCTTGTTCTTTACTATTACGGTTATTAATACATACCGCAACAACAATGTGCAGAGGGCATGCGATGCCGTAATTGGCCTAAGCACACGGTGGGATGGGGCGTGACACGCAAACCGACTCAAGGCAGGGGCGTGCGGCGTTAGCGACCCAGCGACGACGGCCGCGGCTCTGTCAAGTGCTACTCTGCCAAAAACGTTCGACTGCAGAAAACAAAAACTGTGCTGTCTTGCCGATTGTGACAATCGCGCACCAAGTGAATCGAAGGATTTTTAGAAGGCAAAGAGAAAGAGGCACGCGGACTTGTCCCGCTTTGATGAAAAGAAAAAGTTTCGCAACTTTTCAAACATATATATTTTTTTTATTTTAATGATAGCGTCACACTGCGCTGCTGTGCTCAGCACACGTCCAGAGGATATACAACTAGCATAGGGATCAGGGCGTCACAATGAAAGAAGGGGAAATGAAATTCCACCGCGGCGGGCCGTCCATGCAGCGCCGCGGAAACGGCCAGCTACACATGTACGCGCGCGCGCCCTGACACACAGACATACACACTCTCACGCGGTTTCCCCGCACAGGTGAGCTGACTTTATTGGAGGTAAATGCCACAAAAGCGGTCAGAGGGGAAGGCGTCAACGGGGCCCAGCCCGCAGGCCCGGTGCGGCCCGGTGCGCGGGGCGGATCCACATCACTGAGGGTCACAATGAATAGGGCGGCCGATATAAAAAAGGAGGGGAGCACGGCGGTGGGGATAAAATGGGGTTTGTGTGCATTGTGCGGTACACAGTATTGGAGATAGTGCGCGCCCAGGGCCGAGGCCAGGGCGCCAGTCCGGACGGCCGGAGTGAAATTCGGGAGCGGAGTATCGAAGGGTGGCCTCGACCAGCTTTACGCAGCACTCTCGCTTTCACACATTTTTTCCTCACCATTTTTTTTCCTATATTTTTCATTTTTGTTTTTGCAATAGGCTCTTAAAAGAAGCAGCCGGAGGACGATGGGGCTTAATATGAACAAAGCTCTTTGCTTACACAAACTCACACAAGCTTGCTTTTCACACGCCGTCCGCGACGTGCTTACCCTCCACATGAATATGAAACACAAAAACTTGAAGAGAAATGGAAGGGCATTTCCACATCCTCGTAAATTTCTTGGAACGCGCTCCCTGTGGGTCCCGTGGCCTGGGCCCTGTGCCCCACATAAAGGGAAGGAAGGGCAAGGCAGCCCCGCTCCGGAGTCACCGCAACAAAGTAGACAATTTACTATTTCCACCCTTTCCGCGGAAGATCATTAACTGAAATTACAACACGGTGCATATTTTTGCTCCCTTTCTTTTGGGGCCACCCATGCCAGTGCCAACCTGTCTGCTTTTATCAACACCCTCCTCGCATACCCATGCAGGGCAACACTTTGCAGCGTCCGTCTGTCTCTGCAATGCCCAGCAAATTCCATCCTGGTGAACTGAACCAATTTTGGCCTACAGACTCACGTGTAAAAGCTTTTCTAGCCATGAGAGATATATTTTTGACTAAACTGACACGAGGGTAACCTCCGAGGCCCCGGACCGTGAAAGACAAATTGATGAAAAAAGGACAGGGCGGGAAAATAAATTCCCTGGCCGCCAAAAGCGAACCGGGGAGTGGCCTGCACCGTGTACCTTTAATTATAATATGTAAATTGGCTGCTCGATCTTAGGACGCAATTACGGACCGGTGCGGGATTGAACGACCCCCAGAAACGGAATCAAGGTGCAGAATCTGGCACAGATTCCATTATTGTTTTTTGGGAGTTGGACGAGAAAAGTTCAGCCATAGCCGCGCACAGGTGCTAAGCCACACCTATTGCAGTAGCGCCACCCAGCGGGGGCACCAACGTGGAGGGGGCCTGGGGGGCCCCCATGGGGGCTCGGAGGCCCGCGGTGGGGCAGGCAGGTGGGACTGTGTGACGTCCAAGTTGTTCCGCAGTTTCAAGGGGTGACAAGACTGGGTTTTTTCTCTCTCGCCCGCCCTCCCTCACCGCGTGCGGGGATCGGTGGACTCGGCGCATTCACCGGCAAGCACGCGAGAAGGCTCACACACACGCACACACCACATCCCAAAGCTTTGATTGATACAATAACTTTCTCCTCCACACAATCGCAGTTCGGCGGCAGCGCGCACGCACACACACACACGCGCGGAAAGGCGTTGACTTGAGGAAGTACCCGGGCCGGCCGCGTGAAAAGAGCGGCCTGGAAGTCGCCGGGGAAAGAGAAAATAGGGCGGGGATCCCAGCAAACGCAAATAACAACCAAGAAAGGGAACCGATCGCGGCTCGAGATTGGAAACATGTCCCGGGGGAGGCGGAGGGCGGCGCGGCGGCGCGGTAGGCCGGCCAGGATCATCGGGACCGATAGCAACACGCCACCGGCGCGTCTTCCGCTTCCGACCGCCCTGCCCTTGACCTCGCTGCTTCTGCTTCGCCTTCGTAATAATAAAAGAAATGCGAAAAAAGAGAGAGGAACCATGGTGGGGGCGGAGCTCGCACCGCCCGTCCAGCTGGCGTCCAGCAAGAAGAGAATATTACGGCTCTTATTCTCTTTAGGCACTTGAAGCCAGGCCCGCCTCGCCGGGGCCGCGCAGATCCGCAGCAGAAAGAATGAATTCGTTAGCCAACTCGGAGGGCGACACTCATTTGCATACTTTCGGCAATTAATAATAGTTGCCGCTGTCTTGAGTAATCGACGGAAGCCGTGCATGCAATAAAGTGTGATTCAGGGATATGAATTCCTTATTGGTTCGCCCTCGGGCCGCGGTGCCGGCGTGCCTCCGGCAATAATGAGAGCGAGGGAGAGGAAGAGAAAGTTTAGCATGCAAGACGGGAAAAGAAGACTCAGCAGCGTTTTTGTGAAAAGGCCCTCGTATCTTGAATATCTTTCAATCGACTGAATCCATCGCAACTTTATTGAGAGCGGCGGCGGCCAGAACCGCGAACTAGAAAACGTATTGACGCACTGCAATAGAAATATCGGTACAACCCGAAACAACCCATCCTCCCCGACAGACTGGGCGTGCTTGGTGAGAACGTCCAATAGTTGTTGCTGACCCCTCCAAAGCAGAACTGCTTAATGAGATCGAGAAAAAATTTCTCACGGACCAATAAAACCAGACAGCTCCCTACTAATGTAAGAGCCAAGCGTTACTTGTCTGAAGCTGGAAGACTTTTTGTTTTTTCACTGCGATCAAGGTCTGCTACCCGGCTTGGTCTATTCTTCGAATGAAACCCAAAAACGAAAACAGGGCCGTTGGACGTCAGCATATTGTTTTTCCCATAGCGGTGCTCTGCGGGGCCCTGCAAGCTGATTCAGAGCGGAAAAGTCTGTCCCTCTTGCACTCATACGTCGTTGTTTCTTATAAATGCGAGACAGAGAGACAAACGCCTGCTGCGGCGCCCTTGCAGTAGCA
Source organism: Thrips palmi (assembly GCF_012932325.1). NCBI lineage: Eukaryota > Metazoa > Arthropoda > Insecta > Thysanoptera > Thripidae > Thrips > Thrips palmi. The sequence continues at coordinate 10,161,798 of NW_023144621.1, read as the reverse complement.
GCGGCAAAAGGCACGCAGCGGGTTATGTAATTGCAGCAGGTTCGTTCGCGAATGAGTGCACGCGGGGAATGCAGCACCACGCGCCTCACAGCCTGCCCCGCCGTCCCTGTGCAGGCAAACGCCCAAATTGTCGTGTCCCGGAGGCAGTAAATAGTTTTTGCCGCAGAGTGCGGAAGGGGCGGGAGGGAGAAAAAAACTTGCACCCCCTCGTGCCTTTTACCAACGGAAACAATTCCTAGAGAGCAAAAAAAAAGTTGCTTGTATTTGCATGAACTGTCCGGCGCCTCCCGCGATATTGCTAGCCGAGTACTCCGAGATCGGCAACTTGCACGGTGGGGTGCGCCAACTTCTAACCGGAACCGCTGCCTGAGTCCCCGATGGAGTCCAGTTCCAGGTATCGAAAGGCCGGTGGGTCGCAGGCGGCAAGACGCAGCGCAGGGCCGGAAGGACTTGGGTCTGCAGGCGGAAAGGGCCGCGAGCCTCGCAGGGCACCCTTAATCTTGGCGGCCGGGCGCGGCTCTGCACGGCTGCAGAATGGTAAGTGATTAGTTCCCGGGCTGGCAGCGCGCTCCGCCGCTCCGCCTCCAGCCGGCGGGCGATACAGTGTACAGCACGGTGCACTCCCTGAAAGGAACGCCGTCTTCGCTGCAAGCCAACCACTCCGCGGAGCCCGCGCGTCATTCTTCAGTATTAGAAGCCGGGCGACGTGCGGCAGGGCCCCCTCGCTTGCTCCCTCTGAATTTGCCATTTTCTAAACGGCAGCCAAGCAGGCAGGCAGCCTGCACGTCGTTAGTCAGTGCAGCTGTGCGGCCTAGAACTTGTACGAGGACGAGGGATGGAAGGAAGGAAGGTCCAGTGCAACTAACGGCCTGGCGGGGAGGGGCGGGGATAGTCACTTGCCTCCGGGGCCCGCTCCGCTCACCGAGGAGGCCAACGAGTCCTTCATTACAGACGCCCTTCTCGCGACGCACCGCCTGCCCGGACTTCAAAGGGGAAGAGAAAGCGCATCAAGGTGCTCCAAGTGGCTGACGGGAAAATATTGACACGGCGTGGATGAAAAACCAGAGGACAAATTAAGTTCCGTGGGCACTCGTCAATCCCTGCAACCGCTTCGATCTCCAAATGTTGACAGCTTGTGATTGGGGCTTTGGGGCCTGTTGTCGCCGTCATCTGGAAGACGGGTACCGCGCCGCCGTGAGCAGCACGCCGGCGCTTGTTGTCCCAGGAGCTCGCTCGAGCTCGCCACCCTTTTTCTTCTCATTTTCGCGGGCAATCTAAAATGTTAAAAGGGACAGAGCCCCATCCGGTAGCCCCCACCACCAGGTGGGCTGCCTGCCAGGCCGCCTGCCACGCCCGGGGACAATCTTATCTGCGTCGTGACGAAGCGCCTCGAAACCCATCCTCCGCCTGTCACCTGTCGCTGCGTCCTGCATCGCGGCCAGGAGGAAGGTGTGGGGGAAAGTCTCTCTCTCGTCTTCTCTCTCTTTAGCCGTTCCCCGCGCACAATCCACCACACCGAGTTGTCGATCCTGCCCCGCAGTCGCGGCCTCATTTCGATTTCAAGGTGTTTACTCGCAGGACTCGTTCCCGCCGAGCTATTTCTCTCCCTCCACCCCCTTTCTCTCTCGCTCGACCTCTCAACGCCCCCCACCGGCACCACGGTCCTCGCCCCGTCGCCTGGCGCGCCGTGTACTTTTACGGTAATGTTGTTTTGGAATCGGATGGCGTGGTTTGTGGCTCCCTTAAAAAGACCCGCTTTTGGCTAAGTGATGTCAACCCCAGGCCGGGCTGGCGGTGGGGGTGTCCATACGTAAGGCGCGGCACTGTCTCTGCACTCCCGTAATCTTTGTCACTCACGTGGAGAAGACAATTTTATCCACCGTGAATTTAGAACAAAACGGTATTAGAAGCGTGGGAAACAAATTAACGAGACCACTTACTGCTTTCACCGCGACCCATCGCCCCAGACGGTTCAATGGCAGGCTCGTTGCAATGACTGCCCACCCACCCGCAGTCAAATTCAAAAGCACGCCCAAAACCAGCGAGGGAGATGGCATTGAAAAAAGGTGGCTAAAATGTTTCAAAGCAAAAGGGTGGACCAAAAAAATGGGAAGGGGTTGGGTTGGAAAAGCTGCTACTGAGCCGCAACGGCAGCTGTACAGCTGTTGCGTGGCCCAGCCGCCGCTGCCACCACAGGGCGGCAGGACCACGCACCGCGCGTCCCGTTACGTCGGCGGAAAGCAAGATATGAATACGGCACGCAATTAACTGGCGCACGCACGCGACGTATCTGGAATTGGATACGGATCTCGCCGCTCGGCGCCACAATGCTCGGTTTGGCGTTTTGAAAGGCAGAACAGAGGATGAATGCGGGGTACGCGAGGGTAATGGGCAGGCCTCGCGATTTAGTTAGGCCGCCATGTGGCCTCAATCAGGCACACGTTGTCCTCGCGGAGGGACGCGTGAGCCGTGCGCCGCTTTCGGGTGGCCGACGGGCAGCGGTGGGGTGACTTCAGCTGACATGGGCAGAACTGGACCTGGCCTTCAAGAACCATAGAAAAAAATGACAAACTCATATAAAAAACAACTTTGGATAATTTCCAAACTTTCGATGTTTTAATTTTGAGTAAATCATCAGGAATGGTGAAAAGCTTTTCTGAAAAAGGCGGCAGTGCTTCAGAACCCACTATCCAAGATTTCTCATTGTAATTTTAAGGCACGATTGGGGCGTTTTGTGCCGATGAAAGTGGAAATACTTCATGGAGGTATCATCAACTCGACTTTCCGGAGGAACCTTGTTACGAGGGGGAAATCACACGCGTAATAGTCGGGTCACCGATTCCTAGTATTACGCGTAATAGTAATAGCGTAATAGCCAAATTTTTAAAGATTTTCCCTATTTAGGGTCCGAATTTAGACTAAATCTGGATATTTTCGAGCGTAATAAGCCTTCTGTAATAGCGTAATAGAACGTAATAGGGAGTAGTCGGGTCACAGTTTTTAAGAGTGATTTTCCCCTCGCCTTGTTATCCAATCCCCTCCAAATCATTAAAGGAGAAAATTCTGTAACGAGAGTGAGATGGAGTACGCGTCAACCCAGCAGGGCAGAGAGGAGAAAAAAGAAAAGCGTCCCGCAGGCCTACGATCCATCCATCCATCCCCCAGCATCCCCTCTCGACGTGAAAATTGCGTTGAATTGGAAGCAGGAGAGCTTGAACATCGAATTTGCGCACCGCGGGCCGCACGCAAGAGGAGAGGACGGCACGAAGATGGTGGTGGGAAGGGGGGAGATGGAAAGGCGGGGAGGGACGGGCGATAACCAGTGAACCAGTGCCCGCCCAGCCGTGTACAACCCCTCGGGGACGGAGGGGAGGGTAGGCCACGACTCCTGGCTCGACGCACGCATCAGCACGCCACATCCAAGGGCCACATCCGCCACGCCGCGGCCGCCCCGCTGCCATGACCAGCACGCGGACACGACGGATGCGGCAGCAGAGCCATCCGAACCCGTTTTGCGCTGGCCGCTGGCCTCTCTCGTCCTCTTCCAGCCTACTGCACATCGCGCAAGAGAGGAAAAAAAGCAAAGCGTACTGCCCTCGGCGCCAAAGATGAAATTGAATTGAGTTTACAAGGGATACAGGACGAAGCCGCAGTGAGGAATGAAAACAACGGAAGGAGACCGAAGTGGACCGGGATAGGCACCCGGTATCACTAGCACCCGTCTTGCAAATCTCGCCGTTTAGATCAGCCTCTGGCAAGTGTCACTCAAACCAAACCTTTGGCCGGGAAAGCAAAGAGATGCATTTTAGCGGGGAAGTTGAGGGTGTGGGCGTTAATGCAGTGGTGGGGGCACGGCGCAACGGGAAAGAGGTTAAGTACGGCTGGAGGGGAGGGGGAAGATGGATGGGGCCCGTGTTGAGAAGAAGCATAAAGGCTGGAGGAGCATCGCCGAACAAAGAACTCCTCTAAAGAGAAAACGTAAGTTGCCCCTAATTACGGGCCCCGCAAACATCCAGAAGAGCAAGACGACTCGGAATATTGTGATACACTGTGCGGCGCCGGGGTGGGTGGAGGCGTCCGGGGCGGGGCAAACTTGTCAAATTAAATGATCGTCAGGCGGCGGCCCTTTTGTTTTGTTTGACGCGACGAGGCCTCCCCGAGTGCCGAGACACTGCGAGACACCCCTTCCCCCGGGCCCATCTTCTTGAGACGCCAGGGGCGGCAGGGGCGGCGGCCCGGCGGGGTGGGGTGGTCGGCGCATTCGTCACAGTCGTTAAGCCCGGCGGCCGGGGGAGGTCCACCTCGCGGCGCCGTGGTACTTCCCCCAACACTCGTCGCTCACGCACCGGCCGCGTCGCCGCGTCTCGCCTGCAGCGCGTTACCTGCAACACAAAAACAGCGTCCGTCAGCCCTCTATGCAACAGTGTCTGTTCCCCGGACTGACCCTGGGCGACTGGCGGCGCAGAGCGGAGGCGACCCAACCTGCGGTTTGGCCTGGCAAGGCATGGTTGTTCGGCGTCGCGGAGCCAAGTTTCGGCGGAAGGGTCGCGCGAATGTCCTGCTGCTCGGGCTGCTCACACTGCGACCCATTACCGAGAGAGGCCCCGCGTCCCCGCCGGCCCCGACGCGGCCCGCACCGACGTTGCCACTTCTTGCACTGCGTGGCGTGGCGCGGCGTAGCGTAACGGCACCCGGAGGCACGGACCACCAAGTTGGCGGGATGGGGGCGACGCCGGGCGAGGCGACGGGCTATCAGAGGCCTCTGGGGCCCCTTCAAGTTAATAACAGGCAATACGCTTAGTACCGCGGCCCTCCTGCGAGGGGAAATAAATCCGCAGCCGACGAATTCGCAGCCTACTACACCGAGTACTTGAGGACCATGAATCCGCCATGCGTGTAAATATGGATCCTTGTTGCTGCCTAGCGTGACGGCCTGACGGCCTCCCTTATCACTACACCCCGTCCCAAGTCCCCCGACGCCGGCGTCACGGCGCCGTCACGGCGCCGCGCAATGGCCCAGTCACTCTCCGACGGCCGCGTCCGTGCCAACTTGGTAATCTGCTTTACAACTTGGCCTCCAGGTGGCGTGCACCGTGATAGCGTCATCATCGAGCCCATATTGCAGCGAGTAAGCCGGCCCTCGCGGAGGGCCGCGACGATACGCGACCACCAGTAAGTCGGTTCGTTATCTCCTTGCCGTGCACCGGCAACAACGAGCGTCGAGAAAAACACTCCAACCGCGCCGCGCGGTGCAGGCCACTTCAAAGTGTAGAGGGCGCGCGGTGCGGCCGGGCAGGGGGTGGCATCGCATAGCAGGGCTGGGCCGCGGCGCCGAGGGGGATGGATACCCGTCGGGCTCGGCGGCTCGGCACAGCACGGCCCGGCCAGTCCGTGGCTCCCCAGGGCCCGGCTGAGATAAGGCGGGGCGGGAGTGTGTCCCGGGCCACCACGGGCCACCACGGGGCCAGCGTCCCCCAGTGCATTACAGCCCTAATGGAGTGATAACGCGCAAGACGAAACGCATAAATCGCAGATGAGCGACGATAATGAATATAAACACACTCGGCGGCACAGCGCGCACTGCGGGGCACTGCGGGGGATGAAGGAACCATCCCAGCCGGGCCGGAGCAAACAGTGTACCGACAAAGCCCGCCGCAGCCTACCTGCGGTGCCGCGTCCACGGAGTGGGATTAGCCACGAGTTCGTGGAGGCGTGGGTGGGGCCGGCGGGGCCTTCACCGAGGGTGCGTTCCACACGGAGCGACTCGGCGACAAACTACTGGGACGCGCCACCGCGACCGCGTTGGACGCGTTAGTCCGCCAAGACACACGTCCGGATGCTAGCCTGGCCTCGGCCAGGACATTAGAGGGACGTCGTCGGCCAAGGTCACCTCGGTGGCCTCCACCGCGGCTTCCACTGCCGCCCGGTGCGGCCACGCATGGCCGCGCCCTGTGTGCCTCGCGGAATCCGTGCGGATCAGCAGGGCCTCGATTCGCCCGAGGGGGCCTCGACTCGCCTGCAAGGGGTGGGGAACGAAATGTCGGTGAATATGGACTCGTTGCCAGCGCCGGCCGGGCTAGGCGGGGCCCCTGCACCAGGCTCCGGGGGCCACTGAAAAGCACGGCCTCATTCGTGCCGTTTGCAAGCTCGGAAACTACTTGCCCGGCCTGGCACTGTGGTGGCCGACTGGCTGCGACCCACACCGAGCTCGCCTGTGCAGTGCAGGGGGTCCTGTGGTGCCCACCGCGCCACGCCCGGCCACGCCCCTCACAGGGCTTTACTGCCCGCATATGTAAGCCGTCGTGCTCCCGGCCCGCTTGTGGTGGGAATGCGGCGTAGCGTCCACCCCCTCGGTGTGTGTGTGTGTGTGTGTGTGTGTGTGTGCCGCCGAAGCAAAATATCTGGGGCACGCCGAAGTCTTTTTGTTTACAACGGGGCAGAGGGCAATGCTTCGCAGCGCGAGGCGCGCTGTGCGCTCTGCAACCATTGACGACCATAACTCGGCGCTCCGGGCGCCAAGCGCGCCGCTTTTGGAATGGTCAGCAAGCACAGCACACATTAGCTCGCCTGAAAAGGGCGGCTGGGTCCAGCCCCACTGCGTGTCAAACAGTTTGCCCGGACTTTGGCCGAGTCCTGCTGACGGCCGGCGGCGTGTGCATTCCGCTGCTGACGAATAGGAATCATTGTTTACGCGTCGCCAGTGCCCGCAATGAAACAGTGGTAAAACTAGAGCGGAGTTGCCAACTTTACCAAAATATACCGCTATGCTCGGAGACAAGGGAAGTCAAACGTCCAAGAACATTTCTTTTGTGCATAAAGATAGGCGGTAAACGAGAGTTCCAAGCCGAGCATGGAAACCATTACAGGAAATCGAAGCAGTAAGAAAATCCTCTTCAGAATGGTAACTAAATGGTCAAACCGCGAGGCAGCAAGAGAATCGACAACCCAACAGGGAGAACCGAGAGAGGGGTGCGGGCGGGGAACGTGAATATGCCTTGTTAGGCCGTCGGGTTGGGTGGGGTGGCAGTCACTACGCAACTCGGAAACTTCCACCCAAGTCGTAGCGTGGTGCAACCACATCCCCTTTTCTTATTTGATCAAGTGCAATCCGCATCAGCCGCCGAAGAGAACGCGCTTCATTTCACGTGCCCGCAAGGATCGACTTATTTCGGATCACACGGCTGTCACTCTGCATTGTGCAGTGCCAAACTCACAGCAACGTTCCAATGTCCTTCGCGATCTGTGCGAGTGTAGAAGATGTTCCGAGCACGTCGGGGCCAGGGGGCTGAAAGGGGTGGGAGGGGAGGTAAGCCACAGCCCGGCTGGCACGGCACTGGCGATGTTTGAGTGACAGGGAAATTACTGGCGGCTTCATGCCGCTGTACGCGACTCCAAAGAATGGCAGAAGGGCGCGGCGCTCCGAACAGGTGCAGGCGAAACGTTATGCCCACGTCTGCGTCATGTTTTGCCACCAAATTTTCAGCAAACATGTAACAACTTTCAGTTTTCCTTGACAGAATCGTCAGTACTCGAAACACGCCCTTCGAGTAATTGGCGGCGAGGGCAGCCACGCCACCACGGACGCGCGGAAACGTACTTGATTGATTGCAGAAAGGAGAAACTGCTGCGAGAGTGTGTTTTTATTATCTCCAAGTTTTATTGTTTCGTTTTATCTTATTCATCCTCGCCGCAGCACCGCGCCGTCCTTGACCGCACAGCAGCAAACCGCACCCAGCCACAATATCATAATTTATTGGTCTGGCCAAAAAGTTTTGCGAATCGGCCGCTGTTTGTTTCGTCGGCTTTTACTTCTTTTTTCCTCGCTTTTCGCCCCTGCGTCCTTCGCCCCTCCGTGCACCAAGACCAGCAACTCAGCGGGCTGCTTTCTTTTGCAGAGACCGAGCACAATACGTTATATGCAAGTAACGAGGGAGCCAGGGACCCATTTTTCTCTACCGATCCAGAAATGGCCAGGACTGCGGCAGGATGATGAAAGCGTGCACCTACTGTGCAGGGGACTCATTGGAGTCCGTGACAGTGTGTTGAGTCCCAAGGGCTGCCCCAGTTCTTCCTCATCTTCTCCCAATTATTCAAGGGAGCCACGCCACTGCAAACCATTCACCAAGACCAAAACAAAACATCGAAACGAGAAAAGGAAGAGACACGAAGAACGAAAGATACGCGATGCACAATGCGCGATGCACTATAATGGGGTCCACTGGAACAGGAGTGATCCAGCGAGCCAACGCGAGCCAACGCTTGTCCCGGGGGAGCCGGCCATTACCCTGCTAGCTCTGACTAATATGGTGCATGTATTAGTGCCAAAACGCGACGCAGATGCGCCGCGACGCCAGCCGGATTTCAAACCGAAATTAGTCTGCATTCAGGGCGGTGACGCTCGCGCATGTTGTTTTGCAACGGCCGGGCGCGCTGCCACGCTCCAACAACGGAATCGAGTATGCAATCGTTGGAGCAGGGACGGCCGAGAGGAATGTTATTCAGCCCCGCCGGAATGAATTGGCACAGAAGCGTTACATTTAAGCTCGCCACTGCCCCATTTAAATAAGGTTTCGCTGCTTCAGCACTCAAGTGCCATATTTTGTAAGAAAATATTTAATGCTTTCTTTTGTTTTTTGTTTTAGACATTTTGCTATTAGTTACCACAGTACTTTTTCCTATCGCAGTTCCAACGTTCACTTGAAAACAAAATGTAAAAATGTTTTCAAAGAAAAGGAGCGCGAAGAGTTGGTCCGTTCTCGGTAAAGCCTCCCCCACCCTGACCGGTCAAACTTTTGGCGAAACCTCACAGTGCGCCGTCCTTGTAATCCGGGCTTGGATTCAGCGCGCCGCAGAATGAGGTCGTCTTTACAGGTAAACATTACAGGAGCACTTCCATCAAACCCTGCGCCACCTGGCGCTCGCAGGGCTGCGACCAAAAAACCCGCCACCGGTGGCAACCTCGGTCCTAAGGGGCGGACCCTGACAGAGCGTTCCGGAGACAGCCATGGCATCAGCGGCCTTGTTGCCGGCGGCGGTGGTGTATCGATAAGGAATTGGCATTGCATTCGCGATACACGATACAGCAAGCCACGCCGACAGAGCGTGATGTCTGGTTCGTGCACACAGTACCATGCAACCGGTACGCCGCCATGAATTAACAAATTCCCTTTTCTTAAGGAAAGTGATCACAATACAATTCATCTTTTGCGGCCAGAAATCAATGTCATTGGATACTGACAAATCCCTATGTAGCCCGTGACGTCTCAGCGCGCTTTGGAACGCTGAATCCATTGTCAACTTTTCTAGCACGTTTTGAAGAAAATTTGACGTGTAGAAAGTGCGCTGCGCCTCGTGGCCGTCGGAGACAAAGGCCGCACAAAGTTGAGAAGTATATAATTGTGATAACATTAACCAAGAGACCGAGAGCGTGGAATGAAATGGGACATTAACAAAATTATCTGGAATGACTGCGATTTCTTTTCCCTCTTTTGTGTCGCAAAGTTGCCGAGGTAGATTGCGCCGTTGTTTGAAGCAAATCTTCCACGACGAGGGCACGCCTGGCCGCAGCTCAAGTTTTGTCGTGTGTCACTGTCAGCTGCGAAAATAACAAGCGCAAATAGGAATCGCGGCAAACGAGAAAGCGTTCGGACAAAGAAAGACGCTGAAAGGCTTTACGGCTGCAGATAGCAAATGCAACGCATTCCGCGCGCAATCCAGGCTCTGCTTCCCTTAGTTCCCTTGTTCACGAATTTAATAAATGATATCCGTTTATGACCCGCCAGTCTGAGTGAGTGCTACTGTGAGCCCTCGCTGGACAGAGATCCCCTCCCTCTCGAGGTGGTCCCAGGTGGCAACGAGCAAGACTTTCATTCCGGCTGAAGGCCGAAGCGGCAAGGACTGCTGTAGTCTTGGGCGTAGAGACAGTCCAGCAAGATCACACGCTGCAGCCAAAAAGATCTCTGGAAAGTCCGATTGGCAACGGCTCTTAATTCAGCTTCGCAGCTGAACATCGAACAGTGAACATGCATTCCTCAGATCCTTCCAAGTGATGGAAAAGTCAGTAACTTAGTTATGTGTAAAGTACAACGGATTTAAGCACGCATAAGATTTCCAAGAAAATGCAAAAAAAAAAAAAAAGAGTTTGGGTGCTACCAGAATTTACCTCATAGTGGAACAAACTGAATCCAGCACTTCGCAAATGCTTTAAAAACTTAGTAAGGATTTCTAGTACACTACGCAAAAAACTGTAATATTTAAGTCCATTCACGCACGTCTCAGACTAGTGTTCCGCAGCTTAGTCACTGAACGTAGGCGCAGTGGCACGCCGGGTCGCAGGGAGGCAGGGGCTGCTCTAGTTGACTTGCCCCGCCTTGCCGTCGTGCGGCGCCCTCCCGAACTTGCCGCCATGCCCGGGTGCCATGAATAAATAAGCGCAAGCAAATAGCACGAGCAGCGAAACCGATTTTGAAATCCACGACGCCCCACACTCCAGAAGCGGCGATGCTGCACGGTGTTCCTATCGCCTCCAACGGCGATGCGCTGATGCCTTCTGCGGACAACAACATCAAGGGCCCATGCTGACGCGCGTGCGTGTCACAAAGCATGCATGAAACAAATGAACAACAAGAGTGAAGGTTAAGGGAACTGGCTGCTTCCTGGTCCGTTTGCGAAAAACGTTTGACTGGGTTGGCAACGCGATCCCAGCAGAAAGTGAACAGACGCCTGCCGACGAGTCTTCACAAAACGAATGAAGGGTTCCTGACCACTGCCGAAGTTGAGCATACCAAACGACTTTTCTTCGGACAACTGCCCCTCCTGCTTGAGGGTGGCGGTGCCAGTGCGGATTCAGCCGCTCTTCTGTCTGAGGTCGGCTTCGCGCTTTCACCAGCTCTGACAACACATCGTTTACCCCCTTCAGCGGCGTGATATATTACACAGCTTATTTGGTAATATTCTTGTCGGCGGGCTGGCAACCTTTCGCGCGAAAAGAAAAGGAGCAGAGCGAGCTTGGAGTCAGAGCGGAGAAAGGCCAAAACAACAAAACGGGCAAAACAAAAACATGAAATTATTTTCGAATAAAAGAACGGTTTCCAAACAAAACAAACGGGAATAGAGCAAAAAGGCCGCGACAAAACTGATTGCAGTCAACCCTGCGCTCCAGGCCATGGAAAGTAACAAAATAATTGGTAACCGGAAAGAAAAAAAAAAGGACAAAAAATGGCCACAAGCGTTCTTATCTTGAAAGACTCGGCACAGCATCCATTTAACGGATTACGTTTGATGAGAGAAAACGATAATCTGGGGCTAAAAACATTCTGCGGAAGCTTTGTTTCCGGAGGAAAAATAGCGTGGATAACACTTTTAGAGGAGGGTGGGAAAAAAATAATACAAGCCGGGCTGGGGAAAGAAAAGGGGTAAGGAAAATGAGCCCCGGAGTTGCTGAAAGGCGACGCCGGAAGAGCGGGGAAATGAGGGAGAAACAGAGACAGCCACACCGGAAGGGGCAGGACAAACGACCGATATTCAGAGAAACAAAGTGGGCTGATAGTTCGGCTGGGCTTCCTTGTAGCGTGGCGAATGCGAATAAGTAACGGTGGGAGATTTTCCGAGTAAAAGATAGCCTCGGGAAGGAGGCCGCCTCCAAGGGGCGGCGCCGCAAGCCTGCTCCCCTCATCTTCCGTTTCCGCGAGGGCCCGCGCTGACGGCACCGGCGCCCCGTTTAAAATCTCGCCACTTGCCCAGATTAAGTGGCTGGCATTTTTTCCCGTCGAGCTAACCCGCACTCGCGCGCCCATGCCTCCGTCCCTTGCAACCTATGCCGGCCGGACCCTCACCCACGCAATCCTTTCGGGCACCGCCGCCTCGCTGCGCGCTATCTCAGGACGCTGAGGCTGCTCACCGGGGAGACCAGACGTCAGCCGCCACCCGCGCCGACGCTGGGAGCAGGGCAGGTCATGGACGCTGCGCAGGGCGGTGCCTTGGCAGTGGCCGGGCCGAGACCAGACGCAGCCGCCACCCCCGCCGCGCTGGGATTGCGGGAGGGTCATGGAAACAAAGGCCGCGATAGCCGCACCGCCAGATAGCGGCACAAATAGGATTGACCGCAGAGGGAAAGGTGTCCACATGTGAGAGCGGGGCAACCCACTCCCCCCGCCCGAGCGGGCAGGGGAGCTGAGAAAGAGGAAGGATGCGATGCATCCAAGAGATACAGAATACACACAGGGGCGTGTGAGTGTGCGTGTGTATGTGGAAGGACGCTACGCGCACAGGTACAGGTGTTGTCCCCGCTTCTTACAAATGCAATGTGCAGGTGGCCTGGTTGCCTTACTCCCCCCGTTTGCTCCGAGCCGGCCCGGGCTGGAGGTGGAAATAAGCCACCGCAACAGGGCGTGGGACAAAGCCAGCGCTAGTTGCACCAAAAGGACTTTTGTTTCGCAAAAACAAAGTCAGGCACGTGTGGTTGTGTAGCCAAGGCGGCAGCGCCCAGCGTCCGGGATTATGAAAGGAAGCATGCTCAAGCTAGAAACAAACAGGCACGACCAACAAAAACCAGGCTTTGCTGATCTTTTCCGAAAGTTTTGCCTGAGGCTTCACGCTCACCGTGGACACCTCGGCGTTAATGCAACACGGGGTGCGTCACTCGGACTGCACCGCGCTGCCACGCTGGTGTAGGTGCCACCCGCTGCACTCCTACAGTCCGCACACGTCCGCCGGACAATGAGGCCCCATAGTTTGGCCGCCCAGTACATCAGCCCCACGCACAATGCCCTGTCCCACTCCCTGGCTCGCCCCCTCCCCCTCAACCTCACCCCCCGTGGAGGGCGAAGGGTGGGACTGTGATCCGCGCACCTCCTCTGTTCCACCCCCACAATGATGAACTTCCTGAAGGCATTCGGTTCCACCGCGCACCGCTACGCTCCGCCACGCTCCAACTCAACCCGACATCGCCCGCCAGCGCGGTACACTTCAATCCAGCCTCTCGGTTTCGATCGAACGCAACACGGAGAACTCGCGAGTACTGTTTCAGCTATCCGCAGCAGATTTGAAAAATGATTCTTTCTGGTTTAGGTTATCCCTCTTTTCAGGTTCGCAGGCACAAGGACGTGCAGGGCACGCCACATTTTCATCTTGCCATTTCTCTCTTTCCAGTTGGCTGGCACCCCTGCCATCTGCGACCCGCCGGGTCCTGGCCCTGGCCTGGCCTTGCCCTGCGAGGCCCTTTCTGATAGATTGTAGGCCCATGCATCCAGCCCATCCAGCCATTCAACTCGACCTGGACGCCTCCCGGCCTCCTTGACACGCACTGTAGACTACGCTGTGGACTCTATTGTCCGTCTGGCTGTCCATGAGCACGCGCGCGCCGTGCCGCGGAGCTACGACTTGGGCGGAAGTTTCCGAGTAGACGAGACGCAGATACAGAAGGGGAAAATGTCTCCTCAGCACCCCGCCCCATGGAACTTGGCATCAGAGACCGGGCTGAGGAATGTTTGTTGGTAGATTCACAGATGTTTCCCACCACGGGATACTGTGTGGCCACCGGGCCGTAAAGTGGCATTGGAGGCTCTCGGCAAAAACTGGGGGAAGAAATGACGCGATTAACGTCGCATGGCCCTCGACACTCTCAACGGCCCCCTCTATTAGCAGCGACAGAAACACATTCCACACGGGAAAAGTCGGTAAAACAGAGCCGGCCCGGCCCGGCGACCAGCAAAAGTGCCACAAACTTGCTATTGTATACGACGCTTTGAAACTTAAGCAGCATGCAGCCGTTCGCGGAGGCAGGGCCGGGCGGAGCGCGGCTGCGAACAGCCGCCAGACGGCGCCAGCTCAGAGTTGTGTTTGGAAACGGTGCGCGCTACCCTTTGGGCTTTCAAATAAGGGCGTGATAGCCCAGCGAGCCAAGTTGGCGACGCAGGCCGCACCTTCACCTTGGCCGCGGTCGCAGCGGCGCACCGAGGCAGCTGCGCGGGAAGCTTCACTTCGCCGCCACTTCGGGCAGAGTGAAGCTCACCAGGCCGCCGTGGCCACGCGCAGCCCACGGTGGCGCCTTTTAGGCGCACTTTGGGCCCTGCCTGCGGAGCGCGGCGCTCTGCTCTCCGGCAGCCCCGCGCAGCCCGCGCCGCGTCCGCGCGGCAATATGGAAGGCAGTAGTGGGGAATAACAATAACAGAAACCACGGCTTTAGCTTCGCGGCCCTCGTTCCGGGCTGCACTATGACCGCGAGGGGGCGGGGCAGGGTGTTGGTGCTTCAGCTCGGCTTTCCGCGTAAGCTGACGCACTGCGTTCAGCGAAAGCAGGCTCCTTTATATTTCAGAAGGAGCGCCGTATATGAGGCCGAGCGAGATACAACGGCTCCTCTCCGCCGAGGCGCCAAGGCGGGCAGGCCTGGGCACGAGGGGGAGCCTGGGGCGTAGCAAGCAAGCAGCAGATCAAAACGAGGCGCCGTTTACATTTACTATTCGAACGCGGGAAAAGAGTTGTTATTTTTTGCCAGCCACCCGAAAAACGGGCCAATTCATCTTCTTCTGGCTGATGAACCTCATCCGGCGTGGCGCCTCTTCAAGCCGCGCCACCCAGTCGGCACATCCACACGTCATGATTGATGGCGCTGACATGATGTATCAACTCCCGCGAGCGGCGCCTCTCTGGCCGCCGTCTTGGCCTCGGCCACCGCCTCCGCGATGCCGAGATATTTGCAATCGGCAACCCCGCGGCCGGCGCCATGACGGAGAGCTTCTCGTCACCGAATCGCCGCGCGTAAACAAATGGGGCCATCGACACGCAGACAGGTCGCCGCCATCGCCAACGAGTCCATCACTGAGCCAAGGCGGCGCGGCGCCAGCGAGCCCGGCGCCAAGCCGCAGCTCGGAGATTACCGATTCGAGCCACCGGCCGGGCCATTTTGGGCACCAGGGCACGGAGTCCGGAGTGCGTGTTCAGAGTAAACGCCAGGTCGGACGCAGGCTTTCCGGAACGCAGGATCGGACTGGCCAATTCTGACGGCTCGCCGCAAGTGGGCTGCCACTTCGCGGAGAGAAACCTTACTGCGGAAAAGCGGGTTCAAAATACGGGCAGCCGTGACATGATGAACGGGACTTCCTCCCTCCGCAGGGAATAGATTGGAAGAACAGCAGGCCTCGCCAGACGCCCAGACCCTGCAGGGCCTGGCCTGGGGCCGCGGCAGTACGCGGCACCGTGTTGCGAGCAGAATGCCTCTCCATACGGCGAAATGAAATTCTCGCAAACTCGCGCAAAGCGCACGCGAGCAGCTAGCGGCAGATTACAGCCTCGGCCGTGCCGGGCCACACCGAACGGATAAAAAGGGCATCTCTCTTCACCTCCAGGCGAACGAGCAGCGTGTTACGGCCCGAGTCGGCCGCAGCACATTCAAAACACACACGGCGCCCCTCAAATTTACATCTTCATAAGGGCGGCGGACAGACTACTCACTCAGGGTGTATGCGTGCGTGCGGCGCGAGTAAAATGCGGTGTGTGCGCGGGTAGCAAGGCACTGTATTTGTGTGTCACCTTGACGGCGGCTGGAAGCGTGAAATGGGCAACTGGGCGACGAACAGACAGAGCAAGACGAGGCAGGGGAGGTCCGTGGCCCGGCTGGCCCGGCCGCCTCGGCCCAGAGAATGGGAGAAAGGCCCCGCTGTGGTTCGGCGGCTCAGGACTCCACCAGCCCCACCCCACACGGCCAGTCTGGCCGGCCCGAAACGGATTTACTCCTTGCCTTTCTCTCCCCCTCGGCACAATGATTTTTCGTCCGGCCTGCGAAGCACGAACTCGAAGGTACACAGTTCATCACGGCGCTGCACAACGCGTCGACTTCACGCCCAGTGGCTTCGGGAAAGGGAAGGCAAGCGACGAATTTAGCATGGCGCCGGCCGCGCCGCCTTCTCTCCTCCTTTATTCCTTTTCTTTCCCAGTTTTTTTTCTGTACCCGTTTTGCTCCCTTTTTCCTTACTTTGTGATCGCGTTGCCGGCGCGACCGGGCAAGACGAGAAACGAGTGATAAGAATGTTATCTCAATCCGAGTCTCGCGAGATTGAAAGTGCAAGCGGCGCCCGTCTTGCATTTTCAATCATGTCGAAACAAGGCTGATTCCAACGCCGCACCAGCAGCGCCCCCCGAAGAGTGATCCTTCCTTATCCCGCCCTTCCGTGGACAAAAAAGAGAGAAACGCACTTCTTCCGCTTGCAAGCGGAATCACCGCTTCGGCCAGTAACTGATGTAGCGACGAAGCCCCTGAGCGACCGTCACGGTGAACCCTCGGTCACCCGGAGGCACGGCTAGACACGGCGGCATCTGCATTGCGCTACCAGCCGGCTTCTCGTAAACCGCGTCCCGGGAAACCCAAGAAGTGTTCCGGATCCCCACGGAGTCACGCGAGAACCAGGCCGCTAACTACGGACGCCCAACGACTGCGCCGCCTCCGCGCAACTATCAGGTTTTGCTAGCAAACTTGGCAATTCAGCCGATGCAAAGGGAAAAATGAACCCCACCGGCACGCGTCGTAGTGGAATGCAGAAAAGTCAGCCAACCGGAAATCCGTGTGTGATATCCCTCAACCAATGTCCCGCACACACTACGATCACAACCAACCACCTGCGTTCCTTCCGCCATGGGCATGTAAGGGCACTTGAATAATTTGATACAGAGTGGAATCTGGGCTGCTTGAATCAAACCGAATCAAACGTTTTTCTGAGGCAATCTTAGCGGTGACCGTTGCGTTTGGCAGAGGAAAGAGAGGGGGCATCGCGCTTCGACGGCCGCAAAGACCAGACGCCGCGCGGACAGGCCAGCCCACGCCCATTGCGCCTTTTCGAGGCCCGCGGCCCCCAACGCAGTGGAAGATTGTAACGGCGGGCGGCGTGGCGGAGCGCCAAGGCACCGAGGGCTGGTGGAGGCTCGCCACGCCGCCCACCGCCACCTCCGCCGGGGCAGCCTTTGGACCCGCCAGGTACGCGGCAGAACTTTTCGCGCGTCCGGCAAGGGGACCGGGTGAAAGAGCGGCGCAAAAAAAGGTGGGTCGCTTTGCGCTCTGCCTGGCTCTGCCTGCCGTATGTGGCACGGGCCGTTCGTCTTGCGGAGCAACACCGAGGCGCAGATGGCGCGCGGAGGCGGTGACGTTCTACGCAGTCCTTGCAGCCTGCTCATGTTATTTTACCAGAGCGAGATTTGTCATTGTTTCACTTTTTTTTCCTTTCCGCTAGACAGACAAATAAAGAGGGAGAAAAATGTGTCTGTGTGTGAGGGCGGTCGGCTGTTGCGAGGACGTGGTTCGGGCAGGTAAGCCGATTGCCCAGCTCCACCTGTCAGGCTCCGATTGGCCGTGAAGGAGTGCACGGGGACGGAGGGAAGGTGCTGATCACATACCGACAGCGAGTAAAGCAGCCTCAGTCTGTCGGCGGGCTGCTCAGCTTTTCAAAAACGCGAGCATCCCGTGCCCATCGCGGCGCCAAGTCTCCCTCCCCATCTGTCAGCTGCGGGCATAGCCGTCAGTCCGTCGGCCTGGTGCGTCCCGTCCGACTGTCCACACACCACCGCACACGGCACAGCGGCACAGTCAAAAGCGCCCCTGGGCCCTAAGCCCCGTGGAAAACAACTGCCAAACAGGGACTTTCACTTTTGGACTCTTGGAGACCACCTTCCACCGGCACGGCCCAAGCCGCAGGGCGGGAAAAAGAAGAGAAATTACTCGGCACGCCGTGGGTTGTGGGGTCAATAGGAAAAGCGTGCACGTGACCGCTCCTGACGGCCGGTAAAGGGGCGTGAGTGAGTGCGTGTGCGAGGGAGAGGGGTGCCGAGACAAAGACACAGAGTGAGAGGGAGGAGTCAACAAAAAAGAGGTCACGCGTGGCGCCTGAGAGGTAGGCAACGCAGCGACGCAGTGGTCCAGGCCAGCCGCTGCCTTGCCGCCAGGCCACCAGCTCGACCAGAAAATAAAAAGGAAAGATGAAACGTGAGGTCGTTTCTCAGCGCCACAGAGGGCGGCTGTTTCCAAACTTTGTTCAGCCCGCTAAGAATATATGGATCTCTCGAAACAAACTGAACAGTAAGAAGCAGGCTGCGCCGCCCCTGGGGCCGATTCAACTTCTTCGTTCTCACCTTAAACTCAGGCAACCCTCGGGGTCAGGTACCTACTCTCAAAAATAGACTGCTGTAGGTTCAGCCATTTTGCAATGTTTTTTGTTTTAAAATAAAAAACATTTTGCACAATTTCTTTTAACATGCTAGAGCAGCTCTCGCACGCATAACAGACAACCCAACGCCACATTGGCACCGGTAAATAAACACACACACGTCAAAATATCTCATGACTACAGGACGCGCGTATGTACCTGCCATACCACCATCTGAATCCGATCAACGGCAGTACACGCTGCGGTGTTCATGACGTGGTGGGCGTGGCTGTTCCAGTTTAGCAGTGTGTGTGTGTGTGTGTGTGTCGATTTAGGACCAGCCGTAGTGTGCGTTAGGCGCAGGTGTGAAGGAAGGGTGCACTAGTTGCGGCGGGGCAAGGGCGCGGATGAGGCGGATTATAGGTTGTTGGCAGGGGGCGGTGATTTTCAGTGGGGTGGCGGGGGTCACATGCGTGCAGCGGGGGCGGTGCAAATTAGTGCGAGCCGCGAGGTGCACGGGTCGCCGCACACGAGCGGGGGCCTTAATGAGGGGGGCGGGATGCACCCCACCAATTGAGAAATAATGACGTAACTTCAACGGTATTGCGAAAGGCGCCGCTGATGCAGTCGTGGCGTGTGTGGCTCAGAGGGAGCCGCATCGCGCGGCGTAATATGCCTAGGACATGGGCCCACCCACCTCGTGGGTAAAGCCAGGCCGCTCTTTCGGCAGCATTAAGTAGCTCGGCACGGGGCTTATGAGCGGCCCACCCGAGGGAGCTCAGGGGACAATCAGCAGGGAAACACAATATGACAGGTGGCGGTCGCCCTCCAAGCAGCCCCAGCGGTTACCTAATCACAGTCAAACCCACACTACGGACTTAAATGCCATTAAATTTCTTTACAAATTTTCACCAAGAAATGTTTTTTTATGTTTTTATTTCATCTATCTCCGGGCAGCATTCCGCCGCCATCCCTTCGGTGGCGAAAGCCCGGCCAGCAGTGTCCCTGATCAGGGTCCACACGCACGGGTGGAGGGGGATTGGCACGAGGAAAAAGAGAGCAGTCTAAGTTGTCCTTGCGACCCCGGCCAGTGGGGGCAGCGGGGCCCAGCGGCTCTAGATGGATCAGCAGCTCAACTAGGGAGAGCCCCTGGCCCGGCACAAGCGACAAGGACGCTGCGCGGTCGGGCACGGGGGTGAGGCGTGGGGGCGGCTTCACACCTACCTCACATCATTCAGAAGCAAACACGCTAATGAAAATAAATAATACAGAGTGTCCAGGGGTCCGGGAGGTCCAAGGGCTGCCGAGGGGAGGTGGGCGAGGCGGGGCCGTCTCCCCGGGATTACGCGACACGACCCCAGCTTCCTCCATCCTCATCACCGGCGGGGGCGGTGGGGCTGGCGGGGCGACGATGCCGCCTCCTCGGTCTTGCCCCGATGCCCGACAGCGGTACTGCCAGTGCGAACTGGTAGCGCTACCGCTCGCTGATTTAGGGCTTTAGTTTCGGCGCCACGGCAGCGCCACGGCACCGCCCTGGTAGATAGCGTCGGCCTTAATTCGGGTGCCCGGGGCACCGAGCCCGCAGGCCGCCAGCATTGTTTTTACTCTCCTCAGCCCAGTTTATTACAACTTGCCCGGCGAATTTCACTTCACGGGTCAACGGGCGGTCCGTGCGACTCCACATACATCGCGGGGAAACTTAGACACTGTCGGCGCGAAGTAAGCCACGCGGCCCCCGAGCTGCTCCTTAGCCTGGCGGCTAAATTGGAGGGGGGAGGGGTGTTAAAAATTTAATTAGCCTGTGTTTCACTCGCGTCGCTCTCCGCAGGTGGCCACAAAGCCGTGTAAGTACTGGGCGGGCACTGGAGAGAGAAAGAAAGAGAGAAGGCGCCGTAAATGCACTGCCTTGAGTTGAAGCAAAGTAGTTGTTTTTCTCTTGGTGAAAACAACGAAACCACCGCCACCACCATCAAAAAGAGTGGCGAGCACAGGCAGCCCTCTTCCTGGTGTACCCGGCTCAACCAATCAGCACGCTTGCCGCCACACGCGCGGTACCCATTCATTCGCGTTAGGCGACAACGTCTCGGCTGTGGGTTTTTTCGCAGCCAACAGATGGCGGCGTTGCCTCACCTGGTAATTTCTGGGTGGCGGCCCGGGGACTGCGGACTACGGCTGGGAAGTCCCTTAATATGATGAGCTATGGGACATTATCCGATTTTGCCAACTGGCAGCCCAGGGCGGCCAGTTGGGCCCAGGGCGCGGTGGAGGGGCGCGGCAAGAAGGCGGTGCTGCTGGCGGCAGAGAAGACCCTGATCTCGCCCGGAGGGACGTCGATGTCGCTGCCCCATTCATCCTGAGGTCGTTTCCACCCGACTCTGCAGAACACCGAGCCGCTAACCCCGCATTAGTGGCAGACAACCAGCAGATGTAAAATTATTCAATTAACATTTTTTTGTTCCTTCTGCCAGCACTTTTGCCTCATCCGCGTTCCGCAAGGAAGAATGACAACGGTGTGTAGAGGTCTGTGTGTCTCACGGCTGACAGGAACTAGATTTTCTTCATTTTCGGGATTTCGGAAGGGCATCCTAGTAGATTAAGATCACGCATAAAAGTTCGTGCCCAAATACATTACAACACCTTTTAAACGGAGCATGAAAAATGAAATTTTCACTATAAAAGACGAATTTTGTGAAAATTTGTGCAAATTTCATTGTTATCCTCCGTTTTAAAGGTGTTGTAATGTATTTTGGCACGAACTTTTACGCGTGATTTTAATCAACTGAGATGCCCTTCCGAAATCCCGAATATGACGAAAATGTGGATGGAACACCTTACGTAGTTCCCTTGTGAGCCGCAGCCAACCCGTCAGAGCTATGCCTCACTCAGGCACCTCGCGAGCGCGCGTAAGAGTGTGTGCTCCAGAAAAACAAGCGCCAACAGAATCGAAAGCCTGCCTTTGCGCGAATCCTCGGCGAGACTTCAACGCGACCACCACGGCAATGAGAGTACGCTCAGCAGCCGGCGTGCGGAAGCTATCAGTGGTCGTGCTGTTGTTTGTCAACCCCCACTACCCTTCCTCAGCCTCCAGCGATCCGAGTCGCGCCGAGCCGAGGCCGGATTAGATCGCTTATGCAACGATGCATATGAGCCCCCGCCCCACGCCCCACTCCCCCCGAGGGCGCTTCGCCGGCTTCGCCGCGCCCGGCGGACTAAGGCAGGGAGGAAGGGCCTCCGCGTTAATATCAGAATATGCATTGTGCGCGTGGAATGACAGGCTGCAGTTCGGCCGCCATTACAGGGCCGACTTGAGCAGCAAGTGGGATAAAGTGGACTGCCCGCCCCGCCCAGCCCCGCCAGCCCTTTTGTCCGGAAAGGGGCTTTCAGCTTGGCTGCCTCGGATGGATGCACGGCTTGTTGGCTGCATTTTGGGTTCGCTCGCGCGCTCCTCGTCAGTGGGTAAACCCGGGCCGCGTCGCTGGGGAGGATCCGGGCAGGGGAAAAGGGTCTTTTGGGAGGACTTAAAAGGTGCGGGTCACGAAAAAAGCCGCAACTGCAGTGCGCCTTCGTCGTTAGAACCGTGCGAGTACTCCACGGCGTACACGCAAGAGTTGAGTTTCGCACTCTACGCTGAACACGAAGGCGCAGAACCGAGTCCAACACTGTCGGCAGACAGCGTGGAAACTCCTGCACACCGTGCGGCTCACTGAGCAGTTTCATAGAACCGACGCGCGCAGCATAATTGCTGGGTAGGAAATTGAAAGTGATGATTTGTCGTCCATGTGTGCGTGTCTGTGTGAGCGCGCTGATGCAGACGGTGCGCCGCGTGTCACCATTAGGTGCAGCGCCCAGAGAATCGGGCAAAATGCGCGGCCACAGTGCAGCCGTCAAAGTGGCGTGGGGTTGGCCCCGTGGCGCTCAGATCGCTGTCAAATTAACCGGAAGCAGGGGACAGCGAGGCTCCCTGTCATCAAAGCAAGACGGTGGGGCTACCGGCTGCCGTCCCCAGCCACGCTGGCAACCACCGTATAATGGCCGCAGCGCCACTTGCTGCAACCTCGCCGGACCGCCGCCACCGCCGCGCCTTGCGCCTCGGCGCCGTCTTGGCGCCTCCTGCCTTCATATAGCGGCCGGCGGCGCATGGCCTGATCCTGTTTGTTATGCTAACTAGAGCGGCACGGCGGTGATTGCGGCATTGTCGTCGCCCTGCCTGCCAGACAGTGCCTGGGCCTGGTGGGCGCCCTCGCCCTGGTGGGCTCCAACGACTCACTCCGCCTCATCTTCCTGTCGCTGCAGCATTGCACACGCTTTAAGAGACTTCTGCTGGCGGTGTCCCGAGAGCGCGCGGCTCAGCGCGTCGTCGTCGTCGCGGTGGGAACGGCGGCCAATCTCGCCGTGGCGTTTATTTAACCGGGGAAACTATATAAGCGGACCGCTCGCCACTGGGCTACAACGGGGACACGCGAGAGGAGGGAAGATGATGACGGACGAGGAGAGCGGCGGAGAACGAGACGCGAGGACGGGTAGCGAGACGGCGGGCAGTAAGCTTGCTTTTAACCCGCCTCGTTGAGCACCATAACGGCCAGTCGCAGGGATGTAATGATGGCCTCAAGGCTTCAGTCGAACGCCATTCACCCCCACCCTTCTCTGTCTCTGGTCCCTCTCCCCCTGCCCTCTCTCTCGGCCCAGCCAATATCACGGCATTCCACAATACCGCATTGTGTAGCCGTGCTTCCTTCTTTTGGCGACCCCCTCCCCTTTCTGCCACTTTTCTGCCCCAAGTTAGGGGTTCAAATGCTTTTTTCTAAAAAAAAAAGTCTTTGTCGATGCGCTATGCCCCCTCGCCCGGCGTGGTGCTTTCCGCTCCCATCTCCAGTAAGTGTGTTTGGCTGCAGTCTTCGAGTTGCGGGTGAGGTGCAGCCAGTCGATGCGGCGCCGCGTCCGCAGCGTACACACCGCTTCCGATATGAACAAGCAGCGCAGTCTTAAAACTTGTCTTAATCCGCCAAACAGACTCTAGGAGTGTGTGTGTGTGTGTGTGTGTGTGCGCGCGTGTGTGTGTGTGCGTGTGTGTGCCGCAGCCACGCACAACATGCTTCTTCACAATCACGTCTCGAAACAAAGCAACCGAACGATCAATATCAGGACATCACAGACGTGTTTCCCGACCCGAAACGGGCCGCCCAAAGACCCACACGAGGGCCCAGGTGCGGCGACTGCAGCCCCTGCAGCACGCGGCATCGGTCGCCCCTCTTGTCCGTAAAACAGACGGGCGGAATGATTGCGGCCGGCAGACTGTCTGCAGACGGGACGGCCAGATTAATTGACCATGAATTACACATGAGGCCTGTAGTGGCCTAGAGTGGCGCCGTGGCGCGTCAGGTCAACAACTGCAGACATACACGCGAAGAAAAAGCAGAAACTCGTCACTTGGCTCGGATCGTCGTGAACACGCAACGGATCCATGTTTCGTCGTCAGGCTGGTCGGGGAGAGCGAAAGTCAACGACACGGACGCCTGCGGAGAGCCTACGGACGTTGCCCTGGCCCAGGATCTGTTGACGCAGCCATATTTGTCGACGTGGGGCGTAGGGACAGCCACACACGTTATTTTAGCAAAAACAAATTGAAACCACGCGAAAAAAATTATAGCGAAGGGCTGATCCGTAAACCAGTCGGTTGGTCCACGCGAGCGCCTGCTGCCCAGGGCGAGGCCAGCCCGCCACGCAGGTCAGCATAGCGGGCGGGCCTTCCTGCCGGGCGCTACACGCTTTGGATCATTAGGCTCCCGGATCGACAATGCGTTGCTTTGAACAAACAAGGGAAACAGGAAAACGCACCCCGGCGACGCGCAGGTTGGGCGTGTGGCCTGTACCCGTTATTGGTAAGCGGCTTTACATAACTACAGCGGCGTGGAGCGAGGCGAGCGGGCCGCAGTGCCAGGCCTCCCGGCACCAATGGCACGCCCGAGGGTAAAGGTGGGGAAAGGGGCGGGGAGACTAAGGCCTCCGCTATTTGAGCGGTAACGTCACATGGTGCACTGCTCGTACACGGTAATCTGGCAGGTATGGAATCATGTGGTCGCGGAGGAGACAGAGCTCCTAGTTTCTGTTTACTACAAAGTGTTTATCAGACAGCCATCAGGGTGATATCGAGGACTGCTTTGATCGCCGTCTCTGTCGCTCACATACGGGACGCCGCTCGGCAACTGCGAGAGAGACAGAGTGAAGGCAGTAGTGCTCATTATCAGCTTTAAGGCCTCAGTGCATGTTCCCGGGAAGCCACCACTACCAAATGGCCGACCCCTTTGAAATGTGCGCGCGGATGCAGGTGGCATGTTCGCCGAAAGGCACTAGTCCATCTGCCGCAGGCAATTTTACGGTGGTCTACCCAACATTATGATAGCGACAAACAAACAAAAAAAAAACAAGCAACTTGCTGACGTGTGCGCAGCCCTTTGGCGCACCTTTGGCGCGTGGCCTCGCCGCCATTCAGCCAAATGAGGCCGACGCGATGGAGCCTCGGTGAGTAATTACTTCGCGCGACTCGCAAACACGTGTAGCGCGGCGTAGCGCGGCGTAGCGTGGCGTCCACCGGGCTTTGCAATAATAACGCCGCTCGCGCCAATTTATGCAGAGGAATGGCCTGCGGAGAGCCGAGTTGCGGAGAGAGTGGCGCCGCTCGGCACGGCCGACAACAAGCGGGACGCCAGCAGAACACTGTCGCGTCGAAACGTGCCGCGTGCCGACTTTCCAGCAGGAGGATTATCATTTCCAAAATATTTTTCTTGTTTTCGGTTTGGCCGAAGCGGGAGCTGGCTGGCCGGGAGCTTGGGATGCTGCAGCAACATGGGACCGTATAAGTGGGCAGCGCGGTGCGCAATGGAACGGCGTAATAAAAATTCAACCTCGTGGCGGCGGAGCGGCGTCGGGTAAACCGGCCAGCCGTACCAACTTCGGAGTGCCGGAATGCAGCGATCTGCGCCGGACTATCCTGGCTCCAAAGTTGCCCCACGATTTTCTACCGTCAATTTGGCCGCGACGGCTGCGCCTTCACTTTAAACTAGACGCTCCTTGATCTCCTGACCTGTTTCCCGACCAGACGAAAACCACCAGCGTTCCCTGTTTAGCACGCACAAGTGTGAGCATGGGACCAAGACAGTGTGGGCCCCGTGCAACGCGGAAAACCGCACACAACTGCCAACCGCACAACGATAAACACGACGCCCTACAAAGTTTTCCTCCACCCTTACCAAAATCCTAGTGACAACTCTGACCCCTCCACCACCCCTCGTTTACTTACCTCTCTCTCTCCCTCTCTTATCCTTTCGAAACATTGAACCCACACGCGTTAAAACCTGAGCGTATAATGCATTGACTGTCATCTGTCACCGACCGAAGGATGGCGTAAAATCATAACCTCTTCAAATCGTCGCGGCGTCTTCTTTCTCTCCGCCTCCCTCTCTCCTTCCAAAGCGGCTGGAGACGACGCCTTTATGCCTGCGACAATCGGCCGGTCTGGCCCCACATATACGGCGCGAGGGAAGATAAATATTATAGCGACTTGATTGCTGGGGGCGCGAACACAGAGGGACCAAAGATGACTGCCGAAGATTTCGCACACTGCTATCCTTCTTCTCGGCAAAGCAAACACAGACGCACACACGCACACTTACGCACACGGGGGTCGCATCAGATCTTTCGGGTCTGGAGTGGGAAAGGCGCAAGTAGTAGAACACGTCCTTGCCGTCCGGGCCGCCCCGCCCTGGGAATTGGAGTCGAAAGTGACGGGGGTGGGGGAGGGATGGGGGAAGGGCAGCGCGATAAGATCAACGTCAGAGACGCGCCGGCAACAAATGTGCCATGACTATCGCGGGCAGGAAAGCAAGCGGCGCTGCCTTCGCCCGTTTGGAGATGGTATCGGTGGGGCGGCCCGACCGAGCGGGCCCCGCCTCGCCTCGCCCTTGGTGCTCCTCGAGGGGCATAATGACGCAGGACGCACCGGACGCTGCGTGACCTTGACCAAGGACACAAGTAGGAGGTGCCACGAGGTCAAAATAATTGACAAAAACAATCACCAACAGCGAGGGCAGGCCTCAAAAACGAGTAGATTTTTTTCTCAATCAAAGTCGTAGGAAGCGCCCGCTTTAGCCAACGACCAGGCGCGGGTGAGATGCGACACAAAGTGCAAGACCGGTCGGTGCACACGTTAGGCTGAGAGGACCAATGAACAGTGTGATGACTGAATTGTGTACACGCATCTCACAAGGTTCGGTAAAAAAACGTTATCTTTGCACGGCCAAAACTGGTATGCAAGGTATTGAGAGCAGTGCTGGTGCGGCAATGGAAGCCACCGACACGGAACAGCAGCAAACGGTGAAACAATAACAATGACGCTGATGACCGCGAGGGCGGAGCCAGCAGCACGGTAATTGCGGTCTCACCGCCAACTGCTTCGAGTGACTACCAGAATAATGCGATGCCCTGAGAACGCAAAGACTCCATAACTTTCTTTCCCCGTAATAACACGAGGGCATGAGAAAGCGAAGGGGGCTCTAGCTGTGCGGCGCTGCCCGCCTCCCTCGCCTTCCTTCTCTCTCTCCGGCCAGGACGTATCTAGTCCCTCTCGCTCGGTACAGTAGAGGGTGCCAGCGGCGTGACCCAGCGCGAGGTGCTCCAGTACTCAGTAGTGGCCCGGCGCTGCTCATGGTAGGGGTGCTTTTCCAAAAGTTATTCCGAAGGCATCAACCCTTTCCACCCCCCGGCCTCCGGCTGCGAACTTTCAGCCCGCGTCTCGTCCTTTCCCTTTTTGCATTTAGGAGCAAATTGAACCGTCGTCGGCCCCGTCGTCGGCCCCGGCGTCGTCGTCACCGAGGCCCCCGCGCGCCGCGCCGCCGAACGTACTCGATTATTTATTTATAGTACTGGAAAGGTTCGGCGGGCCCGCAGGCAGTCGCACGCTCCGCTCACAGCCAGAAGGATTCGGCGCGCGCGGCGCGCAGCACGCAGAGACGCGGGGAAAATGGAGTCATTTTGCAGCGTCCAAAATCCCTAGCTGCAGGCGCAGCCCGGGGCCGTCGCCGCGCCGTCGCCATGCCGTCTCCGCTTTAGATTTCATTTCCTGCGTGGAGCAGCGGCGGCGAAGCCGGGCCAGGCCGGGCCAGGCCCCAGTGGCTCATCCATAGCCCTGAATATGTATGACAAAAATATCGAGTCAGAGACCTCGGCCGCCGCGGACCGGCCCAGCAGCCCCGCCGCCGCAAGCGTCGCCCAAACAGGCCACGCAACTTCACTGACCACTTTCCCCGGCGGCATCTGCTTCCCCCGGGTCGCCCGACCACCCCGCGCCGCGCCGCGCACGAGGGAGCGTCATCTCCAAATATTACATTAGAATACAACAACTTCTTCCGGGCATTGCCGCGAGTAACGCTGCGTTTATACAGCGTTCCCCGCCCAGCCAGCCAGCCCGGCCCGCTCGACAGCGGCGGACGTATCCGCTTGCATTAACGGCCGCGATTTCGCTGAGGTTTCCTTCCTGCGGCTGTGGCGCCACAGGCTGCTGATGTATCGCGTCTATTGTCCGGCCGCACGCCAGGCACGCCAGCCACGCCACCAACGAGGCCCTCTGCGACAGGTGCGCCGCCAGCCAGTCCGCCCCTTCTTTAAACCCGAATAAACAACGGTATTAGGGGAACACACATACATCGACGTTCCTTCCGCGCCATCCAATCTCCCCTTCCCCTCCCCGCCAGTCTTATTGCCCCGAGTCGCGTGCTTCCAGGGCGTTTCCTTTTCTATCCAGAGCGGAAGCTGGTTCTCCTCCGACATGCACGCCGCCCCTGCGCCCGCCGCCCGATGCAGTGCAGCGCGCTCCACTCGGCCTGCGCCGCCCTGCGCTGATAACCGCAGGATTGTTACGAGTGCACACATGCACAGTGAAAACACAGGAAAGGTCTTGGAGATACGTTTGTTGCAATAAGCACTCATACCGTGCTTGCTTAGCGACCAAAACTTCATCGTTAAAACCGGAAACAGGCCTTGCGGACAGCGTCGGGACGACCACCGTGCCGCCGAGCGGATTGACGCAGTGCACAGCCTGCACCGAGACACGGCGCTACCCCCCGCCGGCGCCTGGTGTGGCAGAAGCGCGGGGTATGCCCGTTCAAAGGGGGGACTTGCGGTGGGTGGGACGGTGACGTCAGGGCTCTTGGTTCAAGGAAAGGACTTACTGCAAACCCAAACGTGAGGACCTCTAAACCAAACTAAAAGATGCGGAACCGACCCCACATCACAAAATGAGTCGAACTCAACGCTCAACAGTGCGGACTGCGGACTCACCGTGTCGGAAACGTGGCGTTTAACGGCACGGACTGAATGAGATGCAAGCCGAGTAGCTACCGGTGTGGCTGCAGCGGGGCCGGCCAGGTGAACACGAACATAAGGGCAAGCGGGGCGAGCAAGAAGAAAGATGAAAGGTATCGCGGAAAAGAGGTAAAGAGAGAGAAGGCACGACCGGACGAAATCCATTTTGTGCATGTTATTCTGTTGATTGTGTTCCATTGAGGTCTTTTCAACTCCGCCGTGTAACCTCTGAACCAGCCACCAGACAGCCGCCGCCTGCCTCCGCCTCCCTTTTCTCTCCTTCCTTTTCCATTCAGCAGCCACTGTTCCCACACGGCTTTTCAATCCTCCTCGCTCGCATGCAGCGCGGCGTGGTGGGCACGTCTCGCGACGGATGCCGAACCCTTTTGGCCTTTCTAGCCCCCCGGCGGTGTGCCCCAGCGGTGTGTTCCGCCAGTGTGCCCCGCCAGTGTGCCCCGCCAGGTGGGGGCTGTTGCTCCTGCCCGACTTTTCAAGAGGCTCGCCGGGCAGGCAGCAGACTGATTCCGAGAGCTGATTTCGTCGCTATCTCACTCGCACCTGTCCGAGACGCCCCATCAGTGCGAGAGGGACAGAGCGACGAAAACGGCTCCCGGAATCAGTTTACGGCGACGCGGAAAAGCGGCGCCATCTTAATGAAGACTCGCGGGGCGCCACCACGAGTGCGAGAGAGACAGTCGCTGGAACTTACGGATCACGCTGCGTGGCTTTTACCTTGCGGACAAGGCAGACATGACCCGAATCTGCAGCGTTCAACGTGAGCAAATGGACTCAATCCTTGCGCACCGCGGCGCCCCGCTCCAACGCCTTTTTGAGGCCGTCGCCCCGCTTTCCCGCGACCCGCCTCCAGCTAAACACGTACAGAAAGCGGCAGCTGGCCCGCCTAATGAGGGCCCGTCACTTACGTCATTCAATTAATCTGCAGTGACTTAATGAAGATCGACTCGTCGCGAGGACTTCAGCTGATGCCCCGCCCCGTCACCCCGTTAGTTTCAACGAGAAGAATGGAGGCGCGGCGGGGCGGGGTGGGGTGGGGCGCGGTGGCGTCGAGGTGCCGCGTCTGTAATGAGCGGGGGCAACAGCCTGGCTGCAGTAATGCTGCAGTAATGCTGCATAACGGGTCTGCAGCGGAATAATGCTGTCGCAGCGACTCGAACGGCATTAGCAGGTACTTGGACAGGTGGCTGGGGCCGTGCCGCCCTGGGGCCGAGGGGACGGAGCCCTCGCTCGCGCCGTCTAATGAGTTTGCACCCCGGCACGGCCATCACATAAAGAAGGGCGTCGTCGTCGCCGCCCGGACCCTCGCCGTCGTCGCCCGGCGCGACGCAGCGGCGGCACGGCGGCACGGCTCCCCGCGGACCCATGCCGCGCCGCCAGGGCCGCGACACGCAGCACTTCGATTAACTCCCCTCTTATTATCATGTCGCCAATTTCATTCATTCCTGCGAATTTACATGGCCGTTACAAGGCGAGGCAGCGAGCCCGTCAGCGAGCGAAGAGGGGAAGGGGGAGGCGGGACGGGGCGGAGGATGACAACCGGGAAGGGTAGCATCTGTCTGTTGAGATCAGCAGTCCTCTTGCTCGCACTTGGTCCCCACTTCACAGCCGCCACCCTCCACACTCACTCACACACTAACCTCCCCCCCACACACACACACACGCACACGGCGTGGAGAGGTGCGGAACCCGTCATCCGGCGACACCTGCACGTCAGGCGCCCCCGTAATGGGCGCCCAGATGAACAACTTATCTCGTTTGACGACGTCAGGCCGCCGCCATCTGGCGCCCCGTCGCGTCGCCCGCGGGGCCGCGCCGGGCCGTGGCGAACCGCAACACCAGCCAGCTAGCGCCACGTCGATGTGCGCGCGGAAGTGAGGAGGCGGCGCGGAGGTTTGCGAGACCGGTACAGTGTAACACGCGCGTGGGACTCCAGCCTCGGGCATGCCCGCCACCGATATGAAAACCCTGGCGTGACATACCGGCGGGTGCGGCGCGTTCCTGTGCGGCCTGCGGGTTCCGCTCTCGTCCACCCACACGAGGGCCTTGGGCTGGACCCGCACCCGGCCGGTGGCTCTCTAGCAAATGAGTGCCGGCACAGAGGCCACAGGCGGCCACAGGCCTGGCCGGGCCGAGTGAAAATTGCACTCGTCCTCCGCCCGGGCGCGCCCCCTCCCCGTGGGCATGGTGCGTCCATTCGAGTGGACGTGCAGCGCATGCAGAGGCGCAGGGGGAGGGGGTGACCCAGGGGGTGACCCAGATGGAGGCATGCAGCCTGCAGGTGACACGGTTCGGCAGCAGAGTCCGTCATGTCGCTGTCGCGTCTTATCGCTATTTAGCGCGCTGCCGCCGGATTCGGCCGGGCCGCGCGGTTGTCGCTGTCTCTCTCGCGCCCCCATGGGCCCCACGGGACGCGCCGGGAGTGCGAGAGAGATAGCGCGGCAGAGGCTCTGCCCGGCCTGCGGCACACAGTACACGCGCAGTCCGGCCAGCGCCGTTCATGAAATATTCGTCCGCGTGCATCAACGTTACGGGCCGAGCGGCCGCTGCAACCTCGCATTACGACCGCCATGAATCAGCGGTCGCGGGTTCGAGTCCCGGCGGGGCGCGGCGCGTTTCATAGCTGCGCACTGACCCCGCGCATATCGTTAGACGCAGGTAAGGGGATCCTATCTGCGAGTAAAGCCGAGTTACGCCGCACGAAAAGAAGACGCGTCACTATCGCGGCATCTAAATGGGCCATTCGGGCCTCTTCGGACGTGTAACTCGTTATTACGACAAGTTATTACGGAATTATCACGGAGGCCACTTCGGCCACTTCGGACACCTCGCCAGTCGGAACTACTTTATACCTGTGCCGCGGCGCGGCGCGCGGGGCCGTGTAATTTAAAAGAGGAGGGGCACGCTCGGCCCGGCCCGGCGGCCCCACCAGGGGATTGGACGGGTCTAGGAGGACGGCGTCAGGCGAAAGTAGCGCCGTTTTTCTCCGCAGCTGGAACTAGCGCAACGCCCCGCCACGCCCCGCCACGCCCGGCCACGCCGCCGCGCGGACGATAAGGTTGGCTATATAATGTCCGCCAGGTACCCTCGTCAGGCAGGCCGACTCGCGCGGCAGAGAGACAGAGACAGAGTGACGCGCGCGGGGGATGACTCCCAACCGGAAAAAAGGGGCGCAGTCGAGGAATCAGGGGGGCATTAAGGAGAGATGGAGTTGGAGGCGCGAGCGCGGCCCACAGGAATGGCGGAGGAATCCGGAGGGAGGCAAGAAGGTGTGCGTCATGGAGGCCAAGATGGGGGCCGGGGCGTCGACCTGCCGGGCGCGCAAGAACCCGCACCACCCCGGGCGTGTGCTGGGCGCGCTGGCCGGCTTCGTTTGGCTTACGATGCACATCGCCCTGCCAGAGATGAAAGTTCGGTCCGAAACTAAATCAGGGGAACGGACAACACAAGACGCATTGCAGCGACCAGCAAAACAAAAGCCCTAATGCGGCAGGGGCCAGCCAAGCGGCCAGCGCGCCCAGTGCATCAGCGAACTAACTGCAATCTCGCAGTGGCGACAGCGCGGCTCGCCCTCGTTATTCCGAACGGCTGAGCCGGCCCGGGTTCAACGCCCCGTCCCTCCTCTTTTTGCTGTTTTTACAAGGGTTGTTTTGCCGCGTGGCTTTGGACCAGCGAGCTAACAAAGGCACGATTATTATTGGAACTCGCTGAGGCGGACGTGGTCGGCCGCGAGACGTAATTGGAATGCAGGCCGAGTTACGGTCATACGAACAGCGCGTCAGTGGGGCGGGGCGGGGTGCGGCGGGGCAGGGTGACACGCGACGTGGCGGCCCCGCGGCGATACAGACCCAATCCGTGCCTTGGCCAGGTCGCTGGCGGGCCGGGTGGCCGGGCCCCGGAACCAGAGCCGCTATCGGCAAATAGCTCGTGGGGCGTGCGTCGCGGTGGGCCGTCGTGGACGCCGTCGTGGACGCCGTGCCCAGTATATTCGCGGACGTGGGGAGATGCCGTAAAACTTTACAACGAAGCGTAAAGAGTGAGAGAGGGACGAGAAGGGTGTCAACGGAGGGGCCCGCCCCAGCCGCACGTTGTGATTCAGTTTACCGACGTCGGGCACCCCTCCCCGCCTCGGGGCCTTGCAGTGCCAGGCCGGCTGGACGTACCCACCCGGACGCAGCGCGGCCACTGCCCCTCGCGGGGACAGCGGCGGGGACAGCCGGGGCCGCCGGGACAGCCAAGGACAGGGGGCCCATAAAACCATAGCTCACCAACTAATCCAACAACTTCAATCAAACTTTGTTCCGATAACTCGCAGCCAGGAGACTGATTCGGAGAGTCGTACATCTCTCTGTCTCCCTCGCACTCACGGGGCGTTCCGTAAGGGTGCGAGAGAGACGGAGCGACGAAAACGACTCTCTGAATCAGCCTGCAGTGCGCCGGGGGCGCCGAGCGTGTGGCGTCCCGTGACGACGACCCTCGCCGCGTGTCTTCTCTTCCGGATCCGTGACGACGGGGCGGCGGCCTCCTTCCGTCGCTCTGTCTCTCTCGCACCTACACGGTACGCCGCATGGGTGCGAGAGAGACAGAGCGACGACTCTCGGAATCAGTCTGCTGCGTGCTCGGGGCACAGGGCTGCGGCAGAGGGCGGCGGGCCGAGCCCGAACCGCGCGCTCGTCCCTCTCGCGCTCGCGAGCCGGTCCATAGAGGTGCAAGAGAGACAGAGCGGTGGGCGGCGGCACGAAGGCCGCAGCACTCCATGACCCAAGTGTAGGGCGGCCTCGTGCTCATCGAGCCGCGCACCTGTGACGCCGCGCCGCGCCACAAGCCACGCCGCAGCGCGCAAGGCCGCAGCGTTCAAAGTGACTGTTCAATATTAAAATTGGGTACCGCGGGCCGGATCCGCTTCGCATCCTTTGCCGGTCAGCCTCCACCCACTGGCCGACCGCGGAAGGCCCGGCCGCCCCGCCCGGCCCTCGCGGCATGGCGCTATGGCCCCAATTCAATCGGAATGGCGCGAGCGCTGCCGCGGCACGCCAACGGCACGCCGCGGCGCATTTAAATGTTTTCATTTGCGAGTTATGGCGCGGCTGATTGCGCAAAGCACAAAGCGCTGCACCGCGGGATGAAACGCTTTTTGCGGTGCAGCGGTAAGCCCCTGCCTCGGCCTCACGGCCCCGCGGCCCCGCGGCGCCAAGATGGACGGCAGAGCGTCATCCGCGCGGCCCGCCAGACCGGATTACCCCGAACGGGGGGCCTTTTGGCGGAGGCCGCAATCACCGACCGAGCGGCAGTCAAGTGTCATAGTCACTGCCTGGCACTATGTTCCACATGATCCACAGAAATACTCAACGACTGAAAATGCGCTGCGATCAGCACCATTGGCAAGAGTTAGCGTGATCATAAGAGCCCACTTTTTGGCGTGTAACTTACGGTTCCGTGTGGCACGCAGAACTCCAACGTGAATTACAACCCATTTTCTTTGCTTAGTTAACAGGTTTGAAAGACGAAATTACTTACAAAATTCAAATTTCTTGGAATAAGTCTCTCTTGCGAACAGGGCCCAGACACCTAGGACGCAGCGCATGTCCGCGGCGGGTAGGGTAGGTAGATGGTGGCGGGTTAAATCGCCGGCAAGAAAGTTTCGAGAAAGAGGGAGGGGCGGGGGCGGCGTCCACCTCGCAAGCCGCTCGCAACAAGCCGCTGGAAAATTACGCATGCATAATGGATACATCGCGCATGAATGGGGACCGTCGCGGAGCGTGGCGGGGCGCGGCGAGGCGTGGCGGCATCGCGTTGCGGGGGCGGCACCAAAAGTTTTGTTTGTCGCGCTGCGAAATTTTGAGACAGCTGTGCGGGTAGCCGGCAGGCCAGGACATCCAGGACGCTACGCGCCGCGACACCAAATTCGTGTTGCGCTTCCCGACGTGGCTCGCCGCCCCCCGCGGGCAGCGTCATGCAGCGCAGCGCCTGGTTCCGCGTCTTTTTCTTCAGAGAGAGAGAGAAAGCGAGTCGAGGCGAGGCGTCCTACCTGCAGGATGCCGAGACCGAACGCCACTTCGTCTCTCTCGCACTCACGAGGCGTCCCGGTGGTGCGAGAGAGACGGGGCGACATTCGGAATCAGCTCGCTGCCGGCCGTCGCCGTAGCGCCGAGCAGTAAAACTGGAATTGCAAAGCAGTGGCTAATCCGTCAATAAAATGAAACGGGCTGCGCCGTGCCGCGTCCTCCGTGTGTCCGCTACACCGTTACTCGAGGTTTGCTCGCTACCCGTTCGGCAGCCCGGCACCTGGAGGGGCGGCCGGGCCCCGCGGCAGGGCCACGCGGCCCGCAGAGAGCGGCGGGGCGAGTTCCGAGTCGCATTAGTGGCTTTGGCCGTGATGAAGGTGATGGCGGCCGGCCGCTGGGCGCTGGGACCGCCGGGGACTGCCAGGACCATGGCCAGGACCCCGCACGGCCACAGACGCACGCATACAGGACGGCCAGGACGACCTCGCCGGGGCCCGGGACGGACCGGGCCGGCCCAGCGCCCGGGGCTTAGCAGCGACCCTCAGGGCTCAACTCAAACCCTTCTCACTCTCGCTCGACCCTCGACCCCGACACACCTCTTCACTGCACCGCCCCGATATAAGCACACACGCACACCGACTTCAAGCCCTTCTTTATCTCCCCACTACGCACAGTCCCTCATTCACACGCACGCACACACAGCACACCTTCCACGAGTTGTCACTAGCATCCTGACTTTCGCATGAAGGCATTTTGCTGACGGCTTCCCCCCTCCCCCTTTACACCCTGCACAGCAGTTCACCCCCCGTACACGCCCCCTTCCCCCTTACCACCTCCCGCATGTAATATGCATCCAGGGAAGTGATTTAGAGTCCGCAGCCAGATATTTGTGGCACTGGCCGTTCCCGCGTCGCCCGACAAGCGGGTAGGCAGAACAGCCATTACTACGGCAGGAAAAAAAGGGGCGGGGTGGGGGGAAGCGTCCCACCCCACTGTTAAAATTGGCGAATTGCAATATAGCGCGGACGCCGCGGTCCCGGACAGGACCAGGGCAGCAGCGAGGAGGTGCGCGATGAGTAATCTGATGAAGTCCCATGTGTCAAGGTGTAGGAGGGTCCCCCCCCAGGGTCCCCGAGGGCCCCGGAGGGTCCGCAAGATATTAAAGGGAGCCGCCCGGAAGGGTTGCAGCCCGACAGGGGAAGGGGGAGAGGGGAGTTGGAGCGATATGTGGTGCGAGCCGGCCGGGCCGGGCACTGTGCCGTCGGCCGGATTCAGGAGGTCAGTTGGTTTTATGTGGACTTTAGAACACGCTGGGTAATGAGTTTGTCCCCCATGCCTCTAATGCCGGCGAGGGGCGGGACCAGGCGGGACCGGGACGGGCATTGGCGTCGGCGCGGGGGCCGAGTGGGAAAAAAAATGGATGAAACAAGGAGAGAGAGGGAGAAGAATAAACTGCAGGTTCCAGCCTCGGTCTCAAAACCGCACCTGTGTAGCTGATTGTGTGTGTGAGTGTGAGTGTGTGTGTGTGTGTCGCGCACATAAAGAAAGGGTTTTACGAAACTCAGTGGAATTGGACTGTGAAATCGGACGAAGCTTGGCAATAATTAGCAGGGAGGCAACACGTTACAAACGAGTGCGGACTATTGACATTTATTTTCCTTGCTCCCGCCTGCCTTCTGTAAAAATATGATTTCATGTGAAATAAAAAACCTTATTGCCAATGAAAACAAACAAAAATGAAAAACAACAATTGACAAAATTAATCAAACCAATAACCTCTTTTTGGTTTATATTGTAAAGTTTATTCAAACGCAGCACTTTACCTTTGCATGTAGAACGCAAGCCACACCCTCCTCCAATTCACGCCCCAGAAGTCATCGACGAATAAAAAAAGAAACAGCAAAAAAAGCAACCAAATCAGCTCCCGCGCGCCGCTTCCTCATTTGGCAGTGGCGTGGCGGCGTGCATCGCGGCGGGGCGTCGCCATGGAGTCGCCATGGAGTCGCCATGGCGTCGCCCGGCTGCGGAATGGCACGTAATGAAGTGGCGCCACTTTCGGCGCACGCTCGCGCTGTCTCTCTCGCACCCCCACGGGACGCGGCACGAGTGCGACAGAGACAGAGCGACCGAAAGCTGCACCGCCAATAAGACTGGCTCATCGGGCCTCCAGGAAT
Source organism: Thrips palmi (assembly GCF_012932325.1). NCBI lineage: Eukaryota > Metazoa > Arthropoda > Insecta > Thysanoptera > Thripidae > Thrips > Thrips palmi. The sequence goes on along the minus strand of NW_023144621.1, from coordinate 10,125,120 downwards.
GCGCTTGAGGCTCAAACAACGCCACCCTCCACCCCCACTGTAAAAAATTAAAAAGGAAAATTCCGCGGAAGGTGCCTCAACTATCCAAGATTGTTATCAACAGTGTTGCCCCACTTCAGCGTATCAATGCCGCGAGTGCCGTGTGCCGCGCTGAGCCGTCGGACCCGGAAACTTTTCACAGCTTTCTTCGGTTCCAGTTTTCCGGGTTCCGGTTTTCCGTTTCCGGTTTTCCGTTTCCGGCCTTTCCGGGTGGGGAGTAGTGACTGCTTACTGCAGAAACATGACTCTTCGGCATTGGCTAGATTGGCGTCCGGAGCGAGCGGGGCGCCGGCCTGGGGCCTGGGCGGGCCTGGGGCCCGGAGGCGCAGTAAACGGCACGGATAGCTTCGCAGCATGCGAGAAGTTCTGCCCCAGTCACCGCGGGGGAGGGAGGGAGGGGAGGGGGGCGACACGAGGAGGGTGGAGAGGCCGGGGGAGGGGAGGCGCACAGCAGGCTATGCCGTTCTCGCACCCCTACCGCACGGCCCGCGAGTGCGAGAGAGACAGAGCGACGTCGTTCGGCATCAGCCTGGCGGGACGCTCCGCAAGCGTGACGGATCAATTTAAGGGTGTCTTTGCCAAGATTGACATAATTCTCGGTCCTCGATGGCGGAATGCAATCGGATGCGCGGGGAGGCGGGCGCGGGCCATGGGGTCGCGGTGCCGGGCGAGTCTATAAGAGCGTCTTACGGAAATGAAATGAGGGCGCCCGATCGTCTTATCTTTCACGGTCGGCTGCGAGACACTGGATCCACTCGTCGCCAGCGATGAGGCCGTGGGGCTGCGGGGGCTGCGATGAGCAACGGCCCCGCCAACGCCGGCTCGGCCGGGCCCCACACTCTCAATAAATCGCTCCGAAATTGACGTAACGTGTCGGTTAGCGGGTTGCAGGGACTTTTGCAGGGAAAAAAGTGGAAGAATCATGGTGCCTACCCCAGGCTGCGTGTCAGTGATGTGCCGTTTTTGGAATGAAGTTCCATTGTCGAAAAAAAACAATTAAGTTGACTGTTTAGTGACTTTCTCTGTCCGTTAATTGAGTCGGATTGAGTCAGGAATGCGAGTGCTTTTTGCCGCCAGTGTACCGCCTCGGCTGCGGCGGCACGCGCCTTCCCGACTCATAATCCCGCGAGCAAGGCAAGCTCCTCGGCTCTTTTGTTCAACGGATTATACCGTCCCAACCCCACGAGGACGGCGAGGAGGACGAGGACGGCGTGGCGGTGCACTCAAACAGATAAGGAACCCCCTCCCTACCTTTTCTCGGCACCGCGCCGCGCCGCCGCGCCTCGGCGGCCACTAGACTTGGACGTAAACACTCGAGAGCCCTTTAAGGCGTTTGCTTGCCATTTGCCGCCCCATTTCCATAATCCCTATCACATCAATGAGACGAACAGACGGCAGGGGGAGGGAGCCCGGATCACGTAAACATGCCCGACGCCCTATCGCACCACCAATTAAAAGTTGGTTACGTCTTAATCATCCGATCCGATTTTCCGAACATGACAGCCCGCCAGGCCGGGCCTGATGCGATGGGGCCCTTCCCGAGTCACGCCTCGACAGGGGCGGCCAAGCGGCAGCCAGCACTATACGCTTGGTGTCCACCGTAAAAATTTTAGCCGGACACTCTTGGCGTGAGGGCGTGTGGTGCCCAAGTCCGCGGGAGTCCGCGGTCCAGCCAGCCTGCCAGTGCCGTGCCCGCGCCTCCCACAGTCTGGAGTCCCGGACCCAGACCCACTCTAGCCAGAGATTAGACTCCAGGCTTCAATTAAGGCGACACGACGCGGCCCGCGCAGATGTACAGACGGAAAAGTTTGAGAATAAGAAAGAGGAGAAAGCCCTCTCTCCCTCTCGCTGCCGCGGACTCGACGGAGAGCATTGAGATCGAATATTGGATTCCGGCGTCCCCCGCGAGGGCCTGGCTTGGCAGGGCGGGGCGGGGCGGTGACCGAGGCCGGCGGATGCAGGCAGCCAAAGGTACACTGCAGGGAGCCCACTAATCCGCGCCGTACTTTGGCATCAGCGAGTCTTTGGGCGGTCGCACCGCCAGGCGGGCAGGCAGGCAGGCAGCGCCGCGGGCGGCCATGATGTATGGCCAACGTGCGCTGGACGTGCTGGCGGTGCTGGCACTGCAAGGCACGGCCATGCGAGTGCCGGCGAGTGCGACCCGGGGCAGCGGTAGCGAGGGGCCGAGGGGGATGCAGCCCCACCTTCGGGGCACGCTCCGGGACAGGGCTGCATTCCGCCGCGCTGTCTCTCTCGCACTCACAGGGCTCCTCGTAAAGGGTGCGAGAGAGACGGTGCGTCCGAAAGGCACCCCGGAATGGCGCTATGGGAAACCTGCCCGGCGAATCTCTCTCTCTGCGTTGGCCTTGGCTGCAGGACTATCCGGCCTGGCCGTGCACTGAGGCAGCCAGGCGGATTCCGAGCTGTGCTCTCTATCCCTCTCACACTCCTGGTGCGTTCCGCTGCGGAGCGAGTGGGACAGACAGATAGCGACGGGGTTCGGAATCCAACTACTGTACAGACAAGCCGGGCCGGGCTGTCCGAGCCGCGCTCCGCGCCGTGTGCACGCACCGTGTGCGCTCCCAAAAGGGGCCACTCTTCCTCTTCCTGTTCAGTCACAGCGGCCGGCTCGGCCGGACGGAGCACCTCAATAGGACGACGCAATGCCTGCCGCCAAGCCCGGCCCAGCCCGGCCAAGCCAGCATCCTCGTTCCTTTATTTCCGCACTGCTGCGACCGCCGGCTCGCTAACGATGGAAAAAAAGAACCTTCCTCCTTTCTCCCTTTTGGCAATAATTATTTCGATAAACCGGTGCGCACGGCGCGGTGCGACGCCGCACATGTGTGTGTGTGTGAGTGGCGCGGCGGTAGTAACGGGTTAGGGCTTGGGAGTGGCGAGGCAGGGCAGGGCAGGGCGTGGCGTGGCAGGGGGCATTTCTATATCGATTACGCCCGGCACCGCGCGGGACGTGCCCTCGGCATTCCAATAATCCACAACGCCCGCGCCGCCGATCCTACCCAAGGCACGATTCGTACGCGGCGCGGCGCGGCACGCCACGGCGCGGCGGTGGTCCTGCAGGTCGTTAGTGAGGCCCAGCCGTGACGGCGGTGCGCTGACTCACCAACAGCTGTCAGTGTGGTGAGCGTGGTGTGGCGGGGCGTGGCGGGGCGTGGCGGGGCGTGGCGGGGCGTGGCGGGGCGTGGCGTGCCTGCGTTGAGACCCCCGTAATGGAGGCCGTCGCTGCCCCGCCTGGTCCAGGGCTCGTCGGGGGAGTCACCCGGGAGTCTCTGCCACGGCTGGCTGTGCCGGGGCTGTGCCGGGGCCTTGCCAAGGCTGCCGCGTTATCGGGCGGCGGTGCTCGACAACAGTGCGAGGCGCCGCCTGGGCCGCGGTCTCCGGGGCCTGAAAGGCGGCGGCGGCAGCACGGACCGGCCGGACCCTTCCGCCCTCACAATGAGCACCCCCCTCTCCCCCTGCCTCGGCCCTGCCTCGGCCCTGCCGCGCGGAGGGCGGGCCCACCCGGAAAAGGACACTCACTTTTCTGCTGGGCGGCGGAGAGTTGGCCGCGTCGTGAGAAGAGGCTTACCTGTCAACAGAAACACGATCTCGCTACAGTGCGCTGTTACGCTTAAAGATGAATTTACAGTGTGAATTTTAATTTTACAGTGCAGCCAGAGTGTCACTTGAGCAATTGGCCCTAAGTTTCACCGGTTGAAAGTTGACTTTGTGAAGGCCGGTTAGCGGGAAGGGAGGTCCGCGGCCCCGCTCCCGGACCGCAGTTATATGCGGAGTAGTTTGGCAGTGCCGTCGTTCGCCCGCGCAAGTATCTCTTCGTGTTTAAGAGACGCCCGCAAAGCGGGGCAGCGCCGCCAGTTTACGGACGTGGTTGTCGCGGCGACGGCGGCACGGCGCTGTTCAGTCTGAATAGGGTCGCTCTGGCTCTCTCGCACTCATGGGGTGTCCCGTACAGGTGCGAGAGGGACAGAGCGACGAAAACAACTCTCTAGCAGGACGCGTGCGGCTAATTGCTCCAACAACATGGCGCCCGGCCGGCCGGCCGACCCGCTGGAAGGATTCGTTACTCGAACACGAATGGAAGACGAGGCGAAAGAGAGAAAGAATAAGGGCGGCGCGGCGGCAGCTGGAAGCAGTGCAAAACTTTAGGTAAATTGCCCGGCCGGGCCCTCGACTGGCTTCGCCGTTCCGGCGCTCCGCCCGACCCGCCACCGCCCCGCCCGGCCCCGCCGCACTCAGGCCGGCTAATGCGTACAACAGCCCGACCCTGCTCGCCCTGCTCGCCCTGCTCGCCCTGCTGCCGGCCGGCCGACCTCGCCTCGCTCGCCGCCAGATTGGCGTCCTTAAGCAGTATCGGGGCGACGGCGCGGCGACGGCGCGGCGACAGCGGGCGGAAGCGGGGGGGTCGCTGAACCCCGCCCCGCCCCGCCCTTTGCTCCGACTGCAGTTATTAAAGTCATCGGCCGCGCGAGCTGCGCGCCCGCTCCGTTTCCAAGCAATGAAAAAGGGAGTGCTTGGCCGGCGTCGCGGTTCAACCCGTGCCGCGCAGTCCGAAGCCAGCCGGGCGCGGGGCGGCCGCCGCAGCGACGTCGCCGACGACTGAAAGGAGATTTTATAGAAGTTGGGCAGGGCTGCGGTCGTCCATCAAGGCGGGGCGGAGGGTGGCGCGGGGCGGGGCGGGGCGGCAGGGCCTTAGGGGTAATACTGGCTGGCCGCGTGTGTCGGTGCTGCGGCGCGTCATGGCGTGATGGATGCCGGGGGGCGGGGCGGCGGCAGCGGTGGCGGCAGCGGCAGCGAAGGCCCCCCGGAAGACGCAGGACGTCTCCACCGGGTAGTGGCGGCCGGGGCCTCGCCGGGGCCTTAGAGGAGGAAGCAAAAAATCAAGCAACCAGCAAGCATTATGCCCCGCTGCAGCCATCACTCGGTGCGGGCGGCAAAAACGTACCACTGGAGTACACAAGCACCCACCCACCCACCCCGTCCCCCCTCCCGGCCGCGAACCAATCTATTCCACTGCCTTTCTTTCCAGGGCATGGGCAGCCCAGGGCATGCAGGCCCAAACGAGGGGTGGGTGTAAAACGGCCGTACCATCGGCGACGCTCCTCCTTTTGTCGGGCCTCGCGCGGCCGGGGGGTGGGTGGGGGAGGGGAAGGGTCTTAGTCATTGTGGGGCGGCTGGCACCGCAACCTGCACCGCCGCACGCATGAGTCCAGGCCGACGCGTTTGAATCTGGCGCCCACAATGGCGGCGGCGTGCACACACAATGCAGTCCGACTGGCGCGGCACTGCACGAAGCGCACAGCACGGCGCGGTGCGCGGTGACAGGCCTTCGGCTACCTCGGTACAAAGCGCGGAGGGCACTCCGGGAAAATTTAACGAAAACCAAACACCATTTGGACGCCTCTTTTCAACTTGGCCAAAAAATATCAGTTGCTGCGCCTTGTCTCAGGTCATAAAAATAGATAGGTCAGTCTTGGTGCGCGTGCGAACCGGATTGGCCTTTGTCTTTTGCCGCTCTAAACGTACGCTATTTCCGCAGGGATCCGTCGCGTCGTGCCGCACGATAAAATGGGCTTCAAGTTGATCGACAGTTCTCTACAGCAATGAGCAATAAACTTGTAAACTTTCCGGCTAGATTGACAAGGGCTCGTTTTTGGCACGGCGCGGGCGCCAGGCCCCATCGGCCCCGTCCCAGGCCGGGCCTAGGCCGGGCGAGACAGAAAGAGACACGGCGAGGCTTATCTCGCACAGAGCCCCACGCAGCGCCACACCATAAATCATAGCTTCATTAGCAGTGCCCAGGGCGTCTAAGACTACCAGGAACACCCCGCCCCACCCCGCCCCGCCCCCGCCACGCCCAGAACTATCCCCCTTCCTTCCCTTTCCCCGGGTGTCCACAACATGTGAGCCATTTAAACGGGCCTCTGGGGGACATTGAACGCTGACGCGTTTAAAAGTTGGCGGGCTCGCCACGCTGGGAGAAAAGCGTCCTTAACGACCATGCACTGGGGAGGGAGGGAGGGGAGGGCGAGGGGTCAGTGCGCGGCGAGCGAGGGACACTCCAGAGCGGCCCATCCCGGCAGTGTGGCAGTGCCAGGGCTGTGCCCAGCCGGGGTGGACAGAGCCAGAATAACACACCGCGGGGCTGCAGGCTGCAGGTGTGCCCGGCAAAACAACCAAAACACAGCAGAGAGGAAGGGCCAGCTTTGCAATGCAGTGCTTCGCAGTGCCCTGCCGCGCGCTGCGACCGCCAGTGCCGGCCACTGCAGTCGCCGAGGCGTCGCGTCGTTTTTCCCGGCCCAGGCGACTCTCAGCAGGGCAAAGTTAACAATTGCATTGGCGAGCCCAAACCGCCGCGCCTGGCCTCGCCTGGCCTCGCCCCGCCCACGCGGCGCAGCGACGACTCGGAAACTCGGGCAAGCGCCGCGCCTTCCTGTTCGGGCGCGTTCGGAAAACAACGCCCCCTTCCCGTCCTCGTCGCGCTCATTACCGGCCAGACAGAGACGGAAATACGGGACAACAACGTCGTGCATTGTACGGACATAAACACACATGCTGTGGGCGGCACGATTCGCGAATAAATTGCTGGAAATATAGCTCAGGGGCGTGGCACCCCGTGCGCTCTCTCTCTCTCTCTCTCTCTCTCTCTCTCTCTCTCTCTCTTACTGAATTCCGCGCAGGCACAAGGCCGGGCGCTGCAAGAGAGGGAAAGCAATAGTGCCGCGGGCGTGCGAGTATTAGCTCCATCCGCCGCACGCGCTGCTGCAAAGCTGATTCCGAACACTTGCGTCCGTCGCTGTCTCCGTCTCTCTCCCACCCACGGGGCGTGGCGCGGGGGTGCGAGAGAGACAGAGGCTGCACTCGTCGGCGAGGCGATGGCCGCGCTGTCCCAGATACGCGGCCCTATCCACGGCCCTCGCGCGGCCTTCATATGAAACGGAATTATTGAGGAGCAGTCATCGAAACGCCGCACATATGCGGTCCAATTGAAACTCCGGCGGAAAGGGGAAAAAAGAATCCGCTGCCCTCTGCCTACGACACAACCAAAAACAAACTAAAATACGAGCGCGCCGCCACAAACAACCACCACAGCGCAGCGCGGCGTGGTGTATCACGATGGAAGAATTCGGGGGCAAGTGTCTCTTTTTTGGCATTTTTTATTCACCGATGATGATGACGCGCGTGCTCCACGTGGTGTGGGCCGCACGGCGGGCGGTGGCGCGGCCACTGTAGGTTTGCGGTGTTGCGGTGCGGCCGACCAAACCGCCGGCCCACCAGGCCAGGCCAGGCCGCCAGGGCCCCGGGCAGGCCCCAGGCAGGCCGACCGCGCGGTGTGACCTCGCGATACTCGTTACGGCAAAGCGCGGCGCCGGGGCATCAATGATTCAATTGTGACAACGGCACGCTGATGTGTCGCCCATCGGTTTGGGATACTGCGGGGGAGGGGGAGGCCATCAGGCAAAGCCGGGCGTAAACCGTGAGACACGGCCCGCATGTGCACGCTTGCGGCTCGGCACGGCACGCCACGGCGTGAGCAGCACGGGGCGGTCCCCGACAACATCACGGCAATATCGCTATGACAGGCCGGCCAGGCCAGCCAACCCCGGGGCCAAGGCGGGGCAAGGCGGGGCAAGGTACGGCCCGGCAAGGGATTAGACACGAGGCAATCACCAGGGAGGATCAAAGCAGCAGAGACGAGACGGGGCGGCGTCACGGACGGAAGAACGGACAGACAGGCAGACTGACAGACAGACAGACAGACAGACAGACAGACAGACAGACAGACAGACAGACCGAGCTAGCCAACGATCGAGGCGAAGATCTGGCCGTAGGAAGAAGTGTGAACGCACAGTGCTATTCAGGGATGTTTATGGGTGAGACGTTAATAAAGAGATTCGCTTGGCTTGACCATCCAACGAGCACTGTCGTCACCGAATTGTCGTCTCTCTCATTACAAGGGCTCTACAGACGTTAATGGCGGAGATACCCGGTTAAGTGCGTGTTTGGCTGAGAAAAGATCCAGCCAAAAGCAAAATTTTTGGGATCTTCCACTTCGAAACGCAAAGAGCTCGGGGTGTGTTGCCTTGGCAGTGCACACGGCCACGCGCTCTCGGCCGCCCTGCCGGCCTGCCGGCCAGCGCAACGATATGCGCAATAAAGAGAGAGAGAGCCCCGCGCGTAAAAGGCGCAGGCCGGCGTCGTTGCCTCTCCATCTTCTCCAACGTGTTTGATTTCCCCAGCCGGGCCGTGACGAGCCGAGCCCCGGCCGAGCGAGCCCGGCCGAGCCCGGCCGAGCCACGCCGAGCCGGGTCGAGCGAGGCCCGAGCAGCGTTGCGAGCGCATTGGCGGCGCCGTGAATCGTGGTGTCCATTTCGCCGTCGTAAACTGGAGCCTGGCGACTTTGAGCGCCTCGGCGGCACAGCCGGGCCCTGCGAGAGCGCCGCCTGAGCGCCGCCAGAGCGCCGGGCTGGAGCAGCGACCAGCTTGATCTACCCACGGAAAAGAAAACAAACCAAAAGCAACAAGCGGGGTCCCTGCGGGCCGATGCCGAAGGGTCGTTTCGTCACCGTCGCACTCATGGGGCGCCCCGTGGGGGTGCGAGTGGGACAGAGCGACGACGCCACTGTTTGGAACCAGACTCTGATCGGGGCGGGGCCGGCGGGGCCTCACAACTGCATTTGGAGAGGGCGCCTCCGGGCGACGCACTCCAAGTCCGCGGTGCGCTGGCCGGTGCCGCGGCGTTGCCAGTGGCGTCGCCAGTGGCGTTGCCAGCGGGGACGTGCCGACGGCGAGCCGACGGCCGACGGGCCGCGGACGGGGTGGGGCGAGAATCCTCAATTGCATTCGTCCCGCGACAGGGATAAATGACGCAAAGTGCCTGTCTTGCAAGCTAAGAAACTTCACAAAGTGGGAGGGGGCCGCGCGGAGAGGCCCGGGAAAAAGAGAAGGAGATAGAAACACAAACGAGGGAAAAAAGCGCGAGGGGTTCAAAGTGAGTCCGTGGGACCGTCTCCCTTCGCTCCCGCCCCGCCCGCCGCGGGAATCGAATGAAAAGGGTGCAAAAAGTCTGAAAAGTAATAAATTGTAATAAGGCACTCGGCGGATGGGTTTGCGTTAAAGGCGGCTCAAGAATCAATCCCGCGTCGCCTGCTTCGTTAGCCACACTGCTAATCTCGACGGATAACGAGCACCATCACTCCCGTCAAGAGCTACTTGTCGCTCTCCCTCGCACTCTCATGGGGAGCGCCATGAGTGCGACAGAGACAGAGCGCGTCTTCTGAGTCGCTCGACAGGCGGAGGCGGAGCGCCGTGCAGGGTAGGCAACACGCCGACACGCGCGCGCCGCGGGCGGGCCCGCCTCCCAGGCGCCTCGCGGGCACTCATCCCGCGATGAGTCCGCGGTGAAATTACCGCCAACGCGCCCCTCCATCAGCCCATCAGGGACAGCGCGGCCCGGCCGGCAGTGGGTGCCTGCCCGCCAGCCGTGCCGGGCCGGGCTGACGCAGCGCAGACGGCTTTACGAGCAGATGAAAATAATAAATTACAGAGTAGGATGGCGGCCGGGCCGGCCTGGCTCTGCAGGCCGAGTGATTGACGGTAATGTACCTAATCAATTAAGCCCGTGCAGCGGGGCGGGGAGAGAGGGGTTGGGGAGAGAAAGGGAAGAGAGAGGCCGCGGAAGCCGCGACCGCGCGCCGAACATGAGTGACTTGCGGCCCAATTGACAGACTTGGCCGCCAACTTTTCGAGTGGCGCCACTCATTGCGGGGCGGCAGCGCCGACAGCGGCCCGCATCGCGATTGGTCATTCAGTCATGACTTTTGAAAAAGTGGAGAGAGCCCGCCGCCGACCTCGCTAACGAAGTGGACGGCGACGCCGCGGCGTGCTCTATCGTGGGCCCCAATGACGGAGGGCCCGGCCCTGCTGCTGCCCCCTCCCGGTCCACTCCACTGGGCTCGTTCGTTCGTTGTCATGGCGACGGGGTGGGGCGGGGGGCGCAACGCAGCGGCAGCGCGGCGCCGCGGGTGGTATGATTGGCATCACTGATTTCAACGGGGGCGCCGCACTGCCGCACTAATCGACTAATCGCGCTGCACTGCCAACCCCACCACTGCTAGAAAGAGGGCCGGGCGTCCCCTTGCCGCGGACTCGCACCTGGTGGCCGAGGCGCGCCGGGTCGCAGTCTGTTGCTGCAGCAGCCCGTGGCACCGCAAGCACGCCTTGGCGCCGGACTGTCGTGCGGCCGCCTCAGGTTCCTAGAACCGAAGCCCGCCGACAGCCCAGCGTCCTGCATCCAGGGCACTCAGGCCGACGGGCATGCCGCCGACACAGGGAACCCCACCTGGCTCCTGGTTCACACATCAGCCCGCTGATGTGCCCACTAGGTTGCGGCGCCAACACGGCTAGGGCCCGCGGCGAGGGCTCGCGTGACCCAGTGACCCACGTGGCCGTGGCCGTGCCCCCCGTCAGCCGCTGCGGGCCGCTTTGTCCACGACGCGCACCCCACCCCGCCACCCCGCCGCGCCATCCCGGCCCCGCTCTGGCCGGCCAGACTCGGCCCGGACGTCCCCCAAATCACTGCAATATCTGAGCGGAAGTGGCGGTAATTTTTCCCCGTCCGCCGGGACGAGGTCTCGGACGAGGTCTCGGACGAGGTGCATCAGCGGAGTGGAGTGCTTCCGAGCGACAAGCGACGCCGTCACTGGAGCCGTCGCCACCCACTTTCCCAGGGCCGCGCGCAAGGCCGCGTCGCCCGCATGGCCACGGAGACGGGCTCGGGCTCCCTGGCCGTCGAACGGCACGGCAGTGGACCGACCTCGGCGACGAGGCGGGCGAGCCGAGCAAAGACAATAATTCCGTCTCTCCGGGCACGTCCGTGCTCGGTCCGCGCAGTGGCAGCCCTGGCGGCCCTGGCGGCCCTGGTGGCGGTGGGTGGCGGAGCCGCCTGGTCCAACATCCGGTACCGGCCGGGTCAATGAAATTCCGAGTGCGCGGAACAGCGCACCCGTGTGTGCGTGTGTGTGTGCGTTAGAGGGAAGGGGGACGTGAAAACCACGCCCTGTTGAACACCACGTTCATTTCCCTCGCATCAACATCAACCCGTCCCCTCTTCAGACTGCACTCGTCTCGGAATTCATTCCGCGAGAGTTGGAGCGTCCTTGGAGGAGGCGCGCATCGCGCAGCGCGTCCGTCAACGTCTCCCTTGCGCGCTGCTTGTCCTGCCTGTCGCGCTGTCCAAACACACTCCCCGCAGTGCAGCTGCACTGATACGCGCAGCGGGTTTGACAAATGCGCTGTCAACAGAGAGAGACGGCAAAGAAGCGCGTCGAGTGGCGCGCTGGAGGCTTGACGCGCTGGGGGCTCGGCCAACTAAAGTGCCCCCGCCAACGCGCACTGAGTGCGATGCAAGGAGCGAGGCTCATCCAACGCGGTGGCAGGGACGACTGGTGGGTGCCCGCCGGGGGCGACGCGCTCCGCCGGCGACGCTCTCGACGGCGACCTTGACGGCGTCCTCCGGGATCACGACGCAGCCAATCTGCGACGTGCAACAAACTGTCGCGTCCACTGGGGTGGCGGGCCCGTCGCGATATCAATTCGTGCGCGGTGCGTTTGCATACCGCCGTGCCGTGCCATGCCGCCCTGCCAAATGTATGTACATGCATCATTCAGGCCTTCTGTCTCCCTCCGTGCGCCGGGCAGAGCCGGTACCGTTTTATTGCAGGAAAATCGATGAGCCTGATGTACGACGGGCGGCCGGGCGGCGCGGCCGGGCAGCAGCCCTGCACCGGGCAGCCGTGGCTAGCCGTGGCCAGGCACAGCACAGATTGGGGACATATGAAATGGCAAAGTTGTGGCATCGAGAGGGAGAGGGCGTGCCGGGGCGTGCCGGGGCATGCAGCCCAGGGTGCAGCAGGCCGGCAGAAACGCGGAAAAAGGAAAGCTCCGAGGGAAAGCGGGGAAAAGTAAGCGGCGGCGTCCACGTGCAGGCAGTCTCTTTGTGGAACAAACAACACCCCGCCCCGCCCCGCCCCGCCCTTCCCCGCCACGCCACTTGCCCTCCAAGGTCCGCGCGGCTCGTTGTTTATGCTCCCAGAGGACAAACCTCAAACCTCGCGAAAAACTAGGGCGAAAAAAATAGCCGCTGCACAGCAGGCGCAGGCTGGACGCGGCAAAGGCGTGTCCGAGGCCGCGCTGGGCGAGGCCGCGCTGGGCGAGGCCGTGCTGGCCGTGCTGCGAAAGGCAGGCCAGGGCGCAGCGGACGCCTTTCAAGTCCCCTCGGGATGAAAAGCAAGGGGTGGCGTGCCGGCCGTGCCGGCCGTGCCGGGCTGCGGGCCCTTCCGAGATAAGAGCAAGTTTATACATTCATTTCATGGCCACGGCCAACAAAGAAGCTGCCATTTTCGGGGCCTAGATTGTTTTAAAAGAGAATAATGTAGGCGGAAAATCAGGCGAGACACGACACGGCCCGCTGGGCGGCGCCATGGCGGCGCGGAGCGCGGAAGGGTGGCGGTGACGAGTCGCGAGGGTGGCGCTTGCACAAAACAAAACGTCATCAAACGATTAGACGGGCGCAAGGCAGGGCAAGGAGCTCCCCTCGCGACCGCCAAGCGACCACGCCAGGACGCGCCGACTCCTCCCTCTCTCTCGCACTCGCGAGGCGTCCCGCCAGGCCGAGGGAGACGGAGCGGCCGTGAAGAGCAGCGGTTGACACGCGCCGAAAGTTTGTCGAAGAGGGAGCGGCTCGCTGCCTCATTGCGGCTAAATATTTCATTACGCGCACTTTTAAACGCCACCGAAAATGTTTAGCCTGGTGACGCCCTCGCTCTCCGCCCCCTCCCCCAACTCGCTGCTCGCGCCACGCCACGCCGCGCGCTGAGCCACCCTCCTGCCTCGCGGCCCCTCGCGGCTCATCCCCAACCGAGAGCTCTCGAGTCCCCGACTGCATCGACAAGTACGCCACACGCATGTCACTCGCATTAATGTGCCACAGCTTGGACCGCCTCGGCAACGTCAGTCTCCTTTCGCGAAAAAACATCAATGAAATAAACACAACGTAAAAAAATTAAAAAAATTATATTTTGTATGTTGAAAAAAAAATCTTTACCTATCGAGGATTTAATAAATAGTTTACTTTCCGGTGGTGACAACGACAAATATTTTCCCACCGCCTTACCTCCCTGCGCCGCCTTGGGATGCCTCCCCACCCCCTCCACACACCTATGGGATTATCCCCCTCCCCCGCTCGCCATGCATGGCGCTTCGCGTCGGCTTATCTCCGTCTGCGTCTCCCGCAGTGCTGCCTGCCTGCCTGGCTGCCTGCCTGCCTTGACTGCCCGCCTGGCTGCCCGGTGCTCGGCGCCAAACTGCTCCATTTTACTTCGTACCGCGCTTAAAATGGCCGTTTGGCGGTGCCTCTATTCTTTCCCCCTTTCTGCGGGTACCTCTTGATCCGTCGGAGCGCCCGGGAGAAGGCACGGGGGGCAGGGGGAGGGGGAGAACAGAGAGGTCCTGGTTGCATTGCGGACGCGAAAGCGCCCGGCGGAGGGGGAAGCGGAGCAAATTAACATTCAGATATGGAATTAAAAGTTTCCACTGTTGGTTCAAGGTAAACCAGGGGGCGTCGTTTGCCGGCGTGCGTTTCCACAATATTTACTTTTAAGAGAGGGGGGGAGTGCCCGAAGCGCCCGTCTGGAAGTCAGATCTCCGAACACCTAGTGCATATTCCAGAATAACTGCAGGCAATACGGGAGGGGGGCTGAATACGCAGTGTTTGCCTACGAGCAATGGAAACATACACAGTGGCGGGTCGACGTACAAAAGGAGAATAAAACGGGGAGGGGAGAGCCCCTTTCTCAACGTAATTAGCAGCAGAGTGCGAGTAACAAGTGATAAGGCACCCTGGAGCCGGGGCCAGGCCGGGCAGGGGGATCCCGCCGTCGGGGGACTTCGGAAAATGGAAAGGGGAAAAGAGGAGAAAGCTCGCCCCTTTCTTTTGGATAGGCCTAATGGGACGGGCGACGGGGAAGGGAAGGGGAAGAGTGGCTGTTGTGTCCGTGAACTCCACGAGATGCATGGTATTGTAGGCGAACATTGAACAACGCAGTTCACGGCTTTCGTGGTGATGACGTAACACGATTGCTTGCTTACTAGACGTGGCTGTCGCCGGAATCGGACTTTGACGACAGCACACAGGACGGGCGAGCTCACGCTCGTTCGACTGCCACGGGATTTCCGGTCAGTGGCGGTCAGTCGACTTGAGCGCTACGGATAATGAGTAAACGACGCACTGGCAGGGGCCGCCAATATGATTTTTAATCCTAGCAGTGCACACAACGCGGTGGAGATGGAGGGGACGCACACATCGCCGGCCGCGGCCCTCGTTAGTCTTTGTCTGATGAATGGCGATAACTCGAGTCAAGTGGCGGGCGAGGCCCGCGCGCCGCTTGTTACTGCAATCGATAACAAACTTTACTGGGTGCTCGCCAGGTGCGCGACAGTCTTCAACCTGAGAAAGTCCCAGTCGGCCCCCAGACGGCACGCCAGTCCCACAGCCCGGGGCGGTTGCTAATGGCTGGGCCGCCCTGGGCCTCCAGGATTCCGTCGACGGGCAAGGCAAGGACGCGGAGGTCACGCTTGGAGCCAGCGCTAAGAACGGCTGGAACTCCAGGACCCCGCGGGGACGGGCGTCGACGGGCTAGCGAAGAACAAGGAGGTCAGGCTGCGGGACTCCAGGATCCCGTCGACAGACAATTCAAAGGACGCGGAGCTCAGGCCGCTGCGTAATAAACTAGTACCAATAATAACGCCAACTCCGACGGCACTGCACTGGAATCCCAGAGCAAATCGCTTCGCAGGGCTTCGCGCTTCGCACGCCGAGTTGACCGGGGTGGGGTGGGGCGGGGCGGGGTGGCGCGCCCCCTAGCTGAGGGGGCGACGCAGTTCTCGAGGCGCCCGGGGCGCGCGGCAGCCTGGGTAGCAGCGTAGCGAGGGGGCGTGGCGGGGCGTGGCGGTGCTATGCCGAGCGGGTCGGCCCCAGTCGGCTCTGGCTGCCCTAGCCCGACCCCCGACCGTCAGGTCAGCCGAGCAAATAATCAGACTGCCTAATGAACTGCTGGGAGGGCGAGGCGGGGCGGGGCGAGGCAACCTCCAGGAATGTTCGCTGCACGCTACGCCACGCCGGCCGGCCGGCCCTGCAGGACAGGCGGACCAGGGCTGCCCGGCCGGGGGCGCTCGCCGCTTGCTACGCCGCTGCTCCGGACCCACGTCTTCCCGTTGCCATGGCGACCGCTCCGGGCGGTCCGGGCGGTCCGGGTCGGCGCTGCACAAGGCTCTGATCCGGACACATGCCCGTTCCAAGATGAATGAATTCGATTGCAATCGTGGCAGCGCGCGCTGCGCGGCACGGCCTGGTACAGCCCGACCGGGACAAGACGGCCTCGCCTCCGGAAACGCCCCGCCTTAGCATACGGAGGTCGATTCCCATCGTGGTGCCTCGCCGTGCCTCGCCGTGCCTCGCGCCAGGCAGCCCCCACGGTGCGCGCGCTCTTATCCACGCGTTGACCCAGCCCTGCATTCCAAAAATCGGTTCCGCCGCTCTGTCTCCCTCGCACCAATCCGGGGTGAACCATGAGTGCGATGGAAGGTGGCGCAGCAGCGCGCCCGGCAGCCACACGCGGTCGCGACGTGGGCGGAATGCCCCAGCGGGGCGGGGCGGGCTCTCTGCCAATCAGAGCCTGCACCCCGACGCCCGGAGCGGAGCATGAGCGCAGCAGTGTAGCTCCAAAGAGAAGCCTGTCGGTGGAAATGCACTCGTCTGCTGCCCACTCTGAGGCGGCCGGCGCCGTAACGTAGGCGTGGGTGTGGGCGGCAGTGCGGCGTCCCTGCTGCACTGCCTCGGCCCGGTGCGCCGACCGACCGGTGCAGCAGCCTGCGTGACGCGGGGCGTACCTGAA
Organism: Thrips palmi; assembly: GCF_012932325.1. Lineage (NCBI taxonomy): Eukaryota > Metazoa > Arthropoda > Insecta > Thysanoptera > Thripidae > Thrips > Thrips palmi. The sequence continues at coordinate 10,109,113 of NW_023144621.1, read as the reverse complement.
GCGGAAAAACAGAAAAAAACAAAAACATGAGTTTGGCGCGCAATTCAAATGGGGCGGGGCGAACGAGTTGTAGATGGAGTGTTTTGTGTCCAGTAATAAGCGGCTTTGAGGGGCGGCTCTTTGTGCAGCAGCAATTACCGATCCGGCCGGTGGGAGGGGGAGGGGGCACGGGGTCACGGGGACAACCTGGCGTGCGACGGAGGGGCGCCGTCGACTCCATTGGGCCGCGCCATTCAAGTGTTTGCGGCATGACCGACAAGTTTGCTCAGCCCGACAGCATCGCCACGCGGAGGGCGGCCGGCGAGGGGGAAAGGTTTTCAAGCGTGCCGCCCCCGCGCCGCCCCCGCGCCGCCCCCGGCGGGGCTGACATGCGCTAACGACGAGGCCGCCACCTCGGACGCGCGTCATGGCCGTGGAGGGCCTCACGGTGACGACCGGCATCACTCACTTATCCGTGCAGCGAAAATAATTTAAAAAATAAAAATTGCGTCGGAAGTAAATAAAGGAAAATGTGCCTGTGGAATTAATAATCGCCGACACCCCCGCGTGTGTGTGGGTGCATGTGTGCGCGCGCTCTTTATATATCATCAGCGCCGACACTGCTTTGGGCCGCCGCCCCGGCCGCCCCTGCCATCGGGGAAACAAGCGAAAAGCAACTATGGCCACGGCATGCTGCTGATAGTGCGGCCGCCGGAATTGAGACGCGTCACACAAACAGTGTAGGAGTGGCGGGGCAAAAAAGGACCAGCAGTGGTATCGCTCTGTACAGCAAGTGTACGACACGGGGCTATCGGGCTGGAGTGTCAACGTTTCAACATGCATAATGTGTTGACGGGCAGGGCTCCAGAGATTAGGCCGCACCCCTTAAAAAAGCAGCTCATTGGAGTGTGTCCGATGGCAAAGCCCGTCCGTCTGTCAGTCTGTCCGTCTGTCTGCCTGTCCGTCTGCCTGTGCGATTCGTGATCCGGTCAGCCGAGCCGCAGCCCAGCCCGCGGCAGGAACGCCGAGTCGATCTTAATCAAATTAAGTGTGTACGCGAAGGGAGGGATACAATTTCGGGGGTGGGGCCGAGTCGGCCTGCCAGCCTGCCAGCCCCGCCAGCCCCGCCTGCCCCGCCCGCAGAGTGGATGAAGGGGGACAACAGCTGCGGGGTAGAACGCCGCGGTCTTTTCCCGTTCCTGCCTGACCCAGTGGCACACTTTCCGTCATAGGTGTGGCGCAATCGGGCCGAAGTTGGAGCCGTTCGAGGGACGGCTGACAGGCAGCACGGCAGCGCGGCGGAACGAGTGCGGTCGGTACCGGTCCAGCGTCACGTCCCGATTCATTCGTACGCTGAAATATTCGTCGCATAATTGGCCCGGCAATCTGCATAAAACACGTACAATCCGACCCGCACAATGAGCCACAGCATGCGTTGTAATCGGGCACGCGAGATGGGCGTGGCGGGGCGGGGCGGGGCGGGGCGTGGCGGGGCGGGGTGTGGTGGGTGGAGGCGTTCCGTTGCGTGGCGATCTACTCCAGAATAAAGTCGGCCGCGCGGTTCACCAGTTGACTGATCCGGCACCGCCCACCTGCTGCGGAGCTTAATCAACTTAAACGGAGCAAAAAGAAGGAAGTGTGCTGCGGCAAAAAAAAAGGTGTATAAAATAAATTAAAGAGACCTCTTTTTGTGTAACCGGTTTGCAACTTTTCCTCGGCTGGAATGACTAATCCTTTGCAAGCGGACAGTCCGCGGCAGCAGCGCGAGTGCGGATCGAATGAGCAATGAAGTGAACTGCTGCAATTAGCAAAGTCTTGCGGCCGATCGCCGATTCAGTACAGTGGCGCAGCAGCAGCAGCGCGGGGCGTGACTCGCCGAGGCGGCGGGGAAAAGAACCACCCCACTGCCTCATCGGACGCCAATTTCCCCCGCGGCCCGCAAATTCAGAAATACTCCCCACTGCGCCACTGCAAAAATACTCCCCGTTCGACCAATTACGGGCAAGCCTTACAACAACATAAATCAGCCAACTCGGCCGCGCCGTCTCGAATTAAGGCAAACAATCTTGGCCGCGGGGAAGGCGGCCGCGACCAAAGGAAACTTATCCCATTTTCGGTGACCGCGGACAGGCTGGTGGCCGCTCGGATGAAATAGTGCGCCTTCAAACGGAGTCCGTCACAAAGAAGGTGAGAAGCGAGTCCGGCCAGATAAACAGCAAAACAGCGGCGGCAGAGAGGCGCTCGAAGACGTCCCTCCCGCTGGCGCCGAAAGTTACTTCGGCGAGCGGAGCAGTGACCCAATACACTCCGCATCAGCAAACACGCCCGGCCTGTCTGACACTAATAGGACGGACAAGGGCCGGCCGAACTTTATTCATCCACTTGGGATGCTCATTAGTCAAATAGCGGGCCCGGCCGCCAGTCGGGGGGCTGGCAGCGTCTCGCAAAATTTGAGCGTCTCAGGCGAAGAATTAATTCATCATTACTAGGTCGGCCGAGGAGGCGCGGTGTTGTTTGGCCGCGGAGCGAGCGCCGAGAAGGTCGTGCCCCGGGCAGTACTCTTGCATGCGCTTCCTAGCAAGTCTTTCCTGCGGAGTGTCATTTCCCGCCTTAGTTTGGAAGCTGTCTTGCTGCAAAGTTGGTCAAAACGGTGAAAAATGTATAGACATCGTGGCAGAAATTTAGCGGCCACTGTCCACTGCGTTAAGACGAAACAAAACTGACCAAACCCGGAACAGCAGCAGGCCCTCGAGCATCAAAACGGAGTTTCCCGCGAACACAACGGCTGAGTGACAGCGAATTCTTTTCCCTCCCGCTCCCTCGCAACCACCATCTAATCCCGTTGTCACTGCTTTATACTGAAGGGATGAAAGCGATAGCAGGCAGCAAGTGCGGACCAAAACAGGAAGGGAAAAACAAAAACAAAAAGAGGGTCGAAAAGTGCAGCCAGCGCGTTTAACACGCTTCCGCTTCCACCTTCTTTTTTTTCCCTTTTTTGTTTTCGTCATGGCGCGGAATGCAAATGAGTTCATTGCGAGCCCGTGAGGACCCTCTGGTGTGTATGTGCGTGTGATAGAGGCAGACGGAGAGGACGCGTGAGACAGAGAAGGACAGAGATATTAATTGGACAGGCAGATGACGTGGTCCTGGAGAAAGTCTGGAGCGGAGTACGTTTTCGTTACCCGGAGCAGGGAGAACCACCACCTTTAGAATTCCTGGATTATTTTTTTATGGGAGCGAACTTGTATTTAGAATAACCAGCACGCTGCTGCTCGGTCATGTTTTCTTTCCCTCCGACTTGTACTGTGAGTGTGCGTGCGTGCGTGCGTGTGTGTGTGTGTGTGTGGTCTGGGCGGCACCCCGCTCCGTGTTACAGAGTGGCTGGACCTGCAGTGCGGAACATCACGCCGGGGTTGCGTTACACGGCACACGGCACGAGTCGATTGGCCCGACTATTTGACTCGGAGGGCCCGCTGGGGCGGGGTGGGTGGAGTAGGGCGGGGCGGGGCGGTTGGGGCGCTGGCCGAGCGAGAAAATGGTCCCTCGCGTTGCTGCAAACGACCGAATAGGGCGGACTTTTACCCCTCACTGGTCCCCGTAAAAGTCACCCCGTATGTATGTGTGCGGAGTATTCGTGAGCGTGTGTGTGTGTGTGTGCGTGAGAGAGAGAGAGAGAGAGAGAGAGAGAGAGAGAGAGAGAGAGAGAGAGAGAGAGAGACAGAGAGACAGACAGACAGACAGAGAGTGTTTGCCGGCCAGTGGGGAAGAAGGGGCGGCCGGGGGGATGGGAGTGGTCCAATCTGTTTTCCATGGCGCTCTTGCCGAGGTGCGCGATGACGGGGGCAAGGAGGACGTCCTGGAGGATGTCCTGGAGGACGCGGTGCAGGCCCACGAGCAGCCCTTCCGTGACTTGTCCACTCGAGGGCTGCGCAGCCAGGCAGGGGCCGTGCGCTGTACTGTACAGTCCAGCACAATACGTTATGAATAACGTACGAACCTGCGAGTGTGTGTGAGGGGGCGCGCACGTCGATGGCGGCCACACAGAAAGAATAGCAAACTTGAGGCTCCGTCCGGCCTGGCAGCATCCAGTGTCAGCAACAAAAGTGAAAGCAGAGCAACCCCCGTGGGACGGCGGACGGGGGCGGTACCCGCCTGGAAGGCTGGAAGATCCAGCGGTGCATGGAGTAGATCTAAAACGCCGGGCGAAATATAGCGCGCCCTGCCAAAGTAGTTTACCCGATTGACGACGAACAATGCCCCCCGCCCCCTTTTCCTTCCGAGCCGCTGTTGCTGCTCCGAGCTTGTCCTGTGACCCAGTGAAGGCGGCGAGGCGCGGCGGGGCAAGTACGCCGCGCGCTTACACAAATATTAGTCCAGGCGGGGATAAGACAGAGATTCCGGGACACAGGGTACAGGCACAGCACGGCACCCCTTGCCGCGCTACAGGTCTTCTATATTCAAATGAAGAGCGGTCCACGCTGCGAGTGCGAGAGAGACGGGCAGTCGCGCAACGCTCCGGCCAATTGATTTATAACACCGCATGCTCCCGGGCCTCGTACTGTTCGGGGGCGGAGAAGAAGATCTGTTTTAGTTTCGCGCACGCGGCGCCCCCATCTGAATCACGCGAAATGATGGTATCTTTTTTTGCAAGATTTTTTCTGAGCGAAAAACACACGCCGTCCGGGATTCGAACGCAGCGATGCGGGCACGTAATACCTCCGAGGGTAATCCTTGCATCGCACTCACTCAGATTGGTATGCAAATCAACTTTAATTGGTAAAGCCGCATTCCGGCCGTAAATCAATTATTGTTTCCATTATCGGGCTGCGACTCGCACGGGAGCAAAGTGGGGCTGCCACTCATCGCGCAATCGCATTAGTTTCTTATTCGGCGCCATGTATATGCATAAGGCAAATCAAGTCCGACACATTTCACGGATTACCCGGCCCCATTGTGATTCGTCATCCTCAAAGGAGGCGCGCGTCGCGACTAATGAAGACACGGATGACTCGGGAATGAAGTACGAAGTGCTCCGCGACTACCAATACTGCTGGCTGCGCGCTGCGCCGCGAGCGCCAGAACTACACAGAAAGCGTTTCTGGCAGGATTACAGTGCGCGCACTGCGGTGCGGCGAATATCCATCTCTCTCATACCACCGCTGCAGCCGCCGCCGCCGCGCTCTCTCGGCGGGTGCTTCCTGGAGCCACAAAGAGTGATTGGACTGTACCTTGAGGCTGGCAGTGCCAGCTGCCGCACGTCGCAGGCTGGGAGGGAGGTCCTATCGCTCTGTCTCCTTCGCACCCAGACGGGGCACACCGCGAGAGCGAGACTCGGAGGCAGCCTGCACAGCGGAGCAGTCGCCCCAGCCTGGGCTGGCGGCTTTGCCGATCGGCTTCACGCGTGTGTTGAAGTGCGTCCGGTCCCCGCATAGCGCAGCATCGCGCAGCACGCAGCATAGCGCCGGCGTGATTTGGCCTCGCCCTGAGACGCGAGGGTGAGGCCATGCATCGAGTGGGGGGCGAGGCGGCGAGGGCGGAGAGGGCGAGCCCCTGCTGCACGCTGGACATAACACTAATACCACGGCCCGCTCCTCGAGGACGGCCACTCCACTGCGTGCAGTGTGGTGCAGGGAAACAATATGAGATTAGCCGGCCCTCCCCGTCTTCAGTGTCTGTCTCTGTTGCACTCACAGGCAGCGCACAGGCGTGCGAGAGAGACAGAGCGACGTCCGGGAGTCAGCTCGGCGCTCAATCTCGCGACAAATCCGCTCGCTCGCCGACACAACAAGGAGACGGCGCCCCAACAGGTTCGAATCGAATGGCGGAGCGGGAAATGGCTTTACTTAATGCGACTTGGATCCCCTCGAGGAGTCCGGCAAAGTGGCGTGGCGCGGCCTCCCCGTGCGGCTTGCGGGCACTGCCCGGCAACGTCCCGTCTCTGTCGCACCCACACGCCCCGCGAGTGCGAGAGAGACGGACAGCGATGGGCGGACAACAAGCGAACACAGGCCGACTTCCACCATCAGCATTTCATTATCACCCCCCACCTATCATTTTCGACCCGCATTATAATCAGAGCTCAATCACAGCGAGCGCGCACTGCGTGGCTTTGTCGAACGCGGCGCGGCGCCATTATCGTTCCATTTCGCGGAGTCGCGCCACCGCAGGAAAGTTGTTGTGCCACTGGCCGAGCCAGTGCGCTGCGGCGCTGCCCGACAGGTGGAGCTTGCTTTCGACATAACACGGTAAAAACGGTTCCTGGTTTTCTCAGGTATAAGGAAATAAGCGATTTCCAGGAAGTTCCTGGAAAAACCCGGAACCGTTTTTACAGTGCAAGCAGTGCGCGCGTCATCGTCACTGTACGCTGCAAACAAAAATGTTCTGTCAAAACGACTGAAACCACACCGTACGTTGAAATCAGAATCTGGATGAATTTAAGAAAGATTTGACGAGAGTTTTTTGTCAGCCGATGTCGTCCAACCAATCCTGATCCCGCTCTTCGACAAGCGGTCCGCGTCGTCCGTCCCGGACCGCCATAGGAAGCCGCCACAACAATTCCATTTATTTCGATCGTCTGAGGCACGGCGCTGCACCACGCGGACGGTCCACCCTCTGCGGCCGGCCCTGGCCCCGGCCCCGGCCCTGCCCCGCCATGTTTGCCCGTCAAATTGTCCGGAAAGCCGCTGTCCGCCGGCCGTCCACCGCTCCGCGCGGGAAATGAAATGAAAAACCAAAGAAAAAGCGAAGCCAGTGACTCGATTAGACAGATGTGGCGTACAACGGCGGGCGCGGCTTCGGCCGGCGCGCACCCCGGCAGCCCTCGACTTTGGCCGCCGCTGATTCGATTCCACTACTTGTCCATTCACACGGGAAATTGGAGATGAATCGAGGCGCCGCACACGGCGTGGCGCACCAGTGAGGAGGCGATCAAAGTATCGGACGAGGGAAAAACAACCGAGAGGCAATCTGGCGGGGATTTAACCGACGCCCCCGGCCCGTCCGATTATTTCCAACACGAGGAGAAAATCAAGGCCAGGGAACGATCGCTTTGAGCGGCGGTGCGGCGCAGTGCGGCGCGGTGCGGCGGTGTGGCCCTGACACGCACGCGGCGCCTTGAGTGCATTCCTTCCCCTGCACCTCCCCGTCGACGTCCCGGCGTCCTCAAGGCGGGCCCCAGGGCCGCCCTCCGCTCCGTGTAATATCTCAAGCACGTGCTTTTGTCGTGCCCCGACCGCAAGCTTCCCCTTTGGTGCGGTCCGGCGCCGACCTCGCCCCGCCTCGGCCTGTGCGAGAGCGGTGGCAAGGTGTAGGGGCTGCGGCCGAGGTCCTCTGCGCTCCCTCGGGCCCTCTGGGGACGCTGGAGGTGGCGGCGGCCTCGTCCGTCAGTCGGCGTCACTGAAAATTGAATGGCAAGACTGATGGCCAAAATTTGGTGAGACAAAAAAGTCTCGCCATTTTTTGGCGAGAAACAAAAGTCTCGCCATTTTTTTGGCGAGAAACTAAAGTCTCGCCATTTTTTGGCGAGAAACAAATGTCTCGCCAAAATATGGCAATAATTGCAACCCCACTCTATTTGATACTGGGAAATATATCCTAATCAAGATCACTCTGGTAAACACATCACTAACTACAGTCTTTCAATTACTCAAGTTGAAAATAATACAGGAAGCTATCACTTTCAGATATGAAAATATTAATGTTAGGTTATATGATGTGAATTTGGTTTGCGTCAGCAAAGCGTTGCCCAACTATTTACTTTTTTTGTCATCGTTTAAAAAGACATTGGTCCAGTGGGAGGTCTCTTTCAGTGTCCATGTAGTTAGAGATAATGTCTTTAATAAGAGGCCTAAACAAAGCGACATCCATGATGACACAAGTTCTTACTCTCTCCTTTGACTTATTCCAATCCCCAGCTTAACCTTGCTGCACTTGGGCATTGTTGGAGGTTCCATGGACAGAACTCGGTTAATAAACTCGAGTTAAGAAAGTTCTGTGCACTATCTAGCACTCTCCGTTTCGCCGTCTCCACTGGACAAAATGCCAAAGTACAGCAGCAGCACTTTAAATCGCCAACACAGAGCAACAGGACTGCCATGTTGAAATTCATTTGTTGTCCTCGTTGTGTCGTCTGCTACAGTAGCATTTGTTTTGCGGTAGTGCCAACCTGCACTGCCTTCCAAAAGTAATTTTACAAGTAACGAAAAAAATGTATAGGTTGGCACTACCGCAAAACAAATGCTACTGTAGCAGACGACACAACATGGCAGTCCTGTTTGGTCCTGTTGCTGTGTTGCTTGTCTGTACACTAAAATGTTTTCTTTATTATATCTGTGTTGGCGATTTAAAGTGCTGCTGCTGTACTTTGGCATTTTGTCCAGTGGAGACGGCGAAACGGAGAGTGCTAGATAGTGCACAAAACTTTCTTAACTCGAGTTTATTAACCGAGTTCTGTCCGTCCATGGAACCTCCAACAATGCCCAAGTGCAGCAAGGTTAGCTGGGGATTGGAATAAGTCAAAGGAGTGAGTAAGAACTTGTGTCATCATGGATGTCGCTTTGTTTAGGCCTCTTATTAAAGACATTATCTTTAACTACATGGACACTGAAAGAGACCTTTTAGGATCTGACTCACTGGACCAATGTCTTTTTAAACGATTACAAAAAAAAGTAAATAGTTGGGCAACGCTTTGCTGACGCAAACCAAATTCACATAATATAACCTTACATTAATATTTTAATAACTGAAAGTGATAGCTTCCTGTATTATTTTCAACTTGAGTAATTGAAAGACTGTAGTTAGTGATGTGTTTACCGGAGTGATCTTGACTGGGATATATTTCCCAGTATCAAATAGAGTGGGGTTGCAATTATTGCCATATTTTGGCGAGACATTTGTTTCTCGCCAAAAATGGCGAGACTTTAGTTTCTCGCCAAAAAAATGGTGAGACTTTTGTTTCTCGCCAAAAATTGGCGAGACTTTTTTTCTTTCCCCTAGGTTGGAATGAATTCTGACCTTTGACTTTTCAGTGGTGATGGTTCAACTGATTGCGGGCTTGGGCCAGACGGACACGCTGACGAGTGTGCGCCCCGCCGGACCGGGGGTCCCTCTGGAGCGCCCAGGGCCGGCGGGGCGGGGCGTTGGCGGGGGAGACACTGCCATGGCCACGGGGGCGCACGCGGCGACGGCGGCAGCGCCACGGGGACCAGCGCGGCGGCATTTAGTCGGACAATGAAGACCGCGGCGCACCTTTGCGCGCCCAGCCAGGCGCTGCACGCAGTGCACGCCCAGCCAGCCAGGCAGTGCGTCATTGTGTTGCCGTGCGGCGGCCCTGGCCCTGCCCCGCGGTGGGGCACGTCCCCTCCACTGTTATTTCACCACACTGGCCAATAAGGCCCCGAGCGAGGCAGGCGGCCCAAGGCGAGGCTGCAGCGCGGAATAAGAAGGGGCGGCCCGACGCGGCCCGCCGACCGGAAGCGGGCATGACTCGCTTCCGGTCGCGAGGAAGAGGAAAACTGCCATTTTTTGTTTACATCTCTCTTGCGCCTTGGCTTCGTGATAACATCGAGTGTTTCCCGATCTCGCAAACACTCACTCACGCACACACACAGCGGCACACACACATACACATTCTGCGCTGTCGCTCCCTTCTCTGTTTCGTCTGCTACTTCCGTCGGGAGGGGTTGTGTGATGTAGGCCAAAAGCGTCGAGTCGTAAGTCACAAAGCGTTTACGGAATGCAATGTCGGCGCCCCGCTTTCGTGTGTGTGTGTGTGTGTGTGTGTGTGTGTGTGTGTGTCTGTGTATGTGTGTTGGTGTGCGCTGTGTCGGTGTGTGCGTGCGTGGGAGGAGAGACGGGGTGGTGCGGCCGTGCGGGGGTGCGCTTCTGCTGACACCTCCATGGCTGCCAACACGACATATCTCCCTCGCCAACGTTTATGGCTGGTTATTTGTGCCCCTGCCGTCCGTCGCAAGGAAAGGGGGAGGGCCGCGGCGGCCGGAGGGGTTGGTTGCACTGGGTCGCACATCCGATTGCCCCACAGACCCGGCGGGCCCGGCCGGCGTTCTGTTTATTGAAACACTTTGCTGCCATGACGCGCTGCCCCGTGGCGTTGCCTCGTGGCGTTGCTGGGGTTTGCCTGGGTGGCGTCGGCGGCGCCCCGCCGGAAACGGCACAGAAAGTTGCCCAGGCATCGAAAGTAAGTAGTTTTGCACTTACTTATCGGCAAACAAACTTACTTCATTACTCTAAAACACGGACCGCGATGTGTGTGTGTGTGCTCGCCTGAATGCGACCTGCCGCTGTGTGTGTGTGTGTGTGTGTGTGTGTGTGTGTGTGTGAATCATACGGCGAGGGAAGTGGGAGAGACAAAGACGGAGAGGCGAGGGGAGAGCGGGGCGGCAAGGCAGCGTAACAGACGGATTGAAAGACGCGCGGCTGTCCGGGCACGCTCACACACACACACACTCACACACACACACACACACACACACACAGGCACGGCCGCTAATTACTGGGCCGACTGTCTTACCCCCGCGGCGTCGCAATGTAAACACACCTAGGCATCGCCATTTGCAAAATTAATCAGCTGAGCGCGCGTCCCGCGTGAGCAGAGACGCGGTGATTAAGGCGACCGAGTTTGGCGGCGCGGCTCGCGGATTCCGGCTCGCGGCAGGCAGGCCCAGGCAGGCGCAACGAAACTATCGAAACCGGAGAGACGACGGCGGTTCGGTTCGGATGAGCGGCCGCCGTGCCAAACGGCACCGACTGTAGCGAAGCGCGGAATCTTTGCCAAAGGCCGTGCGATTCTGCAGAGTCGTCGCCCTTGCTCGCGGAGCTGCCCATGAGCGCGAGAGAGACAGAGGGAGAGGCTCCGCCCTGCTGCGGCGCGGACTCGGGGGCGAGACAGTACGGCACAAGTGCCACGAGAGCGAGTCCGCGCGGCGCGGAGGCAAAAAGGGGGTGCGGTACCAACGCCAACTCAGCCGGGCGCAGACGCGAACGCCTTGGCGAACGCCTTGGCGAACGCCTTGGCGAACGCCTTACCCGGAGGCGGCGAGCCGAGTCGCATGCACCGCCGCCGTTCTTCCCGTTTTTCGCGGCGAGCCGAATGCGCCGCTATAACACCCTCCTTGATCATCTCCGGGGCGGAATTTCCTGTATTTCGTGCCCTCTCCCCCCGAAAATCGGCGCGCGAGATCTTCGGCCCGCACGAGGGAGGTTCGGAGAAAAAGGAAAAAAAAAGCAGCCGCGCTGAGGTGGGAAAGGGATGGCAAGTCGATAGGAGAGTGGGGAGGCGAAGGAGAGCGATATTTCAACGCGCCGCGCCACGCCGCGCCAAAGGTGCAGAGATAATCCAGGAGTCCTCGGGGAAATGGGACGCAAACACATGAAGAACAACAGCAAGAACAAGAACAAGAAGGAGAAGAAGGTGAAAGGGGGCAAGGGAAAGGCGAGCGGCGCTACCCCACAACACTAATATTTATATTACACCCCATTAAATTCGGAAGGCTCATAGAAAGGGAGGTGTTCTGCGAGCAAGGGTGAAGCGCAGTGCCCCGGACGGGGGGCAGCGGCCTCAGCGGCATTGCGGGGAAGGGCGAGGGGAGGGGGCAGGGGGGGCGTCAGACTCGGAGGGGCATCACGGAGACATTTCGCATTGGCTTTCAAGTTTACTGGCGCCACAAGCACGCTCCGCTCCGCTGGCTCCGCTCGGCTCCAGCCCCGCGGCCTCCGGAACACTACTGGCCGCGCCGCCGTGGCTGGCGTCGCTGCCGTTGCCCGGGGGCATGTCACTTCCCGGAAATTCTCCGGGGCCCCGGAGACGGCGCAAGGGCACAAATCTACACTATTGGCAAAGGGAGGCCGGGCACCGCGAACGGCGTGCGCAGATGTGGTGGAGACGACAACAAGTAGCGGCTCTAAATCAGACCAGACTCGGCCGTCAAAGGGCCTCCGCGGCGCGCAGCCCGGCGCAGCCTCCTCAGGCAGACGACAGAGAGACGGTTCCTTTCATACTGCTTTCCAAAACGGGCCCGTCACGGCAGAGGCGCCGGGAGGCGGGGCAGGCTGCTGGTTGCGGCAAAAGGCGGGCACCAAAGGCACCAGCGGCCCCAGAAGGGAGACAATATAAAAAGTAAATGGTCGACTCAAGAGCGCTCAAAGATCCCTCTGAAAGGAGCACGAGGCTGCGCGCCGCACCACGCCGCGCCACGCCGCGCCGCGGATTTGCGAGATGGGAATGGGATCGGCGCGCCAGCCTCGCTGGAGATCGGGATTAAGATGGCCATAATCGCGTTGCTGGCTGGCGCTGGATCCGCGGTGCCGCCACCGCCAAGCAGGTCGTCGTCCTCCCAAGAGGCAGCGCCCCTTTAGGCTGGCCGTCAGCGCGGCCAGGGGGCCTCGTCGACGGCGTCCCCGCGGGCCGGTGGGCAGGCCGGTGTCGGGCATCACTGCATCAGCGTTGCAGGCCTCCATCAAGTGGGCGTGATGGGCGAGCAAGGCAGAGGCCGGCCAGCCCGGCGGCCGGCGAAATATGCTGATGGCTGTGTGCAGAAGGGGAACGATCCGGGCCGTGTGCACGCAGCAGGGCGCAGCAGGGCAGCCCCAGGAGGGAGGGCGGGGAGCAGGGGGCGATTCCTGCGGTAAATGCCTCTCTACACATGGACCAGTGTGCACGCAGCCGCGCTGCCGGCCTCTGCTGCATGGCTGAATATCAGAGGCCTGCACCGTATAGCTACAAGCCCGGCGGCTTGCTGGCCGAGGCCGGTGGGGCCAGGCCGGCCGCTCTCGCCCTCCGGCCACACGAGAGCGCACAGGACCGGGGCCCTACAGTGCACCCAAAGCACGAGGGGCCTCCTTTGAACAACTTGGAACAAAGCGGCGAAACGTTACGAGAGCGTAAATGTCTCGACACGTGCATGATAATCTCCCAACACGACCTCTTTAGCTCGGCAGACCGGAGCATATTGCCCTGGAAGGGCCATCAGCCCGTTCCAGCGACATTTTAAACCCTTCTCTCACAAAAAAATAAAAAAGATGGGAATAATAATAATAAAATGGCAATGGAGGGTGTTCCGCCTAGACATGTTATCATTAAGAAGGCGGCGTTTCATTAAAGTTACGCAGCGGCCGACCCTTTCCTGCATGGCTGTCCACCGCTCGCGCCCTTCCCCGACTTTTTCCCTGCCTTCCTTTTTTTTCTGGGAAAAAGAAAAACGGGACCATTTACTGAGGGGAACATAGCCGCGAGTAAAGAGGAGTAAAAAAAAGCGAAAAAAGTTTAAATGTCTGGATTCGGTACTTACGGCGGGGACACTGTGCGGGGAGGGACTTATAATGGTGATTCATTTGAGGTGCGCGTGGGGGATAAAATTAACATTATGGAAAACCAATTGACTGCGTATCGTCTCCATCTTCACGTCCCTCCGTTTAACTGCCAGCCACCAACTGCTCTCCCCTCCAAGTCTCAAAACACCACCGAAAAAAAGGGGGAAAGGGAACAAAAAATGCGAAAAGGGAGGCTAGGGCTGGCCGGGTCGGCGTGGCAGCGCGACATTGGTTCAGGCCACAGCGGGCCACAGTGACTCTTCGCCCCCTCCCACCCCCACCCCTTCGCCCAGAATGCTGTTCGTAATTATACTGTCACCGAGAAGGGGGTGGGCGAAAAAAGGGGGTGGGGGCAGGTACGCTATCCATCATGGAGCGCGGCCTAGCAGCATGCTGTTGCCGACCATCAGGTAGGCCCCCCAGTCCCCCAGCGGCCAGGGGTGGCAGTCACGCCCACACTTCGTTGCAGCGACGGCAGAACTTTATTTTCGATGCATGGCAGAGTAAGAGTCAGAACGACCACGGCGATAAGCCAGGAAGTAAGAAAGCATAGTCGGTACCCTTGTCGTCTCTGAATTAAACTTAACTTCTTTTGTTTTGCTTCAGCCGATTTTGTGCAATGATTTCTCTTGTTTTGTCCCAGGTACGCGTTCAGAGTGACACACTTTTTTTCCTGGAAATGAGCTGATGTGTACATGGCGTTGCCTACCCTCGGCCTGGCGGGCGCACTGCTGGAGCCACGAGGGTGTGTGTAGCCTGTTGGCTCGAGTACGTCCCTCAGTCGCTCATTAGTTTAGGGTGTTAGTTTTGTTCAAGGATGCATGCGCGCCGCGTTCGCAGCCGCAGCAGCATGCCCGCACTGCAAGGACGACGAGCACTCCACCGCGATAATACGGTCGCGTCACAGTGTACAGCACCTCGTACGGATCTCCCGTTAAGCCAGTGAGTAAGACTTCAGGGCAAGAAAGGGCTGGCTTTTGGTTGTTTTCCCTCCCCCGCCAACTTGACGAATTTACGTGTCATTTTGTGTGTGTTTGGATTCTTTTTTGTCGAGTTGTGTGTGTGTTTGCTCTTTTCCCAGAAAGCTTGTGCTTTGTTCTCGATGTGGGGCGGCGGCGGCAGATAGGCCCGCGGCAGGGCACTTAACGGCAATCTGATACAGCAGGCGGCGAAGTGCGGCGGGGGGTTGACACATGTTGAAGGCGTCTGGCGTCCTGGAGGGGGCGGAGGGCGGCGCGGAGGGCGGCGCGGAGGGCCGAGGGACGGACGGCCTGCCCTGCGCCCTTGACCGGCTGGCGGGTAATGCGGCCACAAGGGCCTAAGTGAAGCACAGACAGGGTTACCGCACAGCACCCATCGGAAACGGGCCGGCTCAACGGTCCTGTGCATTCGAATCCGATCCCACGGGCCGATAGACAGACCGACGGACAGAGACAAACCGACTATTCACGCCAAAAAATATGTGCAGCGCCAAAAACGTTGGCTGGGAACTGGAGGGCGCGTCTTTGCCTAACGAGGGGAGACGTTGCACGACCCACTACTAGCGGCCTTGCAAGTCAGTGTCACAGTGTCACAAGCAGGCTGCCGCTTAGCCGACCAAAGGCCTTGGGGGCCGTCGCTCCACACACTGCAGGGGCCCGGGGGCAGCCCGCCACACGCTTAATACTTTTCTCAAAGTTCCCGTTCCGAGTAACGCGAACGTGGACCGCGACGAACGGCCAGTCAGCTCGCAAGCAGCCTCCAGGCTTCATTCAGACTCCGGCAAACCGAGAGCGCGGGGCGTGAAGGCGTTGTAAAGAAAAAGCCGTGAATTATACACCCCAAAGTTGGACTGCCGATGTGGGGTCGGCCCGTTCGCCCACGCGCGGGGCGATGGCCGCGGCCGCTCGACTTATGATGCCAATTGAGGGAATCGAACGGCAAAGCGCGCCGCTACAAACACCGCCTCCGCTAATAACAAACAGCCAAAGTTGTGATTTTCTTCTTTTTTCCCGAAGCTTTTTTTCCTGCAGACAACATTGCTCCGCCATGCACCCCCTCATTTGCGGGAGAGGGCGGTGGCCGCGGCGGCACTCTCAGGCCAAAGGGTGCGAGAGAAAAGGGCGGTGAGGCGCAGGCGCGGGCCGCGGGCAAAGGGGGGAGAGAGAGACGTGGAGACCGCGCGTAAACCGCTTTCCTCGTCGCCAGCAGCGATGAATTAAATCTGCGAAGCACGCTTCCCCTCCCCTTTCTTCCCGCAGCCCGGCGGCGGCAGCGGCGGTGGAGTCTCCAGGCGTCCGGCGGCAAGGACGATAGCTCCTCATCAGGCGCGCTAGCTCCGCTGGCCCCGCTGGCTCCGCTGGCTCCGCTAGCTCGCCACCAAGTAAGTGAAGCTGCACGCCACGGCCGGAGTACACAGGAACGAGGCACTGCCGAGGGCGCTGCGCACGGGGGGCTCCTCCAAGGAGGGACCCGTCAGCCCGCACCGCCCGGCACCGCCCGGCACTAGGTCGCCGCAGGCAATGAATTTTAATGTGCTTTGCAATTTTGAAACGTCCAAGGCGCGATGATTTTTTAAAAACCTTCACGTTTCGGGGAAGAATGTGTCCGAAGGCGGGTTGCCTGCCGGGGCCGAGAAGGCCCAGCCATTTCGCCAGCAGACTCCAGAATCACGCTCCGACATCGTCCTCCGGATTTATCTTTTTTTTTCTCGCGGGGGCAGAAAGAGGCGCCGCGGAGGGGGAAAATTAATACAAGCGAGCCATGAGGACAACACTCACTGCCAGCAGGCCAGCGTCTGAGGGCCTCAGCAGGGGGAAGGGGCCGCGCCCGGGGGGCACAGCCACCACGCCGACCCCGGCGAATTTAGGTCGTTCGAAGGAGCAGGAAAACGAGAGACGGATAAATTGTTCCGGTAGCAAGGAGCGCGCGGCGCCGAGGACCGGAGGGGGTGAAACGAAGCAAGAGAGTCCGGGGGAAGGGGAGGGGGGAGACGCCCCCGCTTCGGGACGTCGGGAACCGCAGAGCGCGCGGGGCCGGCGGGGCCTCTCCCAAGCACGTCCTCGCGTCCAACCCCGTGGCCCAATATCGTCGTGTGAAAGTCACCCTGCACCTCCCCCGGCGTGCCACTTGCCGTTAGGTCCGTCCCGACGAGCAATAGCACCGCAAGCCTCGCACTCTTCTATGTCACACTCACACACACACACACTAACACGGCCTTCGGGACAAGGCCAGGGCAAGAGGCACGAGACGAGCCGCCATTTCGTGACGGCCAACACAATATATACAGCAGTAGGCCGAAGGAAAACGATATGTCGACTTTCACTTACAGCAGCGCGGCGGCAGCAACGCGCCCCGACCCACCCCACAGCGCCCGACGGGCGGACAGACAGACGGAAGGCCAGTCAGACCGACTCTCCCCTTTTCCCCTGACACGTTCTGACTGGCAGCGAACGACTGCGGAAAAGAAGAGGCGCCTCTGCCATTGTTGGGCCGGTATCGTTACTGCCTAACGCACTGCCTCGGCCATTCATAACTCCGAGGCCGCCCGGACCACGGCCCTGGCCGCGCAGGCCGCCCAGGCCGCCCAGGCCTCGGCCGCCAGTTTGTCTGCGTCCACCAGTAACTCTCCGACGGAGTAGCAGTTGGCTCCGTCGCTACAACGCCCAGGCCCGCCCAGGCCCGCCCGCTGCACCTTGAGGACTAACTACGGCCGCCGCCCCAGTTAGCCGAGCAGCCAACTTGGCCACCCCAAAGGATGCAAATTCGTTTCATTCGGCGCGACGCGCGCGACGCACAGGGTGGCGCTTCCAGCGCTTCCAGCGCTTCCAGCCCCTCCACGCGGTCCGAGCCCCTCGGCCCATGCAAAACAAAACACGGAGAGGGGACCGCCACGCCGATAGCAGGCCTCTCCCAGGCCGGGCGATATCGACGAAAGCTCGTCTCACGGGGAAAATGTTAAAAGGGCCGCGAAGCGATAATTTCGTCCCCTGGCCGCGAGGGCTCGGACCCCCGGAGGGGCGTGGAGGGGCCCGGAGGGCCGCCATAGATTTCCAATTAATGCGATGCCCGAAGAACTGTAATTGACTAATTGGCTCCGGGACGCGAAAAGAAGAGAGAGAGAGAGGAGAGAGAGAGAGAGAGAGAGAGAGAGAGAGAGAGAGAGAGAGAGAGAGAGAGAGAGAGAGAAGAGGACGCGTCGTCCCGGCGAAACAGGCGAAACGGGCAAAACAAATGGGAGGTGCGGTGCTGCTGGCCCCGTGGGCTGGCTTCGCTGGGCGGCAGGGCCGAGGTACGGCCGAGGCAGGGCGGCCCTGAGATATGCAGCCCCTTGCAAATTAGGCCGCGGGGACTCCGGGAATGAGATGATAGTGATCGGGACATAAATTGGGAGGAATCTCAAAGAGGCGAAAAATAACGACAAGCGTGTACACGCGGGGCGGCCGGGGCGGCCAGCTTCGGGACAGCCTTCATCAGGGGGCGGCGTGCCTCGCGCCCCGGCCGCGCCTCGCCTCTCGGACTGCTCAAGGCGAATGGGCCTATTTATATGCAGCTCCCAGAGATTTGCAACGCTCTTAAAGAGAGAGGGGAGTAAGACGGCAGGCCTATCCAGGGCCGGGTGGGTGGGGACGCATGTCGGATCCACGGCCCGGCCCACGGCCTGGCCCACGGCCGTGCACTTAGGGACAGTAATTGCCACGATTTCTCAGCTTTTTCGGGGCGGCTTTTTCGTGCGTACCTTGGACTTTGTTTTATCGCCGTCTCTGATCGTCGAGTACTAGACAGAGCGCCTCGGATTTGTACCTGAAACGCAAGACGAAAGGATGTCAACTGAAGGGCAAAAACATCTCATCAACACAACAGGGGGGCTCGAGAAACCACCCCAGCTTGGCTCGGGCTCTCGAGTATTCGAACCAACGTCTCTAGCTCCGAAAACCACCGCCGCTGCGCGCGCGGCTGGCGAGTGACGCCGTCCCCCGTCCGGTCCATTTGCAGCGGCGGCAAAATACCCCGCCTGGAACTTGGCACAGCCACTCTCGGCGCGGTATTACGCCGCCACTCAGAGAGAAATTAATTACACGACGAGCCGGTGGCGCGGCGAGGCCGGGGAAGGCGGCGACCCAGTTACCGATGGGTCCTCAGGCTGGGGGCGCGCCCGGGCGGGGGCGGCCACCGCGCGGATGTGCCTGTCACTGCACGCGGCTGGACGAGGCTGGCCGACACTCGGGCAGCAGCCTCCGGCGGGGATGCTCCGCGCACTGCGACGTGCAGCGCGACGCCGAAATAAACGCCGGATGTTTTCCCACAGGTTGGCTACACCGGCAGGAAGGACCCGTCTCCGGCCGCCTGCAGCAGGCCAAGGAGGCCGTCCGGCGGGTGGAAGTTGTCAAACTGGTCAAGTCCCTCGCCCTCGGGCTCCGCTCCGCCTCCGCCCCGCCGCCTGCATCGCCGCGCCGCCCGTCTCCGTGCCTTCCAACAATGGCCCGCCATTAATGAGCCCCCAACTACCGCGTCAAACTCCGCAGTTGTGAATCTCTCTAAGAGGTTACATAAAGTTGGCCACTGCCATCCGGCAGGCTCAGCACTGGCTGGCCCTGGCTGGCCCTGAGGACTGAGGTTGCCCACGGCGAGTTGTAGGGTCTCTGCGGGTGTTCTCCTTGCGTCCGACGGGGCGTGGCCGACGGCCCGTGTCCGGCGGACCCTGTCGGCCATGCAGCGGGTCACCCGCAGCTCGCCCGCACGTCCAGCTAGCCCCCGCCCCACCCTTCCCTTCAAACTAACTTCATATGTCCCTGCACCAACAACCCCGCGCTGCTAACCCGGTGCCCCGGGGGGAGAGGGACAGACCGAGTTGAGTGTGTGTGCCCAAGACGTGCACTTCACCACCAGAGAGAACAGAAACAGCAACGTGGACTAGGTCGACGGCCAAAAACAGCCCGCAAGCAAACGGCCCCTCGTTTTCTATACCAGCAGAGTTTAGCAAGGCTCCTCGGGGCGCGTCTCACGGCGCAAACTTTTTTTCATCGGCCAAATTTTTGTAGTGCGAGGCGATTTGCCCGCGCGAACGCCGCCAGTCGGTGAGAGTGGCAACCATGCAGCACTACGTGGCACTACGTTTCGGACGTGGTGGCAGCCCTGCGCGGCCCAGCGAGCCCTGGCCACCACAAGCCCCCGGCAGCCTCAGCAGCTGCTGCCGAGGCAGCTGACGAGCTGACACCTGACTGTCGGCGCAGGGTGCTACGTGTGCACACGTGTGGTAGGGTGGGGCGGAGGCATCATCACTCCAGTGCCTGATGTGCCCAACCGCAGCACAGGCTCAGTACAAACTGGAACCCCTTCGCAGAAGGCAGACGAACTCGCCGAAAACACGGAAGTTCAAGTATAACTCACCTTGTCCTACGAATAACTATGTACTTCAAGGAGACTCCAGCACCATTCATCTTCAAAATTTCTATTTTTATACATTTTATGGCAATTTTACTTTTATTTTTTGGACTATTTTCTTTAGGAATTTAACAGGTCCCCGATAGAGCTGCACGCCACTCACTGACGCTGCTTCCCTGTCGCCAGTCCGAATGAATCCCCCTGTCGTGTCCGCTGTGTCGCCGGGTCAAGATTCTGACGTGCGCGAGGACTGGCCCGTGGACTGGTCCCCTGAATAACCCAGGCAGCAACGTGCACAGTCAGTGCGCTACAGCGCCAGGCCGCCAGCCTGCCGGGTCGAGGCTGACAGGACTCGTTAATACGGACTGACGGCCACGCGACCGGCTGAATTTAAAAAGCACTGCCGCGCACACGACGCGCGTTTAGCCTGCTTGTTTCTTTTCTGCTACCCACGTGGAAAGTGCAAAGGCCCTCCCGCCAAACAATACAGCGAACTGGCAGAGCTGTCATTCCACTGCTAGTCGTTGACGACTAGCGCGACGCGGTGTGGCCATCCATTTTTTTTCTCCAGCTTCGTCGGATCGGAGGCCTTTTTTTTCTTTCACAATCCTTCTCCTCTCTCTTTCAAGCCGTTTTTCGCACTGGCCGCGCTTGCCAAATAAAGGCCCTGTCGCACGCGAGGAACAGCACGCGGCCTGTCTCATGTTCGAGTTGTCTTCGCGTTATCCGACGCTCGCGAAAGGTCAAGGCAAAGGGAGTCGGCCCTAGCTCACGTCAGGCGAAAGAATCCCGCAGGCTGTGAAAGGTGTCCCAAACTGGTTTAGTGCCCAAGTCGTTCGGCTATGATCTTCAAATATGAAACAACTTTCCCTCGTGAAACAAGACGACAACAAAACCAAAAAGTAAACTAACGGCCGTATCTGGATGCCAGCGAACGTTGTGTTGGTGTATATTTGCGCGAGTGTAAGGCATAGGGTAAAAAACGAGCATGGGGTGGGCCAGGGTATTCGCGTGTCGCTGAAGGGAAGGAGGGGAAAGCACTTTGCACTGTGCATGTCTCACCCCTCGCGGGGGAATGTTGCCTCTCCTTACTTTCGTGTCGTTTCTGCCTCTCCTCCGTCTCATCGGGGGCCCACCTGTTTCCGCCTGTGTATGTGTATGTGTGTGTGTGTTGACCCAGTAGCCTACACTGATAAAGGGGACGCACCCCTCTCCGGACGGAACAAACACACTTTTTTTTCTGAAACTAAACAAGGCAGCAGGACAAGATAAAAGTACAGCAGGGAATCGTACTGCACAAACATCAACAATTCAAGCAAGGGGCGCGAAATCAATTTGTGTGATGGGCGAGGGGGGCGTCTCGGCCGCCCACATTGGAGACGCATAGCGCTGCGCGCGACAGCGCCCGCCCTTATTTGCTCGGCCCTGTCTCTGGCAGATGGCGGGGCGAGTTCCGCGTCCTTGGCCTTATTAATTGCAAGCAGAAAAAAAAAGGTCTCAGCTGAAGACTTCGGGCTTCAGACACTCGAAACGTAGACCAACCATGTCGGTATCCACCTCAAAATGAAAACGAACCAATGACTGAAGCAGAGCAGCTGAGGCAGATTTTGAAGATGTGCCGATGTTAAAATCCAGTTTTAAAACTCCGTGAGAAAAGTGTATCCTTCCCAAACAGCATTGGTACAGCGCTTACAAGCTGGCAGCACGAGCCACCATCACTTCTCTGTCGTTGAGGATACTCCAGCAGTGTGCCAGCCAGAGTCCCCACTGGCCGCAGGGCGCAAGGCCCCGCCACGCCAGCCCCGCCACCAGCAGTCCCCTTCCTGGGCATTCAAGTTACTTCCCCGGAAACAGTCGCACAAAGCGACCTCTGCGACTGCGTATCCGTGCGTTTCCCTTCCCGACCCACGCATCTTCACCACGACAGCGTAAAAAAACGGTCGGGAAAATGCGTCATTTCCTCCAGCGCGCAACCAATTTGAATGTCTTCTGCTTCACCGGCCGCCCTGGCCGCCCGGCGGGGACTGCAAACAAGAGGGTCTTTTAATAAGGGCGCTGCTGCAGCGAGGTGGGGACATAATTGAAAGGGGCGTCTGTGTAACGCGACCTCTTTCCGCGGCATCCTTTTGGCTCGCTAATAAAATGGGAGCGTTACGCGGAACCATTTCGCAGAGGAAAGCAAGGCAGCAAGGACACCCTCGGCTCGGCTTGGCTCGGCTCAGCACGGCTCGGGTGTCTCGGGGATTTTTCTGCTCGTCGCAGTGGTTTCCTTTGTGCAATTATCACTGGTCTCCTCGGAGGAAAGCTCAGGGAATAATAATTACTACTGCACAAGGTCTTCCTAGTCTGACTTCTAATTAACCGTGCACGGTCTTAGTGGAGCAGGTACCTTATTCTACAGAACCGTTCTATACAAGCATCCAATGACTTGCCAGGGTTTTGAAGCGACTTTGAGTCATTAAAGGGGAGTGTTTGATGTCGTTTAACCCTGGGAACTGAGACGGATAGTGCTTTTTTTTCCAAGATTCAAGGCGTGAAACTCTTGGTGTTTCATTGTTTCATTTGGAGTGGAGGTTATGCTGCATCAAAATGATTTAAATAATGTTCCGGGTATAATTAAGTCATGGCGTCTTGGCCTCAGTCCTAGCCAGAACGCAGAGGAATCCCTGGGGAACACAGTGTTGGCTGACTTGTCGTTCTTGGGGCCTTTTCCCAAAGCCATTTAACCTTGGCCTTGAGAAGGGCTGCCGCCTTGAAAAAAAGAGGGTGGAAGGAGAGTCTCTGGAGAGGAGCCGAGTCTTGCATGCATGCGAATTTTGGTAGATTTACACGCAGAAAAACGTGGAATTTATATTGTGTCTCTGTTCAGCTGGCGGGTTGAAGCCAGTGGGTTGAAGCCAGAAGGTTGAAGCCAGAAGGTTGAAGCCAGAGGGTTGAAGCCAGTAGGTTCCAGCGCGGCTGCAGCGCTCCGACTCCAGGTTCCTCGTGTGCCCTCCCATGAATTATGTAGCCCCTGCGGCGCTTAGCGGAGAGTTGCCGTGGAGCTAGTCACTGCAGGGTGCCGGGGCCCCGGCAGCCAGCCCACGCCCCACCACGAGATACCATCAGCGCTGCGGTGGCCCCCTGGCCGAAGAGTAGAGCTCTCCTGCACTAATTACTACCGTTTCATTATTTTGTCGCTGGCCAAGGAGGCCCCCGGAGCGCCTCGGCCTCGCCGCAGCAGTGCGTGCCGGTCGAGGCCCGTCGGCCCGCTAGTCGTCGCTCCCTGCCTGACCACTGACAACCTGGCACCTCCCCGCCCCGTCGTTGTGGGCGGCAGCTGGTGGCGGCACGGCGTGCGCGGCGGCCCTTGAGACGCACCACAGGTGGCCAGGCCATTGTTTGGGCCGCCTAAACCGCAGGCCAAGCCGCAGAAGCCCTTCAAAGTGCATAGTAACGCACGACCGTCGTCAAGGCCTGCGGGGGCAGCAGGCAAGGCCAGTGGGGCCAGCACAGCCAGCACAGCCACGAAACCAGCCAACACAGCCAGCAGAGCACAAATTGAGGGGGAGCGGAGGAGGGGAATAAACAGACATTTTGACGAGGCTGAAAAAGTACTATGGCTCTACCAAAAACGTCCCAGAATGGGCTGAACCGTGCGCAGCGTGGGTGCTCCGGTACCGCGGACGGCGCAGGCACGCAGACACACGCTGTGAGCACACAGGCCCTACACACACACGGAGGCCCCCACGCAAATGAGTGGGGCACGGAGAAATGAAGCTGGTCGCCGGCTTTCGCTCGGCGCGGGTGACTGAATGCGGCCCTGACAGGGACAAACTCGGACGCGCAAAAGGACGCGCCGCTGGGGGAAAGAGAGGGGGGCGAAAGGGGGGCACCAGCGCTCGCACGACTGCGCGGCCTGCCATCGCGCCAAACCCGGGCCCCACCATGAGGGCCACGGGGACATGGGGACGACTGGGCGCGCGTGTATGTGTGTGCCTGTGTGTGTTTGTGTGTCAGTTCGTCGTCGTGTTCTTTCAGCGCTTGTGTTTGCGTGTTCTGTATATCCAACGGCCTCTGCGTCACCAACCCGACGGGCTCGCCGACCGGTCAGTACACTGGAGACCGCACCGCCCTGGGCCGCCGTGCCGCCGTTGGACGGCGAGGACACCGTGCGGCGACCTCGCCCTGCCGCAGCCCGCGGAGGCACCCGTACCCTTTCAACACACACGCCACTTATTGCTAGTGCCATCCCCCGGGGAGATTGAAGGTCTTTGCCGGGCCGTTTGCCTGCCGATGTACGGCGGTGCGGTGCGCGCCCTCCCCGCCCACCTTCGCTGTGACATCCGTGTTTATGAAGCAAATCCGCAACCGGACGCAGAGCCATGGCAGAGCCGCTAGGGCCCGGCCAGGCCCGGCCGGCCACAAACATGCGGTTGACAGCAGCGCTGCGCGGTGGCGGCCGCCAGAGTTGAGAAGTAGTGGGTTGGGGTGGGGTCGGGTGGTACTTGTCCCCGAGGGCATGGCCGGCAGGGCTGAGGGTAGGGCAGTGGATTTGGTGGACCGAGAGAGGGGCGCTGAGTCGACGATCCGCTGTAAGGCCGTCCCTCGCCTTGGCCTCCGCTGCGCCGAGAAGCACGCAAAGTCATCCAAGTCAGCGCGGTACAGAGAATCAATAAAAAGGAAATCAACTTTTAGCTTTGAATCCGAAGCATCGACTGGTCCTACTGGAAGTGGTTGGTTTGCATCATTGATAACGATAGCGGGCCACTGCAAGGAGTACTCCAGCCCAGGTTCCCAGAACGAGACATCGTCACCCGTAATAACAAATCGGGAGAGAAGCAAACGCCATTCTTGGAGCAGTGCGCCCGGATTTTCATCGGGCATTGTGCAGAGCCTTGACACCGGAACTGCGAGGCTGCCGGACTCTCGACGGGGCTGCCTCGGCCGCCGTTCCTGGAACACCTCGTCCGCGCCATCGAGAGGAAAAGGGGGGGGGGGGAGTTAGACGGAAGGCGGCGTGCCACAAGGAAATGCACCGCCGTCCCCGCCGTCGAGTCGTCCGCGGTCCCGGACCCGCTCGTTTTAAA
This sequence comes from Thrips palmi, assembly GCF_012932325.1. Taxonomy (NCBI): domain Eukaryota; kingdom Metazoa; phylum Arthropoda; class Insecta; order Thysanoptera; family Thripidae; genus Thrips; species Thrips palmi. Next base: position 10,084,376 of record NW_023144621.1, on the reverse strand, counting down.
GATATGCAAACACGAGGATCCCAAAGTGGGGCCACCGCGCCGCCGCACCGACGGAGGGGCGCAGTAACGAACACGCAGCTCGTCCTGAAGGGCGCTTCCGATAACCCTCGCCAGGCGGCAGCACCGCGCCAGCACCGCGCCAGCACCGCGCCAGCACCGCGCCAGCAGACGCACCGCGCCGTACAGCGCGTGCAAATGACCTCAGTGCCGCCAACCCATCCATATGCATCTCAGCTTCCCGTCAGCCTCCCGCACGACGCAGCGCGTCGCTCCAAGACCACCCCGCCCCGCCTCGCCCCTGCCGGCCGCCGAACGTTGGCCTCGTCTTTTTTCTCTCTCTCTCCCCCCGCCGGAAACAAATCCACTATTCCCCCATAATGAGGCTAATTACGGCGAGCGGGCGTCCTTCTTTGTCTGCCGCGCCGCCCCCCTTCGCCTCACCCCGCCCGCCACCGCCCGTACGCCCGAGTGTTCCCCACGATCCATTTTCATTTCGAACGCCGCCCCGGCGCGCCGCCCCGCACCGCCCTGGTGACGAAGACGGGGACGCAGTGCGCGGCGGTGCGACAGAGAGCGAGGAGCCAAGGGCGCCTTCAGCCTCCTCCTTTTCCCCTCTCGGACTCTCGGCAAGGACATGCCAACGCCCTGCCGCGCGCCGCTGCCGCCGCGGGGAGAGTGGGAAGGGAGCTGGCACGCTGGAGTGCTGACCTCGCGGTCCCCGTATTCTCTCAAAACAAAAGGCGGCCGTCCATTTGCATTCCATTTAGCGCATGCCACCCCGCCCAGCCCCGCCCCACGCGCCTCCGCGACACACTGGGCCGTCCAAATACCGGCGCGTGCGGCTGGCCCGCCACGCCGCCACGCCCGCCGCCTCCACTCTAATTTATCCCTTTTTGGCGCGCATTGTTTTTCCCATCGAGCGGCTGGCTGGCGCGAACCGCTTCCTCTGGACGAGGCAAGGCTAACGCAGCTAAGCTGGAGGCCGGGACGCGCCAAGGTCAACAACCGCAGGTGGAATTCTTCCCTCTTCCTTCTCGCTGCCGACGGCCCGACGGCCCAGCGGCCCCACGGGGCGGTAATGTGCTTTTCTCCGCGTTCCTCCGACTGACAAGGCCGCCAAAGCGCCGCAGCCTCGGCCGCAGCGCGAAGCCGCCAAGCGAGGCTCGCCCAATCCTGGCGGCGCCTCCCTCTCCACTCCGGCCTCAGGTCGGCGTCTTCGGATCCGCTCCCTCCCCGGCAGCGGGCCGCTTATCTAGGGGCACTCCCACCCCACCTGCTGCTCATCCCGGCAGCGCCACGCCTGCATCTGCAGCGCCGCGCCCCTCCGGATCGGCCCCCAGAGAACAAAGTACACACGCGTGCACGGCCGTGCCTTGGCCGTGCCTTGGCCGTGCCTTGGCCGTGGCGCTCCCGGAGTCTCAAGTACCGCACATAAATTGTGATTCCGCAAACAAGGTCTGCTGCTCCTTTCCCTTCCACCGACACCTTGCCGCGCTCCGTCTCCGTCGCACAGCCGGCGCGTCCATCGCTCTCTCTCTCTCTCCTCATCGGCAGCGCTTTGTTCTCCCTCTCCCCCGCCGCGCCATGACTTATCCCCGCCCCCCACCGGCTGTCCCATTTTTCGCGTCCCGTTCGTTCGAGCAAATACCTGCACAGTGCGGGCCGTGGGGGCCACCGCCCGGCACCGCGCACCCAGCCGGGAGTACAATCCAGACGTCACCGCAACTGGGGGCAGGACGGGGAGGGGGAGGAGAGGGAGGCCCCCAGGGCAGCTGGAGGGCAGGGCCACACTGCCGTCCGTGCCGTCGTTCGCTCCATCGGCGGAGTGCTCCACGGCCGCCTGCAGGCAACACGCCGCACGCCGGCGCGCGACGGGCCTGCATCGGCCGCACCGCAGGCGCCAGGCCCGGCAGGCCCGCCAGCGCCAGCCAGACGCGCTGCGCAGACAGTTCGAGACGCAAGAGCCAAGAAGAGAAATTCGACCAGCGTGCTCCTTTGTTGCGCTGCGAGGTCTGCGCACTTTGAGAAGCCAGACCGGCAGCGGGGCGGCCGGCGGCCATCGATACAAAGCACCGCGGGGCTACACTGGAGGAAGCCGGCCGGGGTCAGGCCAGGATGCCGCCGCGCGGGCCCCGCAAACTCCCCCGGAATTTCCCTCGGCGAAAGGCGTCAGTTGGGAGCGTTAAGACCTCCGTCACAGGGCGCCCCGCCCCCGCCCCGCCCCACCCCGCCAGAGCCGCAAAGCCACCTGTCTCGGGCCGCCCCGCCCCGCCCTGCCAGACACAGCCCGCCTAATCCGGAGCCCTTTCTTTTTCTTGTCCGACCTGCTTCTTCCGAGCCGCTCCCTGCGCGCACCCCTTTTTTCTGGCAGTGTCCGCGCGTCAGGGAGATTACCACCTCGCACGGCGGGCACACGCCAGGCACGCCGACGACGCCGACGACGCGCGCATCGGCTAGCTCCACACGCGGCCGGGGCCACGCAGCGCGTCGTCCCCGACGGTCCCCGAGGCACGGCGCCCCTTGACACGAGTACCCGTGTTATGACGCCATTCGCCCGCCCTAAAATCACGTGGCGCCACGCCCCATCGTCCCCCCCCCGGCCCGGACCGCCCGGTCGGCGGCGTGGACGTAAAACTGTTGAACCGCCGCGCCTCGGCCGCACCGCTTCGAGGCCCGCGGCGAGGCTCCGGCTCGGCCCATTACCGCCCCGCCGGCACGCACATCGTCGCTCTGTCTCTCTTGCACGCAAGAACCGTCTTGTCGGGTGCGAGAGAGACGGACCAACGAAACTGCCGCTCGCAAGCAGCCGGCCCCGAATATAATGTCCTCATCAGTGCGGGCCGGGCCCGTGGCCGGGCCGCGCGGCACGTCATCGCCCCCGAGATGCCGAACCGCGATATCGCGCGCACGCCCACAAACAAAAACAATGAGAACATAATAACGCGAAAACAACAACACCGACGCCGTTCGTGCGTCTCGCGAGGGCCTCGGACCGCGGTGCCGCCACTCGCGGCCAGCTTACAGCGTGGCGGCCTTGCCGAGTCCGGACCGGGACCATGTTGGCACCAACGATGGGCCTCGCTAGGCTAGCCCGGCCATTAATAGCGGCGCATCAAAGCTTACGTCACACTCTGTGTGGTGTGTGTGTGTGTGGTGTGTGTGTGTGTGTGTGTGTGTGTGAAATGTCGGGGCGCGTTAGGCCGATTCGCGTCGCCGCTCTACTCAGCCGTTCGCTGACGTTGGAGCAACAAGCCCCTCCACTGCAGCCTCCACGTCGTCCTCCTCTCTCTCTCTCTCTCTCTCTCTCTCCCCCCCTCTCTCTCTCTCTCTTACTCCAGTCCACTCTCAAGTGCAGCAGTGGGCGCGCAGCGCGCGACCAGAGAAATGGACTCCAATGTCCCTGATTTTGATTACTTGGGCACTGAAAGGGAAGAAATGTTGCGATTAACCTGAACGGCCGCGGCGGCGCGGCAGCGCGTCAACTCATTGCCATCCCAACAACTCGCACGACATTCCGCATCAAAAGTTGGCAGCTTTCCCGACCCTATCGCCCCACCTGCCACCACCGGCCGAAGCGTTCGGAGTAGGGAGCCGGAAACATGACCGAGTTTCCCGTAAAACAATAAAAAAAATAATGTGGTGCGCAAATTACAGGGCTTGCTCTAGGGTGCCATGTCGCTGTAATTTCAATTCCAGAAAACGACCCGGAGATTCCGGACGCCGACGGGGTCTGCGTCGGTCTGCGAGGATCAGCGACCGCACGAACGGCCGAACGGGGCGCCGATCGACCTGGGCGACGACGACCGCAACGCCGCGGCGGCCGGGGCGGCCGGGCCTGGTCGGGGCCTCGCAGGGGCCTCGCCGGGGAGACGCGGCCACGGCGCCAGTGACGGCTTTTGAGGCTGGCCGCAAACAGACCGGGCGAGGAGCGCCGCCCGATAATCCCAGCGAGAGGTTCGCCTCCGGGCACGCCCCGGCCAGAGCCACGGCCACGGCACGGCCACGGCCCCGCGAGCGTGCGTGGGCAGCGACCACCGCCAAAATACTCCGGCTGTGTCCTCCAGTTGCCCTCAAAGGGTTCTCCGAACGCCCATTGCTTAATGGTGCGCCCTGACTTTCGTCCGTTCATTGTTGAATGTTGAATGTGAATTTCGTCACGTTCGTTTGAATACGATGTCACGTTCGTTTGAATACGATGTCACGTTCGTTTGAATACGATGTCACATTCGTTTGAATACGATGTCACATTTATTTCAATACGATGTCGCATTCGTTTCAATACGATGTCACATTCGTTTGAATGTTAATCCACGTTCAAACGAATGTGACACCCTACTTAAACGGCCGAGTCACGTTGCAACGAATGTGTCATCGCTTTCAAACGAACGTGACAAAACTCACACTCCAACGAATGTGACGGCTATACGAAGATGAAAATTTTCAGCTGTGTTCTCCCGCGCAATGTTGCCAAGCTGACGGGCGCATGCTCGGCTGGGTACGGCGGTGCACGCGGGAAAAGGAAGGAGAGGGACGCAAAGACACGCGCGGGCGACACACGCGTCGCAAACGACGGGTGCTCAAGTTACACACACTCCACGCCGGACGGGTCCTTTCCTTGGCGCTCGCTGTTTTGTGTCCTGGAGGGTCCAGCAGACTGATTCCGAGAGTCGTTTTCGTCGCCCTGTCTCTCTCACACTCATGGGGCGTTCCCTATGTGTGCGAGAGAGACGGAGCGTCAGTCTGCAGGCCTCGGTCCAGGGCGCCGCGGTGGCTGCCGGCATGCAAATGGCCGGCCGGCCCACCTGGGCGGTGCCTGGCCGGTGCCTGGGTGGCGGTGCCGCCGGTCCAGCAACCTTTTATCCGCGCCAAAACAATGATGTGAATTATCGCCCGCCGCCTCCAACTAATGGCCTGGCCTGGCCATCCCCGCCTCTCTTTGTATGTGGTGTTGTTCTTGTATTGGGCCATACATTGTCTCCGAGGGTACACACGGTACACACCACCCCTTTTGTGCGCACCGTGGGGCTGGCTGGCTGGCCGAGGGGGAGG